>NC_136228.1:14111350-14715410 GCF_963402885.1 Antedon bifida | reverse complement strand
CGCTGGATTCAAATGAGTTACCACAGTGACTGTGAAAATAAATTTAAAAAACTTAGATAATACAGAAGCTAAAGCATAGGGGTATAGTTGTTGTTATTAGTAATATCACCTGATTTACTCTTAACAATCGACACTAATAACTAGAATAACACATGACCATTACACAGCATATCATTAAAGCATATAATCAATAAGATATTAACCCTTTAAAGACATGGCCCGCATCCCATACGGGGGTAATTTACTGTCCCAGGACATGCAATCAGGCGCAGGATTGGTTAAAGCAAATAACAGAATAGGCAAATTGGTTGGTTTTTTCATTGGAAAGCAACAAATGAGCCTATCCTACAACACTCCCACTGTCCATTTGACCAATCCTGCGCCTTTCTCAAGACATGAGGCCCGTATATGTACGGGTTGACTTTTTGGGGTCACTAAATTGCACTTTTTGAGCATTTGACCTTTGAACTAGGCAAAACAAAAATAAAATTTTTTGGAACAAACATTTCACATAATAAATCCAACAATTGCAGAAAGTTATAGTCATAAAAATGGATTTTTTCATTTTTCCTAAACCTATTAAAAATACCTTATTAGCCTCAATTGGGGTAGAAGAAACCTTGCGTCTTCAAATGGTTAAGTCCTTTACTAGCATATTTATTGTGTGCACAATAATAATTTATTATTATACTGCATGACACACTCATCAATGTAAACAATTTTAATTGTTTACATTTTACATGAAGACATTTTAATGGTTAAAACCATTACAGTGTTTTACATGCATAGATATGAATGCAGATGTAGAAAATGTGTAATGGAATAATAGGAATAAAGATTGTATGAAATTGTGTGTTAATCCTGGAAAGTTCAATTCAATTTCAATTTTATAACATAAAAACATAAAACTAGTTTTTTAATAAATATAATTGCATATAAATACAATGAAAAGTAGTTCAGTCATTTGGGTGGAGGGGGGGGGGGGAGAGAGAGTAATATATTAGTCAGAAGATATAACATTAAATACAAAAAAGAAAAATTTCGCTGTTACACAGCCGCAATTACGGCTCTTTCGGACATGTAATTGCTGGTAACCAACGGTAAATAGCCACAACTGTACACATATAAATGTAAAAAGTAAAATTTAATAATAATCTTTGACAACCAATTCCTTCTTTTATAATCCAAACCCCCCAAAAAAAACCCCAACCAATTCTCAAACAATGATACAGTATTCCTATTCCCCACACACTTTATACAATTCCCCAAATTTCCCAATCCTTCCAAACAAAATATCAACAATCTTCTTATTTTTTTAAATAAATCCCCGAAACCCCCCTTTCAAATACAATAATATCACAAGATGAATAATTAAACAATAATAAATGTCCACAATATCGTTCCTTCTTGCCTTCTCTCCTACGCTGACACAAAAACAAATTAGAAAGATAAAAGTTAAAACGATTCTGCAACTAAACAACTCCCACGCCTCTGCTCCCGTTCTGCTTGTATTATCAATTATAATTCTTCCTATTTTCTGACATATAAATAAATCAAATATAAAGTTAAAATGTTTCTTGATGTCGTTCTGCACTGCAATCCGCTCCCCGACCAATTATTTCTTTCTCCTTTTCCACGTAAAATAATATCAGTATCAATCCAGTTACTCTTCAATATTTCCAAACAATTCTTTACATGCAACAACTTCTGCTGTTTCCAACAGTTATTTCTTCCGTCAATTTACATTCACAATTTCAATTAATCCTCAGTAATCTCAACAAAAAAAAAGTGGGAGGCCAAGCGGAACTCGCTGTTCAGCGGGGGGGATCGTACGATCCCCCCGATCCCCCCCTGGTTACGGGCCTGATTAACTTCATGTATATCACTTTATTTCCTTTCTGCTTCAGCTCTATATCACCATAATTCAATTACTTCTTCTCCTGTACGTCTTAGTTTTTCATATCAATATTCACCTATCCCTTTCTGGCTTAACATAACATAGCCCTCCTTCTCTGTCTCCTCTCAATTTCAATCTACCTCAAAATTCCCTCAATTATCCACATATCACCACCTTATCCTTCTCCACCAATCAGCAACTCACACACTAACTTAACTCTTATACCTCTCCTCCAATCAGCAAACTCCACACAATCCTTCTCTGCAACACAAAAACTCTGCTCCACTGGCTTCACACAATAGCTTCCTAAAACAAAAGAAAGGTTCAAATAGTGAAAACAAAAGGAAAAGTAAGAATGACTTGCAAAATATATACACAACTTTATGTCACTTGTGACATCCAACAATTGCAGAAAGTTATAGTCATAAAAATGGATTTTTTCATTTTTCCTAAACCTATTAAAAATACCTTATTTAGCCTCAGTTGGGGTAGAAGAAACCTTGCGTCTTCAAATGGTTAAGTCCTTTACTAGCATATTTATTGTGTGCACAATAATAATTTATTATTATACTGCATGACACACTCATCAATGTAAACAATTTTAATTGTTTACATTTTACATGAAGACATTTTAATGGTTAAAACCATTACAGTGTTTTACATGCATAGATATGAATGCAGATGTAGAAAACGTGTAATGGAATAATAGGAATAAAGATTGTATGAAATTGTGTGTTAATCCTGGAAAGTTCAATTCAATTTCAATATTATAACATAAAAACATAAAACTAGTTTTTTAATAAATATAATTGCATATAAATACAATGAAAAGTAGTTCAGTCATGTGGGTGGAGGGGGGGGGGGGGGAGAGAGAGTAATATATTAGTCAGAAGATATAACATTAAATACAAAAAAGAAAAATTTCTATTTAAACCACTTTATCCGATCTTAACAGGTCTTATTATAATATATATATTTAATGTTCATCATATCTAGAAAGTAAAAGACTAAACATTAGTTTAAAAACACAGTGTAAATATTTACAATAGAATGAGTATTGTATATTCTGTTTATATAATTATTAATAAGCTGGTGTGGTGTTGATACCACAGCAGAAACTGGCCACAATAAAAAATGAATGAAAATGAAATATAACTATTCTATAAATATAACCATTGAGAATTGATTTCTTCATGATATAAATAAACACATGTGTATGATAAATCAGGTTGAAATAAAATAATTTGCATTGTGTAATGAAGACAATTGTGGCAATGGCTATTTATCAAATACCATTAAAGTAATATCTTACAGTAGATTTATATTCTGTAGATCAAATTAAGGAAGTATTTGTGGGATCTGCTGGTGAAGTGCTTCATCTTAAGGATGAAGACATAAAGTTGGAGATACATTCTGAAGCAATTAAAGGGGAGAAAGTTAAAGTATCGCTAGAAAATTGTTTTGAGGAAACAGAATTTCCTGTACTTCATCCTCATGAATCAATAATATCACCTATTGTTAAATGTGGACCAGAAGGCACCAGCTTCAACAAGCCCATTTCATTGTCATTTCCACACGATGCTGTAAATGAACAGAATTGGGAATTCACTCTACTTGTTAAAGATCACATTGAAGATGAATGGAAACCAATAGCATTGACAGATGATAGAAAGGATGTACATTTTACTTTAAGCAACGGTCAATGTTATGTAACTATAAATCATTTTAGTTGGTATACACTAAAGGGTGTAAGAAGGTTCTTTCGTGCTAAGAAAAAAATGTTATTAGGAGTTTTTGGAAAGATGCTTGCAAATGATGAATATAAACTTCAAACAAGACTTTTTAAGCCGTCACTTGTGAAGGTAATTACTACAATTTGTTGTTGAACTGTATTTGAATAATGTATTCTTACTTACATTAGCTGTTTAAATATAGACATTAACTATTCAATACAGTAGTTGCTTTGTCACACTTTCTTCTAGAAAGAATAGTTGTTGTTACTGAGTTGATCTTGTATTTGATTGATTATCATGTTAGCTTAGAGCAAACATTGAATTAAATTGACATAATACTTCCGATATTTTTATTTATTTTAAAATGGTACAGTAATAAAAGTGCAAGACCAAGACTGCACTAACAAGATTTAAACATGATTGCATTGTCTGGCTTGCTTTTCCTTCATATAATTAGGAAACATTGTACACAATAAATAACATTAAAAAGCGTTGTTTGTACAGTATTACATATATATTTCAGATAATAGAAAAAGAACACAAAGAAATTGGTGAGCAGATGTTAATACAGCCTACAGAAATACTTTGTAGGTCTGAAGACATGAAAATTTCTGTTGAAGTATTAGACCAGAAATGGAAAATCGACGAAGACTCTAAAAAACCACAGGTAAAACCATTTGTTGAATAAAAATATAACACTGTATACACTATAATTTATATAGACATTATATAACAACTGTGGTAGGTTAAAATGGTGAAGAATATAATTATTTACAGTTCAAACTGTAGGACTTTGAAAAAAAAAAAAAAAGTGTCTCTTTATTTCTTGTCTTGTTGTGAGCCTTGAAAACTGAATTACCTCATGTTTTTTATAAAAGTTGATTTCCAAAATACTGTCACTTTCAATGAAATCTATGTTGTTAGTTATCTTGTATATTTGGATAATGTCCGCCCTTTTTCTTCTGTAAGCCAACATTGTTAGTTTCAGAATCTTGAGCCTATCAACATATCCAGTGCCTTTTAAATCAGATACTAATCGAGTTGATTGCTGCTACACATGTTCAAGCAAGTTTAAATCTTGCTGGAACCTTTGAATCCCAGCACTTCCGCCATATTCCATAATAGGCCTAATCATAGATTAATAGAGATAGATGTAACTTTTTCCATCTAAATACTTGAAAGATCTTTTGATTATATCAAGTCTCCTGTTTACAATATGAGCAACTTTTGCAGCATGATTCCGTGATTGTCTGAATTTCAATTCTATTGGATTTCTCTCCTATGCAGTTAGGAAACAAATTTATTTCCGAACCCAAAATGAATAACTTTACATTTGTCTAAATTGAAAGGAAGCTGCCACAGCAAGGACCTTAATATAAAATTTGAGAAGGCTTGCGGAACATCATTGATAAAAATTATAAATAGTTTCAAAATTGTTGAATTTGACTTGCTAATGTCCAGCATTTTAAGTTTAAAATCTTACTATTATGGCTAGTAGTATCTCTTATTTCATCCTGATCGCAATCAGAACATAGCTAAAGGGGTCGGGAAATACACGGTCAGTCTGTGATTCTTTTTTGGCCAGCCTGTGGTCCGAAGGCGCTAGACATTTGGCCAGTCTATGGTCCCGAGGGCGCTAGCATGAAACACACGGCCAGTCTGTGGTTCTTCTTTTGGCCAGCCTGTGGTCCGAGGGCGCTAGACATATCAGCCAGCCCGTGGTCCCGAGGGCGCTAGAGATAACTTTTCTATGCTTTTCTAAAGTGAAAGCTTACGTTAGAACATTATATGTTAATTCGACGTTTATTACAATGGTTTGCATATATTCTTATAATTGATTATTCATTCTTCTAGAGTAACTAACTTTAGAGCATATGTCAATTCCGTATCCGGACAACTACCCCCTGGACAATTACCACCCGGACAACTACCACCCGGACAATGACCCCCCTAGGACAACTACCACCCGGACAATTACCCCCTAAGACAACTACCCTCTAGGACAACTACCCCCTTAGGACAACTCCCACCCGGACAACTACCCCCTAGGACAACTACCCACTAGGACAACTACCCTCTAGGACAACTACCCTCCTAGGACAACTGCTATGCCCCTAGGACAACAACACCCTCTGAACAACCACACCTATATCATGACACCTACACCTTATTAGGTTATAATTACGATCTTGTAAAACTACTGAACTTCAAAACATAGGGAGAGAGTATGATCTTAAATGAAAGCTTTTGAATTTTTTGATATGCGTATCTTCAGCAGTTATTTTACATTAAACGAGAATCGATCAAATTATTAAAACGTATTCCAATCTTAAAAAAATAAATGGGTGGCTTATTTTATTCTTGTGTGACATGAAGAGGCCGTATATAAATCTTGGAACATACAGTTTACCTAGCTGCAACAGTTAATCAAACAGTCTTTCATTTAAGATCAATCTCTCTACCTATGTTTTGAGTTCAGTAAGTTTTACAAGATCGTAATTATAACCTAAGGTGTGTGGTTGTTTAGAGAGTGTTGTTGTTCTAGGGGCATAGCAGTAAGACTAGAGGGTAGTTATAATAAGACTAGAGGGTAGTTATAAGATAGTGGAGCAGCCCTTATTATCGATAAAATGGGTCCGATTTTTGTTCTCTCTTTTCTTTTTCAAAACTCATGTTTTACCATAAGAGCTTATGTTATGCTGTTTAATGACATTATACGTTTACTACTACAAGTCCAGTAATAATGGAATATTGGTTTGGCTGTTACTACTTCATAGAAGAACTTTAATTGATTTGTTTTTTAAATTTTCTCTCCACTCCTGAGAAAATAGGACAATAAACGTTTTTAGAACCTAAAGAATAATTATATCCATGATATGTTTATGACTTAAACATTTCTACTTATTTCATTTTATTCCAATTCGTTTTCTACAGAACAGAACCTCCTAATTTTACTATTAATCAATTGATTACATTAGACGATTTGAAAATCAATCTGTCTCTCCCCCATTTGGTAGTTGTCCAGGGGGTAGTTGTCCTAGACCCGTCAATTCAACATTTATTACAATGATTTGCATATATTCTTAGTAATTGATTGTTCATTCTTCTAGAGTGAAAGCTAACTTAAACTACAAAGAAGGAAAATAAAGTTTAAAATGAATTAATAAATTGTGTTAGTGTTCTTGGCTGCTATATCATACCACGTTAGATTTACTTCAAAATAATTGCTTGTTTATATGTGCTGTTACGTTTAAACTACACACTGGCTGCTTACATCTCTAAACTAATAACCAAAGATGACAATTCAAATATTACATTTTTACTGATAATTAATATACAAAAACAAAATGTCAATGAAACTGAACTGAAGTAATTACTAATAAATGTTTATAGAAGATATTTTCATGATTTTAGATTGCTGGTTCTTAACCAAGCCGATTTTAATATAGCATTAAAATCATTCTGATAGGCCTATAAAAGCTAATTACGATTGACAATTGTTATTGAAACATTGATACTAATCGTTATTTTAAAAAAATAATCAGTCCATAAACTGATGCCAATTTAAGTTTGGATGGGATCGCCGGGCGAAATAAAACTGTGTTAATAAACGTTGTGTAGCGCCCTCTTTAGTTTTGGAGAAAACATGTGTGCTGCTGACAATTTCTAGCACCCTCGGGACCACAGACTGGCCAAAAGTCTAGCGCCCTCGGACCACAGGCTGGCCAAAAGTCTAGCACCCTCGGACCACAGGCTGGCCAAAAAAGAACCACAGACTGGAAAACATGCGTGCTGCTGAAAATTTCTAGCGCCCTCGGGACCACAGGCTGGCCAAAAGTCTAGCGCCCTCGGACCACAGGCTGGCCAAAAAAGAACCACAGACTGGCCGTGTGTTTCACGACCCCTGCTCGAACATAATAGTTCAACTAGTACATCCAGAATATGTAAATACCAACCCAGTGAAAAGATAAAACTGAAACCCATGTCCATGATTTACTGAACTATCCAAACACTAGCCTGTGCACAAAAAGGGCACAATTCTTGTATATAGGCACATTTTGTGATAGATCAATATTGGCATTTGATCTTTAATTGCAAAGGATTTTGAATAGATACCTATAACCATACAAATGTAAAAGACCAATCTGAACTTCAATAGAATACTACATACTGTATATATATATAATACATTGTTATAATTGGTCAATTTTGAACTTTGACCCTTATATCTAAAAAATGCTTCCTATCCTGATCAATTACCTTCCATATTAGTAATCTATGGAAAATTTTGGTCTAGAAAAGTTGGATAGCAATTTGTTGCCTTTCGGGTGAGGATACTCTTGCTACCGGACTAAAACTTACTACAACTATGTTTACACAATACTATTTTTAAAATTTAGATCCTTTACAGAAAATAATAATAAAAACTAGATTTAATTCGTCACTATGACAAATTATAGGTTATATGCATTGATTTAAATAAAGATAATTGATTTTTAAAAGATATATTGATTGATTTTCTCAGAATCTTTAATTATTTATAATATATGATAGGATCTTGCTAATGCAAATACAATAGGCGGTATTACAATCCGATCAAATATCCCTCTGCGTACAATGTAATAAACCACATTTGTTACATAATAAAAACATAAGTTACTTTTTATCTACATTTCATTATAGATCATGTGTATTATCTATACACTAAGAAATAAAATTGAACAAAAAATATGGATAATAAAAAAAAAATGTATTTCGTTTCGTTTCCCAAGGTGAGACTCGATCTTGTTACCTTGAATGCGTTAGACACGAGCACAGACCACCGAGCCATATACAACTGACTAAAAGTTGTAGAAAGATTCCTCCGTGTATTTACTATGCAGTCACCACTTTGGTGCAGATAGATTATTACATACCGCAATGAATTATAATTTTTTACTATGATGACATCTTGAAACAATTTTTTTAACTTTAATATATGAACATTTTAAGGAAGAAAGTTAATGTTAAGTTTGTTATTTTGGCCTGAGAAAATGTCGAAATCAATTTGTTAAAATTTAATATGCAATTAATGATGACTTAATCAACTTTTGTTCTCTTAATTTCATAATAAATTATACATGTGATACATATACTGTACTTCAAGAAAATGAAATGAAAAATAGGTGTTCCCGAGCATTCTGACGATCTATATTAATTTTAAAATTTAGCATATTTTCACCATTTTGTTAACTTACACGTGCGTAGCCTGTCACTTTTGACGTGCTCGTATAACGGAATTTCGTGTTGAAAAGTTAATAAAATATGATGATATTATTAAAGAAAGGTTGGAAAACAGAAATCGGGCAAAAACAGTGCACTAACGTTTAATGCTCAGTGCGCGTGCAAAAATCTGCGCACTCATGGTAATTTTTTAACCGCTTAAAATTGCCTGAAACGTACTCTAATTTCATCGAAAATAAATTTTGACAATTTTGTAAAATTTTAAGCACGTACGCATGCTACGTACGTAATTGTATTGCCATATGATGAAATGTGACTTGAAATTTATGAGTACCAAATTTTGTTTAATTGTGATTCATGCTTTTGAAGATATGATTACAAAGGTGATTTTATTAAATCGCGCATAGACCGCGTAATTTTTTATTGCGCACCGTGATAACATAACCACATCAATTCCTGGCCATAAGAAATATACTCTTGACTTGGCTAGATGAAACTGATATCAAGATAATTGATGGACACAATAGTGCTGAGGAAAGAATAAATAAATAAATAAATAAATAAAGATTCTGACAGAATCAATAGGTTATATGCATGATAATGCATATAACCTAATAAAACATCTATCTGGTAACACTAATATTTACTTAACGATAAATGATTTAATATAATGATTTAGTTTGTACGTACGTATCTTAAGTCAGATTAATGATGGTAAAAAATGTTATTCTTTAAAGAAGGGATCAGAAGGTTGTAAGAGGATACCATAGAAAGGACTGTGGTATTATAGGTAGATGTAACATCACCTACGGTCAAAGCAACTAAAAGTTTCTTACTTTATCTAATAGTCCCAAAAAGGTTGGAACTAAGGTGGTGGGTTTTCTCTATCACAGCCGCTATCATAAAATCCTGAACACTCCCCTAGATAACGATTTTCACCAGTAAGGAGAGTAAGAAGAGTACCCTATCAACCATCAAGAATAACATTGCACACTCCAAAAAGGAGTTCTACGGCATCTAGAGGTGCCATACTCTAAAAAATTCGCTAGCTTAACCCTAACCATGATGGGGCTGAGGTGGGTTTGGACTCTCCAGCTTGCCAGGTCAGTTGTTGGAATAATCACTGAACAGAACTGTTTTTATATATATTTAGGCACATTTTCATGTTTTTGAAATGTGGCAGTTCCTTTTAAAAGTCATTGAAAGTGAAATCCTGACATCTGACAGGATTTAAACCTAGAACCCAAGGATCGGCAGCCAAGAACTGTCGTAATCAACAAACTACAACTCCACTCCGAAAATATTTTTATATGAGTATGGCTTTTTTTTCTAGATTGTCACTGCTGAATACCTAAGGCGTACAAAACCATTAAATACGTTTCTTTTAATAAGAGGTAATTCAGTATTAAAGGCAAATGTGTTACTGTCACAGGAGTCAAATAATATTCATCCAGTTCGAGTGTATTGTAGTAAGTATTTAAAGTGATAACAGAAAGAAATTGATTCTACATTTATGATGTAATGAATATGATGTGTCAATAAAACACAGTAATTGTTCATAAATGTAAATTTAGTGTTTTTGGTCGCAAATATTAAGAATCTGTGTTTGTTTTCTATTGAAATGATTATTTTCTTTGTTGCAGGTGTTGTTGAGACATCAAAACAAAACCCAGGTATGTTATACTATATTTTTTCTGTTGCCAGTAGTACTATCAGAATCGTTACTATTCTATACATTGTTATAATGTTCCATTCCACAGCACAGAAAACTGGCATTCTGTACTACAAAAATGTACTTATTTAGTGCTACCTGTACCTATAAATAAGAAAAGCCATGCCTTATTTAAAATTTCTTTATTGATTATTTATAGGCAATAGTAAGGACATAAATGAAGGAGCATCATTTAGTAACCCATTGCATCCAAGCGAAGGTTAGTAGATAATATGATAATATGATTATTGTCTGGATGATTAACAAGTTAGAATACTGTAATGATGACTCTCTCTAGAATCGTAATATTTCTTTCTAAAATGTAAGATCTTGTTATAAGCAAAGAATAGAATTTATTTATTTGAAAAATACCTCCTGAAGAAAAGCAGTATTTATATAATATAAAGTACAAAGCATAGAAAGGTAAAAGGTAATAATAATTTACAAATACTTACATAAATCATTAATAATTAAATTATGAAGAATTAACATTGTCATAAATGTCATGATTAAAAAAAAAATATGACATTACACGTGACTGAATTTTTACTTTGGTTGACATTAGACAGATTGAAGTTTTTGGAAAAGTGTCATTGCATTTATTATAATGTATCTTGATTTATATTACAGTTTGTGATGAGCTGAATAGTTAATTAACATATTTATAGTTTGTATTGTATTTTTTTAACAAATTTATAGTAGAAGGGAGAGAAAAACAAAAACAAATGTAATATTAATCTTAACTCAAACTCATTTTGAAACAATAATAATCATTGTCAAATTAATGTAATTTTGTTTGCAGACAACAACACAATGGCAGATTCTAAAACTTTGGAAAATTTCCAAATTCTAAAAGCTGATCTTAGTAGATGCTTTGATGGGGAAAGGTACTGTTGGCTAAGGTTCCTACTATTTGATAAGTTGGATGTTGGTGACATTAAAAATCCACAGTTGAATGGACATAACTTACTCAATGCACTTGAAGACAACGGTTTCATCTCACCAACCAATGTTAACTTGCTGTTAGAGATTACAAATACATCTGAAATCCAACAGGCCAAAGATCTTGTATCTAAGTATATGACAGACAACAACATTCAGAATACTGATAGAACCAAGTCATCTTACAGAAAACGACTGTTTAAGGCCCTGAGACAAGTTGACACAGATGCTTTACGTAATGTTATTTCTTTTTACAAGTTAAAAAGATATAACTTCCTCAATGTATGGGATGCAGTTCTCTATCTGGAGATTGAGCAAAAATTAGCAGATGATCCAGACAAAATACAGAGGTTTGCAGATCGTCTTAGCACAATAGCAAGTAACGCACTACTTGATAAGGGTATTTAATCTTCTTACAAAACTATTCCAAAGTTAATTGTAATGTAACTATTCATATCTTTCATTTATTTTAAAATTTTACATGATGTTAATTTAATTTAAATGATACAATTGATTTAATTTCAATCATTGTTTATATACTATACAAGTTGATAATGTATTGATTATTTTATTTATTAACTGATTATGTATAGGCAATAGTGGAAAGAAAGAGAATGAGATTACAACATCAGGTCAACAATGTGAACCATCATCAGGTCAACAATGTGAACCATCGTCAAGTCAACAATGTGAACCATCAAGGCAACAACAGAAACCATCATCAAGTCAGCAACGGAGATCATCATCAATTCAACAACGGAGATCATCATCAATTCAACAACGGAGATCATCATCAATTCAACAACGGAGATCATCATCAATTCAACAACGGAGATCATCATCAATTCAACAACGGAGATCATCATCAATTCAACAACGGACAATATTGTTCAGTCAAGAACAGAGACTATCATCAAGGAGTCAGCAATGTGAAGGAAGTGAAGGTAAGTTACTCATAAAATTTTATAGAATGGGTAGGGAGAAAAACATAAGAAAGGGTAAAAAGAAAGATTATAATAGGATTATTGTGATGATGATCGAAGATGATAATGACAAGGAAGTGATGGATAATATGATAGATAGTATTTATTGTCATTTTAACAACATTAAAATAAAATTAGGCATATGAAAACAATAACAAAATATATATCAGAAGAATGAGCAATCTGCGATTTTTCCTTTGGTAATTTGTAGCACTTTTAACAGCATGCCTGGATGCATGATGTATACAGAAAGAAAACTTGATTTAAATAGATCATGTCACATTAAATAGAATTATGATAATATAATTACTTTAAAATACATATTATTAATAGGCTACAATGTTAAATTTAATTAATATTTATATTTTCTACAAGAAACAACACCTAATTATCGTTCATGAACACGCGCCAACAACAACATGCCCAGTTGTTGATGCGAACTGTCTATTCGTCAGTTTTTTACTAAATAAATTGCATAAAATGAACAATTAAATATCCAAATAGCATTAAACATGATATACCATGTAGTTGATAACATTTTTTACCATAAAACCCCTTCTGGTTGTCCGGGCTTACTGTAGATTAGTATGCAAAAGTCCCAACATAAGCGGCGCCCTACCGCATAGAAAACATTACTGTTGCAGGGAAAACTGTGGATTGCTCATTCTTCTCATATATATTCTTCGATACAATACATAAGCGTCGTAACAAGTGATAGTCTAAAGAGATCTTACAAACTTGCTGTTAAATACATGAATTGAATTATAAACAAATGATTATCGGCAGCTTGTCATAAACAGAAAAATATGTTGATGAAGAATAAATTGATAGTGGGTTGAATTTGGACAACTGATTATAGATATAGACAATTTATACTGTTATCTTTGTTTAATCTGTCAATTTAATAAATTATTATTTCTATGATTATTATAAATATACTACTGAATTTATTACATAATATTTGATACTTGCTTCTCTTCAACTCTTTAGCTCTCTCGAAGGATGACTTTAAACAGTTGATTGCAGACTTTGCAAAATGGTTTGATGACCGTGGACTCCTCAACAGCCTAAAAGTTCTTTTCTTAGAAATATTAGGTGCTGAAGTATTGAAAAGGGTTACAAGTACAAGAGAACTATTAGATCATTTAATCAGTTCTGATCTATTGAATCAACAACGTCTTGTTGTCCTGTATGACACAATAAAAGTAACTGGACAATTTGACTTTCATTCATCTATCACAAAAAAACTTTCTCCTTTCAAGAATATCAAAAAGTGTAAGGTAGTGTCACTACCCACAGTCAATCTTTTTGATTGGGGAAAATCCCTCAGTGATCAGGATATAAAGGATCTTGATAGACGATACAACTACCCTTTCCCTAAGAATTATGCAGACGGTTGGAGTTTGATTTTGGACTTTGAACCTCGAGAGTTGTTGGAAGAAGACAAAAAATCAAATTAGTTAATGTTCAAAAGAGATAAGAAAATAGACCTTTGGGATGTTTAATTTTTGATGTAATATTGCTTGAACTCTTGGTTTAATTACCCACCATTATAGCATCTGATGATCTTGTAGGTATAGAAGCAACTGGAAACTCGAAACCAACAGCGATAATTACCGCCACTAACAGGTTTGATACAAACAAAGCCAGGACTGTTTAAAGCACCTTGATTGGTCCTAACATTGATCAAGGGCTTCTCTCGTCCAGTGCCCACCTTGACCAGAGGAAAGCCATAAGCCAATACGTCTCAGGCAGATACTAGATGCAGGGGCTGCCATAAGAGTAAGCAGTGCTTATTTCAAATGCCTAACGAGACCCCAGCTCCGTATACAGCACCCAACATTCCCAGATGGTCTCCCATCCAAGCTCAACCAGGCCCAACGTTGCTTAACTTCGGTGATCTGACGAGAACCGGTGTTTCAACGTGGTAAAGCTATATTTACATACTTTACAACTCTATGTTTTTGTAGTCTCTTTATCTACTGGACTAGACTCATTATATAGATAGTGTAATGAAAGTACTTTATAATGAACAATAAGCACTGAGATTCGCCTGTGTTTGAGATGATTTATTCAGTAGAAAGATTTCATTCAAATCTGAAAGCATGAAATATAAGTCATAACTTACATGTTAGAAACAAGAACTGACGTATGATTGAATAGCTATTATAACATTATTTCTTAACATTTGTTCAATAACTCACTGTTTGTCAGGCAAATCCCTAGCATAAGCCTACTGTCATACTTTCGACCCGTCAAAATACACTCATTAGTAACTGAAACAAAATATTATTAATCCATGATAATTATAACCTTCTAATCCCAAATTGTATAAACCTTTACATAAACAACTTAATCCGCTACAATCAGTAGTAAACAAGTTCAATGTATTCTTATATAAGTCTTACTGTACAAGCATTCGCTGTGTACTAAACAACTATTGAATATTCATAAGTAGCCGACTCACCCAGCGAGAGCAACACACGCAGACATTGTATGTCTAATTAACAATCGTAACTACGGTAAATAGATTTACACAACATAACGCATCATTTATATACCCCTTTTGGATTCTGTGCATATACATCTTCAACATGAATAAACAACAATAAGGCAACTACAGACAAACTTTGCTTTTCTTAAACAACAATTATATCAACATATTAATTAGGCTCAACAACAGTTCTAGGCCTAGAAGTGGCAACCAACGTGAACAACAACTTTTAGATTGTCCCTCATTTGAACTAGCCTATATTTACATTAGATTCCACCTTAAATATGGCTCTATTTCTACGTACCTTAACATATATTATACTGCTACTAAATTAATCATTACACCTTAGTTTCTTCTTTACTGGTTAGCATTAATTAAACATTGGTTTCAATCATTACTGGTTAGCATTCGTTACTCCTTGATTTTCTTTCCAGTCCTTTCCAAACTACTACATCATACATGCGAGTACAACATCCAGGTTCAGCAACTGGGTACGCGTAACAACTCGGATTTGCTATTAATTCTACAGATAGCATCTGATGATCATGTGGGTATGGAAGGCCTCTTTGAGATAGCCCTGTTAAATTGAATTTTGAATAATTTCAACTGTATTATTACAGAACCCCTATTAAGGGGACACCTTTGCGACCCAAACAGTTGTTCCCTTAATAGGGGTTTTTGGGGAGAAGAATTGACCATTTAGCAGCCCACTTTTTACCAATGAAAACTGTCCAGCCAGAGAAAGTATCATAATTTTTATCATAATTATTATATCATTTTTTGATATACAGTAAATGAATAAGTTTGGTATTTTTTTGTAATGGGAACAAAATTGTTGTTACCTTAATAGGATTAAATAACCATTTGGCACCCTCAAACATGTCCCTGTCCCTTTAATAGGATTAAATCAACCATTTGGCACTTTTAAATGTGTCCCTGTCCCTTTAATAGGATTAAATCAACCATTTGGCTCTCTTAAACGTGTCCCTGTCCCTTTAATAGGATTAAATAACCATTTGGCACCCTCAAACATGTCCCTGTCCATTTAATAGGATTAAATCAACCATTTGGCACTTTTAAACGTGTCCCTGTCCCTTTAATAGGATTAAATCAACCATTTGGCTCTCTTAAACGTGTCCCTGTCCCTTTAATAGGATTAAATCAACCATTTGGCACTCTCAAACGTGTCCCTGTCCCTTTAATAGGATTAAATCAACCATTTGGCACTCTCAAACGTGTCCCTGTCCCTTTAATAGGATTAAATCAACCATTTGGCACTCTTACACATGTCCCTGTCCCTTTAATAGGATTAAATCAACCATTTGGCACTCTCAAACGTGTCCCTGTCCCTTTAATAGGATTAAATCAAGCATTTGGCACTCTCAAACGTGTCCCTGTCCCTTTAATAGGATTAAATCAACCATTTGGCACTTTTAAACGTGTCCCTATCCCTTTAATAGGATTAAATCAACCATTTGGCTCTCTTAAACGTGTCCCTGTCCATTTAATAGGATTAAATCAACCATTTGCACTTTTAAACGTGTCCCTGTCCCTTTAATAGGATTAAATCAACCATTTGGCTCTCTTAAACGTGTCCCCGTCCCTTTAATAGGATTAAATCAACCATTTGGCACTCTCAAACGTGTCCCTGTCCCTTTAATAGGATTAAATCAACCATTTGGCACTCTCAAACGTGTCCCTGTCCCTTTAATAGGATTAAATCAACCATTTGGCACTCTTACACATGTCCCTGTCCCTTTAATAGGATTAAATCAACCATTTGGCACTCTCAAACGTGTCCCTGTCCCTTTAATAGGATTAAATCAAGCATTTGGCACTTTTAAACGTGTCCCTGTCCCTTTAATAGGATTAAATCAACCATTTGGCACTTTTAAACGTGTCCCTGTCCCTTTAATAGGATTAAATCAACCATTTGGCACTTTTAAACTTGTCCCTGTCCCTTTAATAGGATTAAATCAAGCATTTGGCTCTCTCAAACGTGTCCCTGTCCCTTTAATAGGATTAAATCAACCATTTGGCACTCTCAAACATGTCCCTTTAATAGATTTGGCTGTAGTGTTAAAACATATATAATATTTTCTCTTATTTCATGAGAAAGTGTGTTCCCTTAATGAGGGGTGTCCCCTTAATAGGTATGTGTTCCCTTAATAGGGATGTGTTCCCTTAATAGGGATGTGTTCCCTTAATGAGGGATGTCCCCTTAATAGGTATGTGTCCCCTTAATAGGGATGTGTTCCCTTAATGAGGGGTGTCCCCTTAATAGGGGTGTGTTCCCTTAATAGGGGTGTGTTCCCTTAATAGGGGTGTGTTCCCTTAATGAGGGGTTTCCCCTTAATAGGTATGTGTTCCCTTAATAGGGATGTGTTCCCTTAATAGGTATGTGTTCCCTTAATAGGTATGTGTTCCCTTAATAGGTATGTGTTCCCTTAATAGGTATGTGTTCCCTTAATAGGGATGTGTTCCCTTAATAGGGATGTGTTCCCTTAATAGGGATGTGTTCCCTTAATAGGGGTGTGTTCCCTTAATAGGGGTGTCCCCTTAATAGGGATGTGTTCCCTTAATGAGGGGTGTCCCCTTAATAGGGGTGTGTCCCAAAGGAGGGGTTCTACTATATAAGATTTTATGTTATAAGATTTAAGTGTACTAAACGGTACATGAATATTAGGCAACGAAAAAAAGACGACTTTTAAATTGAAAAAATAACAATGAGCCTAGAGGAATATTTAAAAAAAATAACAGTACAAGCAAGCAAAAAATTTTTTGAATAAGAATTGATTTAAGTAAGAAGAATATGTGTTACCTATTTTGCAGCTATAAACATGTTAAAGTAAAATAATAATAATTTGATAAATTAAAACAAGGGGATGGGGTATGAGGGCAGCAAATAGGTGTTATAATGATACTGATGATAATAATGTTGTTACATTACATACAATTACAAAAACAAAACATGACAAACACATAATATGTGTTTGGTTTTGTTTTTGTAAATTCTGCACATAAAAAAATATAAATTAATTACAAATTAATAAAAATTGCATATTATGCAAATGAGACCAGGTAAACGGAAGTAAATAATTAAATCCTTGCGCCCTCTAATCCTTCTCCACAACTTTGTTGAATCCTACTGTGCTGCTTCTAGCCCTGTTCCTTATTTGATCCGATTGTTAAACAAACAATGCTTAAATCTAAATTAATGTTTGAAGAATGATTGTTTATAGTGTTCAATTTTTTTATACAGTACTAAATTATATTTTTTATGAATACATTTTATGATGTCTATTTGTTAAATTAATTCAATTTTGTAAATTAAAGCTCAATTCAGTATTTATGCTGCTATTTAATGTTTATATATTTGTTAATAAATACTAATGAATGAAAAACGTATTTGTTTATTTGTAAGGATAGTGTTTTTTTTGAAGGGATAGATTTTAACATCGAGGAGATCATTATATCAAAATGTACGTGCTTAGCTATTGTTAAAAATTCATTGTATATTATAGGAATAATAATAAATCCATTCCACCAATCCAGAGAGTAATAAAGTTCTTCGATATTAATACCACCGCGATAATGTTACGCAGACAAAAATGGTGATTGCGCCCTCTATACAAAATAAAGTTTAATCAAAGATCTTATATATATAAGATCTTTGTTTTAATCACCCAACATGTCAGAGAAGAATGTCAAACACAAGAAGTAAGTTTTGTTTCATTATTATCATACCATTATCATATACGGAATTCTTTATACTGTATTGTTTTAATGGCAGGTGTTTCTTCTTTTAATTTGTTGAATCTTATATTCGTATCCTAGTCTCTATAGTAGGCCTAGTATAGGCCTACTACTAACTGGGCTGGGGCAGGCCCTACCTCTAGCCATGCTCTAGCTAACAACAAAGGCCTACTACTAGCCTAGGCCTAGGCTTTTAACCCTAGCTAGGCCTACTACTTCTATAGTAGGCCTAGTAGTAGAGTAGTAGGCAGGGAGGGAGCTTGTTGTGAGATCAGGGAAACCCCATTACATGGAAGGCCTGTTTGTTTTGTGGTGACTCAAGTATAGAAACGACGTCAACTCAGTTCTGATTGGTTGGTTAAAAAGCTTACGTATAAAATATATTTTTTCTCTATTCACATACAAAGTAAAACCAGATTCGACCAACGAGATAGATGGCTCGGTGTATTGATGAGGGTATAGCCCCAGAGGCAGGGGTTGCAGGGCCGACTCTCTGCTCGTCAATTTTTTGTTCTACTTTTTTTGTGGGTTTAAAAAAAATGTTAACCCCGATCTCCTCAATGAGTTGAGCATGAACGTTAAAACATCCTCATCCATTGTGTTTACATTCGTCTGAGGACCAATCACAATGCAGTTGATGTCTGTTTTCTAACTACCTAACAGCATGTTGTGGAGACTGCATTCAAACACAGTGTGGTGGTCTTTCATTTTTAAAAAACACAGTGTGGTGGTCTTTTGTTTTCATGATGCATCAAACAACTACAATGCACTGTAAAGTTTGACGTGATGCGTAAAAAACTACTAAACTTTTCTATTTAATACTGAAATTTATTTTAACAATTTGAGAACTTGCAATGCACATGAGTATGACCATGGACCTATCTAATTTATATAGGTCCATGGTATGATAAAGAAATTGGTACACTATTTAAAATGTGTAATAAGGTCATCTCACAGTGTGTTGATTGACTTGGTACTGTAGACCATGCACTGTGGCTGCTGTGTACAATCTCAGAGTGTGTTGATTGACTTGGTACTGTACACCATGCACTGTGGCTGCTGTGTACAATCTCACAGTGTGTTGATTGACTTGGTACTGTACACCATGCACTGTGGCTGCTGTGTACAATCTCACAGTGTGTTGATTGACTTGGTACTGTACACCATGCACTGTGGCTACTGTGTACAATCTCACGGTGTGTTGATTGACTTGGTACTGTACACCATGCACTGTGGCTACTGTGTACAATCTCAGAGTGTGTTGATTGACTTGGTACTGTACACCATGCACTGTGGCTGCTGTGTACAATCTCACAGTGTGTTGATTGACTTGGTACTGTACACCATGCACTGTGGCTGCTGTGTACAATCTCACAGTGTGTTGATTGACTTGGTACTGTACACCATACACTGTGGCTGCTGTGTACAATCTCACAGTGTGTTGATTGACTTGGTACTGTACACCATGCACTGTGGCTGCTGTGTACAATCTCACAGTGTGTTGATTGACTTGGTACTGTACACCATGCACTGTGGCTGCTGTGTACAATCTCACAGTGTGTTGATTGACTTGGTACTGTACACCATGCACTGTGGCTGCTGTGTACAATCTCACAGTGTGTTGATTGACTTGGTACTGTAGACCATGCACTGTGGCTACTGTGTACAATCTCACAGTGTGTTGATTGACTTGGTACTGTACACCATGCACTGTGGATGCTGTGTACAATCTCACAGTGTGTTGATTGACTTGGTACTGTACACCATGCACTGTGGCTGCTGTGTACAATCTCACAGTGTGTTGATTGACTTGGTACTGTACACCATGCACTGTGGATGCTGTGTACAATCTCACAGTGTGTTGATTGACTTGGTACTATACACCATGCACTGTGGCTGCTGTGTACAATCTCACAGTGTGTTGATTGACTTGGTACTGTACACCATGCACTGTGGCTGCTGTGTACAATCTCACAGTGTGTTGATTGACTTGGTACTGTACACCATGCACTGTGGCTGCTGTGTACAATCTCACAGTGTGTTGATTGACTTGGTACTGTAGACCATACACTGTGGCTACTGTGTACAATCTCACAGTGTGTTGATTGACTTGGTACTGTACACCATACACTGTGGCTACTGTGTACAATCTCACAGTGTGTTGATTGACTTGGTACTGTACACCATGCACTGTGGCTGCTGTGTACAATCTCACAGTGTGTTGATTGACTTGGTACTATACACCATGCACTGTGGCTGCTGTGAGTACAGTACATGCCATACCTGAATTTCCTCAACTCAGAGGATGATTGCCACTATACATTTATGATACAGTATTTGTCACAATTGTGTACATTAACTATTATTACATTATCAGATTTGTGATTTGTGATACTAGTATGTGTACTGACAAGTATCTGTCATCTATCAGATATCAATTGTGTGGTAAAATTGTCAACTAGATGCTGTCTTATGATTACCTCATCCTTTGGAAGGAACATAAAGTTATGAACAACATAAATACACATTTTATATGTCAAGTAGGATAATTGTAGGTGCTGTACTATGGCTACTGTAAATCTGAATTCAGTTTCCAGTTACACCGTCAAAAATACTTTTTCTTTTTTGTTTTTATTGACATTAATTTATTGTGCCTGAAAAGTTTAATTAGTTTAAAAGAATATTCTAATCTACAGTATACTACAAAGGATTGTGTTGTTTTTGTGTGTTAGATTGTGCACATAAGGCATGTGCATTGTTACCTCACAAAATAAAATTTAATTTCATTATGCAATTATTTTATCTTAATTAGTCAGTAAAACATTTTTTCATGGCTTAGACTTAGAGCACTCTTCATACTAATGGAGATTTGGATGTATAAGTTTCATTCGATTAACAAATGGTAACATGCAATGACAGTTGACAAACATTTTATGGTTTTAATAAATGAAATAATTTATTATATATAATAAGGTAAATTACACAGAAAAAAGTAATGTGATGATGTGTGTTTGCCCAGCCTTTGTTTACTGTGCACTTTCACCTTGGCTGTAAAACCCCACTGCCAGGGCAATTTACAGTCATTGTTGTCTTTCAGGTTTAAACTTGCAAGTGATTATTAATTTCCAATAGACCATATCATAAAAATAAAAAACTGCGTTTGTGAGTTTGCTCTCTGTTGATATAAAATCTTTTATTTCCATTGAATAGGCTGACATGCAAGACTGATTAGGAAGTCATGTGACATACAGAACGCGGCAAAGAGGGCGTTGGCACTTTGCATAACAATAAACACCTTGTAGGCTGGTAGCGTCCATTTATGTAGAGCTGTACAACCCCATTGCTGGACCAGTGGATGCAGGATTCATTTCCAGACAAATGATGTAATCCAAAGTATAATTTTATTGTTACCAACAATTATTTATGAAATCATTAGTGTGAGTTGTATATATTTTTTTCATTTCATTATAGTAATATGACTTTTAAGCTAGTAGAGCTCTTTGTATGAAGGTTTAAACAATAGCTCCATGACCTAGAGCTAGTAGTAATATTACAATACAATGGTTCATACAACAAACAGTAGCTAAAACATATTATTTGGTTTATAATCCAGCAGAAGTATGTTGTGTGAGAATAAATGCTGTTTTAAATGTCTTATTAATTCTTTTTAATTGTGGTTTGCTGTCTTTAAATTAACTTTTGATTGCCATGTTTATACTGAGACTATCTTACCTACTGTAACAAACAATATTATTTATGTAATTATTAGAATCAGGGACGTTTTGGATCAGTCATAGAGGAAACATTTAAATAGTTTTTTCCACCATAGACCAAGATCCCACAGTTAGGAACAAAATGGTTGGTAGTTTGCAATAATTATACAATTTTAAAAGAATGATTTTTAAACTTAATAATCAAAGTATTTTATTATATGGTTTCATTTTTTATTAACAATTTGAATTTCTAATTGCGAAAAAAATTGGTCATAGGCCCTACTGTGTTTGTTGGAAATTGCGATGTAAGGTAATACTTACTTACAGTAGACAGATTAATTTAGAAAAATAAAAATTGCAGGATGATTTTTTAAGCATTTTATAGCAATTACTTATAATAAAAACTAGATTTGAACTTGTCATGGTAATGAGTTAGGCTATTGCACAAACAAACATCATAGCCATAGGCCTAATCAAGTCATAGGCATTTCAGTCGATCAAAGGGGCTATTTCTCGCGTTCAACAAGCGTCAACATTTGACCGTATTAACATTGTAAACAGTAGTTGATGGTTAGTTTTTATTTTACGCAACTTGCGTTTATTCAAATATTTGAATATGATGACTTTTTCAAAATGAAAAATAAATTCTGAAAGATACTTGTTTGAGTAATAACATATGGAAAATTGGAAGAAAACTGATAAAAAAAAAGTAAGGCAATAAGATGATGTAGCTGCTCACAATTAAAATAGTGAGATAGATAGTCGTTTTTGTTTCATTATGCAATGATAAATAAAAAAAATAAAATGAATGTGATGTGAAGTAGGATTGGCCTCCCCATGGATATCTTTTTTCCTTCTTGATATACCTTACCAATAATTAACCAGTATATAGGCCAATAAATAATATTATCAATACTATTATCACAACATAAAATGGCATAGTAGGCCTCTACTAACCAAACAGAACCCCAATTAGCCTTTAGTGAAAATTGTTTTTTATACCTAAACAATTCCTTCAAAATACACATTATTATCCAAAGCAGAACAATATTATTAATTTGCACTTTTTTTTATAAAGCTAACATTATATTATTGATAATTTGTGAATCTTTATTTATCCTATTTCTTATAGAATTACTTTACATTTACCTACTCAACGTGCAAGGCGTCCTTTAAATTGAGTAAATGGCTCTGCCCAGAGATATATAAAGAGTTACAACATTGAATGATTAGAAGCCATTTTTGTGTCAAAGAATTCGCACGCTGAATTATGATTATGAATTAAAAAATATCACATAGTTAGTTATGGGATGTTTTATTTCAAAATCAATAAATCAAACTTTATAATGTACTAGCGCACGCGCATGCAATTATTCTTTGCTACAAGTTATACTTCTGTACACTTTGCACATCAATAATTCACCGTCAAATATGCAAATACATTTTTAAAAATATAAGAAAACATTTAAAGTATTTTGTTGCTCCTATACTTTTTATGCGTTAATGGAGATAATTATGACATAATTTCATCTGCATATGACATGACTTAACCCAATGTCGTAACTCTTTAATTTTGTGGCTCTGGCTCCGCCCATAATGTCTCACGTTCGTTTGCATTGGTCGAATAGGATTTATGATATCTTCCTAATATACTATCTTTGTTTATATGAAGTTTGCAAACGATAGATAGGTAAACATGACTTATATTTTCTATTATAGGCTAGCATACAAGACTGATTAGGAAGTCATGTGACACACAGAAGCAGTGACAATTATAAACACCTTATAGTCAAGTAGCGTCTGTTGATGTAGAGCTGTTCAGTCGGACTGACGGACCAGTGGATGGAAGAACATTTCCAGAGATGCGTAATCCTGCAGAGTAACTTTATGGTTACCAACAATTCTGTTGTTCAATAGTATTGTGAGTTTTTATGTTATTATTTATTTTTAAAAATATTTCATAATAGGTGTACAGTAATTTGAGTTATAAAAATGGTCATTTGTTATGAGAATTACACCAGTAGCCAGCCAGTAACAATGTAAAACTTTGGTTTAGTGGTTTATTTCCAAATGGGGAAGGTCAGATTTTTGTCGGAGGGAAAAGTTATTCATATTTTAAGTAAAGTCTAGTTATTTTGATTTCATATGCTCAGACTACATATGCTAGCTACTAAGTGTATCATTACCATTTGATTGGCTGTATTTCATATAACGTGTTCATGCATTATTTAATCCAATTCCAGTGACTATGGCATGATCAACTTTTGTTAACATTTTGAGAATTTTTGGTGGCGTGCTAGACTTGTAAATGTTTTTTTAAAGCCTTTCTTTAACTAGGCTCTGCTTCATTGAATTGAACAGTCATTCTCCCCATTCAACTTATAAACATTCCTTATAGGGCCTGTTTCTGCTGAAAAAATAAAAATAATCGATTTTTTTTAAGTACCACAAACCACAGAAATGATCGCGTTGCAACTGAAAATGTTCTCCGACGTTATTCGGTTATCTGGTAATCGCTTTTTAAAAATCACGTCATCCATACCCACAGCGCAGTTATGGAAGGCCGATGAGAGTTGGTTTGTTTACATCCTATCGCTGCCTAAAACTCTCACATGTAGGATTAAAAATTGAACTCGTAAAGCTATATTATTTGTAAAATAAACATCTAGTAAACTAGGCCTACTACCGTACGACATACAACAGAATAATGATGTTATATTAATAAGGGCACGTCGGCGAGAAAAGTTGGTTTCACTGTTTGGCGTTGGTTCTACTGTAGGGCCTAGCTAGGCTATATATTTCTACCGAAACAACAGGCCTAAAAAAGGACATGCAAAACATCGTTAGCCTGGACTGGTGGAATGTAACGGTGTACTTGTAACGCAGAATCTTGGAGTCTCTTGGTATAATTCTCCCCCACAAAATAATAAAAATCTAATGTTTAACATTTGATTGTTATTCGGTCGGTCCACATTGCTGATCGCTAGTGGCCCGGGCAACACCCTTAATTTCATACTAAATGTTTTTTCCCATTTCATCGTATACAATATCCATATAAGGCGTCATGTCAAAATGTTTAAAAACGATGACTATGCGTGAAACGCGTATTCTTTTGTTCTTTAAACTTGACCGTGACTTCCAATTGTGAAACAACGTGAAAAACGCTAATATGCACAGCTCAATATTAGTCCCGCCCCCACTGCATGCTTGACTAAATATTTGCATAAACGCGTTAAACATAACAATAATAAATCGTTTTTTTCGTTACACGCGTATATTTCGTTTAAAAAAAAATAAAAACTAAATCGTAAAAGTAAGTTGGTACGTTGTCAATCGATCGCCGCTAGGCCGTACATACGT
Source organism: Antedon bifida (assembly GCF_963402885.1). Lineage (NCBI taxonomy): Eukaryota > Metazoa > Echinodermata > Crinoidea > Comatulida > Antedonidae > Antedon > Antedon bifida. Next base: position 14,689,598 of record NC_136228.1, on the reverse strand, counting down.
TGAACCTAGGTACGTAGTAGCCTAGGTCCAACCTATCCTTGATTTAAGGTGCGTTGCGATCTCATAATATATAACAATTATTAACCTAAAAAACAATGAAATCGCAGATAGCCGAATGTGTAATAACTGTAAAATGCAACTGTAATACAAATAAAATATCTATTTAAAGTTCGCTCAGTAAACAACAAAAGCCGATCACTCTTGGCAGCCCATCATTCCCGCCGCAGTGCCATTATAGTGCGATGTTGATAGGTGGAGTATTGAGTCGTTTTTATGATTGATACTCCACTGCCCACGTTTTTATACTAAAATTACTGTCAAAACTTAACCAAGAAAATGAATTTCTACTGCTACCACAGTTCAATTTCTACTGTTATAACATATTTTTGTAATGCTTTTGTGTAGTCTTTAATAATCCTAATTAATATAAAAATTATCTACGCGTCGATCGTAGGGTTAGTAAACACCATTGTTATTGCCTTTAGAAGCATGGACATTGCAAACAAACAATGTATTGTTCGCTATTTAAAATCCTATCTAAAGCTAGAAGACGTCAATTTTTGTAGCCGCCTTATGCTGTTAGGTTAACCTAATTTGGCCGGTCATCCGCCGACGAGACGACATCGGGCCCGTTGGGAAAGGGGCCTTTAGTTCACGCAGAGAGGTTGGGTTAGCGAATTATTTTAAAAAAAGACATCTAGGCTAGGAAACCAACAAAATATATGCAAAATAAATATATATTCCATGTTAAGATTTAAGATAGGCTTTTTAAATAATCATTACATGCGTAAAGAAAATGCCCGACTGGAATTTGGATGGAGGGAAGAAAACATGTGAGGTTGCGGTAAACAGCAGAGAGTATCGTGTTTCATGCCATGTGACCAAAAAAAAACTAGGTCTGTACTTTTAATTACGGTCTTCTGTCGGCAGTCTTTTTGAGCGACCGATTGAACGTTCTGATACTAGATATTGGACTATATTATTTTTATTTTTCACGCCGCCTTTTTTAAAATCTTTTTTTTGCCGACGTACTTTTGTTTAAGGGCTGCGTAAAGCCTAACATTTTTCTTGTGCAATGGAAAACTGCGCGTGCGAATACGTGAAATGTTTGATTCACACGACTAAATTCGCCTAGTGGAAAACAGGCTTTAAGAATTTCGTTTTCAATGCGAACGTCTATGAAAACTGCATTAAACGTGGCGCTTAATGTGTATAGGCTACTTCAGTTAATTTTTGTTAAGAAAAATATTTATTTTATTTTTGGATTTAGGGTGGGGAGGACTATAACTTCTTTATATTTATCGTGACGATTTTTCAATCATAAAATAAAACGGGACACAATGACTTATAACTAGGCCTAATGTATTTTAAAAATATTCCATACCGAACGATTTATTCAAATAAAGAACATTTTTTATTAATTATTTTTTCCCAAACAATACTAAAGACAAGATGACAAACCACCAATTGAAATTAAACAAAACTTTTATTAAACATTTTTAGTATCTATAATAATATATAATTATTTTGCTTATTTTTGTTTTCTTTCGATGTATCTTAAATGCCGACATCGGCCATTGATGGCGGCCCTAATTGCCACCTCATCATTTATTGTGGCATTTGGGTAAACTAAATCCACTTCTTGGAAAATAGCCTTCATTTTACAAGGCGACAAGGCATCTTTGTCTTGTTGCAAAGATCGCGTTCCACTTAATGTGGATCTTTTTAATTCGTCTGGATGGAAAATAGAATTGACTAAATTTAATGCCAACGTTAATAATTCAATTTCAAATTTGGTATTTATAAATAAATTAATAATTTTGAAACATTTTCCATAATGCTTCCGACATATTTTTATGTATTTAAAAAAATAATAATTGTCATATTATTATTATTATTATATAGTATGTTAAACTAAATGATCAGAGCATGATCCTATAGAAATAAATGTTGTTATTTTGCAAAGCATGGTTTTGTTGAAGCTTTTGTTATTTATTGATCCATGAATAATATGTGGTGGTTAAAATAGGAATTCGTAAAATAGCACAGCTTTTACATTCAGGAAATAAAACTAAGACGCGTAGCATCATAATATACAAAAAAAAAATGAACCGATGTTTTTTTCACTTTTAAACAATGATTGTACCATCATTGTACTGTTGTACATAGTCCTATACAAAAATGAGTAAAGAAAATTATTAACAGAAACTTGACATGAACTTACTCTATAATAATACCAATAAAGAATCAAAGGTAATAATAATCTGCGTGATTTGATCAGGGAGATTTTACATCTCCCTGATTTGAAACACAGAAGGCATGATACAAAAACAGAGCAACATTTTTTAACTGTATTATATAAACCGTATTTACGTTACTGTATATTTTTGGCAGCGGAAACGGCGCTCCAAAAGATATACCGTATTTTTTATACCGTATTTTCCCAACCACATTTGTGGATAAAATACAGTATTCATAAATTTATACTGTATTTTGAGTACCCTTTTCTGCGCCAATAAAAAAGACCGTTATTTTAATTTGCTGAGTTAAAATGTTAAACATTTAATTTGCACAATGTAATAATACTTAATAGTGCACAGGAAGAGACTGTTTATGTAGTTAATTTATGCAAGCATCCACATATTGTTCATTTGGCTAGTAGTCTTTTGTGTCTATAAGTACCTATTGTTCTTCTATTCTGCATTATGCTGATTAATTCATTTATTTGGTTAAGTGAAATGTCAACTTACTATTTTTTTGTAGACATAGGTTGCATCGTTTAATAATATTATAATTGTTATTTTTTGTAAACAAAATATTGTCCCCTTATAGAATCCCAAAAAAATGTTTTTTTTTTTTTGCGATGACGTCATTACGTTTCACATTCATTTACGCGAATCTCGCGATGTCAGTGTGCTTAGACCATTATCTTTCCGGAAGGTGATACTGTATTTATTTTTTATTTGATAACGTCATCACGTCAAAACATTGGAATGATGTGGGTCACCTATTTTTATCTTTGCAGTATTTTATCAATCAATCAATTTTAATCTGTTATAGCTCTTCCGAATAAAAAGTGATACCCATGAATGTGTATACTGTACAATGACCCAAAATATACAGAATTCACCATATAACAACAAAATATTATTTTATTCTATAATGGCATACTTTTTTTTCTGTGCGCAATATTCTAAAGTAAGTAACTTAATGACGTGCAAGTGGATTTTGCTGTGCGGATAACTAACTCGTCAAAGTAGGCCTAACGAGTTCAAGTCTAGTTTAATTCGTTTATTTATTTTAAATTGTAATATTATTTTAACTAGTTGGATGGCGATCAGTAAGTTGATAAGTATTTTTTTTTTTAGAGCCAACGTGGCCAATAAGCTTAAGAATGTCTTTTTAAGGGGTCAAAAAGCTTGCTGAATGCTGCTGGCCTACACCTACCATGTTGTTCGTTTAGGCGACCCACCTAGGCGTATTAAATTAGTCAACAAAGCAAAGACTAGTAGCCTACTATTGTTTTATTCGGATATGCTTTGTTTTATTTATCTTTTAAGAACAATGGTATTTGCGTGTGGCTTTTGCTTCGGAACTGAATATAGTACGTCCATGAGTTGGGAGGTTTAAGTTACAAAAGTTATTCGCGATTACAAATTACATCTCGGGTCCTCCGTGCGTGGAGTATATTTTAGCTACCATATGAAGGAATATATTTATTTATTGTAAATATTGTATTTATTTTGACCACTTTGACCCTGGGAAAATAAACGGGGAACATTGGTGGATTTTCGTTTTTCCAATTAATTTATTTTACATGAATAGCCTATATAGCATAGACCTACCAGTAACATTTCAAGTTTATTTGTTGTTTACTAGGCCTATTTATTACTATTCTAGCTTTGTTCTCTAAAAATTAATAACTACGAAACACCCTACTTAGTCTCATAATGGTCATAACTGAAAAACAACTTCAGTATAGTATAGTATAGTATAATTAATCTTTTAATCTGATTTTCATAAACAGCAGAGCACATGTACACAATATGCATAGGGTGGAAGAACATTTAAAGAAAGAGCCTGTTATTGCTAGGTATGCGCGTAAAACAAAACAGTCCTTTGTATCCACGGCAGAGCACGTGTACACAATATGCATAGGGTGGAAGAACGTTTAAGGAAACGGTCCTCTGCCGATCCTTTGGATCGTCGGAGCACGAGCACATGGCCTAAACAATGTCGTTTCTTAATATGTGCATGACCATGTGACATTGACTGAATTAATAATATAAATTAATGAAGTATTTTATGATGATAATCATAAAATAAGGACACACTTAACATACAAACAATGCATACATTTCAAAGAACTAAAATACTGAATCTTCCTAAACATTCAAATCAAGCTATTTAGTATTATATTCGGCTATACAAAAAAAAAAAGCCGTATACGGTACAGTATAGGCTAATGAAGCCTACGGGGTTTCCCCATTTATTTTATGTATGTATACGTACACGACAGTATATGTATAGACCGGGGAATAGGTCTACATTTATCAGCCGATTTCTTTGTTGTCATAGGACCTGACCCTAAAAACGCATTTTTATCGTTGTGTTCGACGCAAAATCGATTTCAAAATAGTATTACATTAAACCGCGATGTTCGCGTTAATCGCGTCTTTTTACCGACGTAATAGTAGGCGGTCCTAAGCTTTGAATATTTAATGAGTACAATTAATGAGCTTGATTAAGACGTTTAACGCGTTAAACGGTCAAAGAAATCTGAACCGCGTTTCACGCATAATTATCGTTTTGAAACATTTTGACATGACGCCTAATGTTATATAGAAGTCCAGGGCTGGAAAAGAATATCGGTAAATTGGCAGACTGCGCACATATTTTTTTGTAGATATTTTTCTGACCATGCGCAGAATGAATTTCTGAATGAGTAGTGGCTTGTGGTGCGTCATGAGAGGTACGAAAGAAGGCCAAAATCCTGTCATATGGGGATCGTCGATTTGTCCATAATGATTGTGTTTTGCCGGCTGGAAGTTTTCTATAATTTAAGGCCAAAAATCATAATTTTGCGTATAGTTTTGTATTTCCATGTATTACCCTGTTTATCTTCATGTCCGTACGTCTGCAATAGTAGGCCGAATTTCCTTAGTAATTATCACGGAGTAATACTCTCATTAGTTTCTTTGTTTTATTTTTGAGTGTGGTTTAAGCAACACTATTATTATACAGTATAGTGGATAAATGGAAATGAATTTTGGAAATTGTGGTTTTAACTGCAGACTTTAACAATTTAACGTTTTTCTCAATTTATTTATATATAACAGCAGCAGCTTCAAATTTTTTTCTCTAACTTTTTCAAATCAGTAATTGATAATAATAATAATAATAATAATAATAAGTAATATTCATTAATTGATTACAGTTATTAGAAATTGAATATATTATTATTATTCTCACCCTGCTATTGTGAGGTTCAAGGGAATTGTTTGTTGCAAGGTTTCTTAATTTGTATTCATCATAAATGTTTGTGTTTCAACAATTTCCTTTTTTGGTTTAAACCAGGGCAGTTTTTGTATTGTCATTTTGAGATCAATGATTCTTACCATATAATAGTACAAATTATGCTTAAAAGAGACATTTGAAAGTCAATGTAGAATTATGCATTATTGATATATGATATTATTGTAGTCAATACAGTAAAATGCAGTTGGAAGGCATATAGTCCAGTAAAAAATCACCCTCACTGTGGCATAAGCTGATGATGAAATTGACATAGTATGTTCAGAATATTTGTTGTAAAGATCATTCCTTGATTTTACGTCGTGCCAAATCTGGGATTTAACAAGAAAATTAGACTTTTATACAAAATTGTTACCTACCTCATGTCGTAATATTTTTTTACTGCAAATGCGACGAAGCGTGACCAAAATTATGATACACCGTTAATGCATGTAAACAAATATATTAATAAAGCTATGAAACCTATGGTAATTAACTGTTTATAGCATAAATTTAAGTATAGTTTACAATAAAATATATAATGAAATACATAACATATAAAGATATCCAAATATAAACTAACAGGTTTATATGTTTCATGGTTTTTCACAAGCGCTTTGAGCACTTTAGTGGATATGTGCGCTGTATAAATCTTATTATTATTATTATTAACAAATTTACAGATACGTGTTTAAAAATGTCCAAATAAACTTGGCCTTCCGTAAAATGAAGTAAAAACTATCATTCAGAAATATTGTCTGATTCAGACGAATCCCAAACTGTCGGTGGTACGCTCTTAATGTTTGAAAAAGTAAAGGTAGCATCTGTCATAGGCGCAAAATGGATTATGCTCATTTATATTATTAGGTGATCATTTAGAATTCTAAATGATCACCTATTGTTATTGTATGAAATCTTTATTTTTAGGTGATCATTTAGAATAAAATGATCACCTATTGTTATTGTATAAAATCTTTATTATTGGTTTTCCGCAACGAAGTTGCAGGAAAACCTCTTGTGATTGTACGAAATCATCATCATCAACATCAACTTTTTATTTATCTTCTTTCTTTCTGTATGATTTTTGTGTATCGCTTTTCTCTGAAACTTGCAAACATAACATTTTGTGAACTATGTTAACATTTTGACATTTATGTAACGTCGTCAAGCGAAGCTTTTCATGGTGTTTACAATTGCGCATCGTGACGTACGCGCGATTTAACGACTTTCTCGTATTTAACATAGGTCAAAAACCAAATAACATTTTATATTGAAACTTTGCACAAATTTAATTTATATCATGCGCTAACTTTCTGTCGAACCAAAATTGCGTGTTTTACACAAAGTTACGCGCGCACGCGCATTTAAAATTTCAAAATGCGCTAAATTATTTTCTAATCAAGTTTCTACGCGTTTCATGTCGTTTTAAGCATGTAAAAAATTCCCACGCGTGCGCAAATTTTTACGTGTGCGGTGCGCACGTAGCATTAAAAACATATTTTTTTCGCGTGATTTATGTTTTTCCAGCCTTTTCTAGTAATTTTACCAACTTTTAAACAATTTCGACTTAAAGTAACGTCATACGAGCACGTGGAATTGGACAATTTGCGCGAGTTTTTGTTGAAAAAGTTAAAAAAATTGTCAAAATTATGCCTTTTTTTAAACAGTCGTAATTTCTAAACTGCACGGTCAACTTTTTGTGGATGACATTTTCTGGAAGTTAATGAGTTGTAGATATCGGATCATATATTAATATGGCTAACCGGACATTGTGACGTCATCGTATGGCCACGCTAATATAAAATTTAGGATTTTTGTATCTTTCGTCATAGCTCATCACATTTAATAGAGCGCATCTCCACTTATCCGTTTTCCATTTTCACCCAAATTTTGATATTGTCTAGGTCAATCAACTGTCTTTCGCATAAATTATAAATATTTTAATTTTTTTGACGTCATCATTCCTAAAACTTTAAATTACGTGTGGCATTAATTTCATCTTTACAGTAAATTTTAATCTGTTATAGCTCGTAAGAATAAAATTTGATAATCACGATTAAAACGTTTTCTGGAAGCTATTGGATTTTAGATACGAAATCATGTGAAAATTTTGCCAATCGGATGTTGTGACGTCATCATATGGCCAGTTAAATGAAAAAAGTCGTATTTTCATCTTTTGCGTCATAATTCATTGCATTTAAAAGAGCGCGCATCAATATTTCACGTATTCAAATTTCTTTTGCACGTTAATATGTTGTTGCTGAGATAATATCCTTCCGAAATTGCTATCTTTGTATTTCATTTTGATGCCGTCGCCATGTTAAAAATTGCAATAAATAGCGGGTCCCGTAATTTCACCTATTCTACACTGTATGTGATATGGATACAGATTATACTGTGTATACTATATATGAATCAAAATAATAGAATTCAGCAATAAAAACATATCATATTCTTCAGTTCAGGTCATAATGCCAACGTGGACACTTCCTTTTGTCCTCAACCTATCCCCTTAATGTTCGGTACGGTAAGGTACGTCGTTACACGTTCATGTTGCACCACTTGCGCGGCGGAAAACCAAACTCGTCAAAGTGACGAGTTACATGTCTAGTTATTTTTAGGTGATCATTTAGAATAAAATGATCACCTATTGTTATTGTACAAAATCTTTATTATTGTTTTCCGTGTTGTTATTATTCTTTCTGTACACTTTTTGTGTAACAATTATCTCAAAAAGTTAAATGTCAATGATCACAATTCTTTTACAATGTCTTTTAAATACTTTAACTTAACCATAGTAAGCTTTTCAGCGTGATCACTCAACCGTGACGTCATTAATACGCGATTTTGTGAAATCACACTATCAATCATATCTCCATAACTCTTTATCACATATCAATAAAATTCAATTTTCGTAAACTTCAGGTGAAGGATAAAAATATTAACAAATAAAAACTTACGTTTTTCAAGGTCATGCACGTGAAATTGCGCGTTAAAAATTTAAAAAGCTCCAAATGAAGTTTTGATCAATTTAGAGCATGAATTAGGCCATTTGCGTGTTTAAAAAAATTACTGCGCAAAAATGCGTTTTTGCGCGCGCAATTTTTAAAATGCGTAAAAAAATATAATTTTTTTTACAAATCACATTCTACTCACCATCCTTAGTACATTCACCAAATTTGAGTCTGTTCCGACTTAAAATAACGCTATACGAGCACGTTAAAAATGACAAAATGCGTACAATAATTTCACAAAAGTTCTGAAAATGGTGAAAAATAGGTCTTTTTTAAAATGAAAATAACTCTTCAGAATGCAAGATGACCCCCAATTTTTTTAACTTATTCGGGAAGCCATTGAGTTGTAGATATAAATTCATGTACACATTTGACGTACAAAATGTTGTGACGTCATCAAATGGCCACTTGAATTTAAAATTAAGTTTTTTTCTCTTTCGTCATATAATTATCACATTCAATAGAACGCATCTCTGTTATTTTGTTCCTGATTTTCGCTAAAATTTTAGTATGAAATTTTTCAATTAATTGGCTTTCTCATGACTTGCCCCTATTTTCATTTTGATGACGTCATCACGCGTAAAACCTTGAATAACGTAGGTCGTGTAATTTCAACTTCGCCGTAAATTAAAATATCTTACAGCTCTTCAGAATTGAAGGTTACCTTGATTATTATAATTTATTATGAAAGCTGATGAAATGTAGATATGAATTCATATAAAAATCAAGCCTATCGGATGTTGTGACGTTAACATATGGCCAGATGAAGTTAAAAAGTAGTTTTTTCATCTTTTTCGTTAAAGTTATACAAATTTCAAAGAGCGCGCACAGCGCTTCTACGTGCCAGATTCTCTTCCAATTCTTATATTTATTTGCTCTATTTATAATCTTTCGAAATTGCCATCTTCGAATTTATTTTGATAATTCCATCATACCAAAAATTAGAACATGATGTGTGTCCCGTAATTTCACCTATGCTACACTGTATATAGATATACAGTATATACTGTACATATTGTATATGGCATATAATAGGCACAACTCAGCACTATAAGCATATAATAGGTTGGTATACATCAACATTTTCTGATCGTATGTTAACGTACGTGCATGTTTAAAAAAAATTAATTTCAGTAAAATGATAAAAATGATCACCTATAATTCGTCAAAATGACGAATTAAATTCTAGTTTTTCTTTTTATTGTTTCTGTACACTATTTTGTGTAACAATTATCTCAAAAAGTTTAATATCAATGATTACAAAAATTTCAGAATATCTTTCAAATAATATAACTTAATCCTAATAAGCTTTCCAGCGTGATCACTCATCCGTGACGACATTTATACGCCATTTTGCGAAATCACATTATCAATCATATCTCCATAATTCATTATCACATATTAATGAAATTCACTACACGTAAACTTCAGATCAAGGGTAAAAATATTAGCAAATAAAAACGCACGCGCACGTAGGTTCATGCGCGTGATATCGCGCGTTAAAAAATTAAAACGCTCAAAATTAAGTTTTGATCAATTTAGAGCATGAATTAGGCCATTTGCGTGTTTCAAAAAATTACTGCACAAAAATGCGTTTTTGCGCGCGCGATACTTAAAAAGCGTAAAAAACATGAATTTTTTTACAAATCTCATTCTACTCACCATCCTTAGTACATTCACCAAATTTGAGTCAGTTCCGACTTAAAATAACGCTATACGAGCACGTTAAAAATGACAAAATGCGCACATTAATTTTACAAAAGTTCTGAAAATGGTGAAAAATAGGTCTTTTTTAAAATGAAAATAATTCTTCAGAATGCAAGATGACCCCCGATTTTTTTAACTTATTCTGGAAGCCATTGAGTTGTAGATATGAATTCATGTACACATTTTACGTACAAAATGTTTTGACGTCATCAAATGGCCACTTGAATTTAAATATTAGGATTTGTTATCTTCTTGTGTAGATTATCACATTCAACAGAGCGCATCTTGGTTATGTGTGCTCGAATTTCGCACAAATTTCAGTATGTGCTTGCTTAATTAATTATCTTTATCATGAGTTGACAATATTTTCATTTTATTGACGTCATCACGCGTAAAAACTTGAATAACGTAGGCCGTGTAATTTCACCTTCGCAGTAAATTTGAATATCTTACAGCTCTTCAGAATTGAAGGTTACCTTGATGATTATAATTTATTATGAAAGCTGATGAAATGTAGATATTAATTCATATAAAAATTAAGCCTATCGGATGTTGTGACGTTAACATATGGCCAGTTGAAGTGAAAAAGTAGTTTTTTCATATTTTTCGTCAAAGTTATACACAATTCAAAGAGCGCGCACAGCGCTTCTACGTTCCAAATTTTTTTCCAAATTATTATTATTATTATTATTATTATTTTTTTGCTCAATTAATTATCTTTCGAAATTGTCATCTTAAAGTTTAGTTTGATAACGTCATCATGCCAAAAAATTAGAACATGTGTGTCCCGTAATTTCACCTATGCTACACTGTATATAGATATACAGTATATACTGTACATATTGTATATAGGCACAACTCAGCACTATAAGCGTATATAATAGGATGGCATACATCAACATTTTCCGATCGTATGTTAACGTACGTGCATGTTTAAAAAAAAATAATTTCAGTAAAATGATCACCTATAATTCGTCAAAGTGACGAATTAAATTCTAGTTATTGTTTCTGTACACTATTTTGTGTAACAATTATCTCAAAAAGTTTAATGTCAATGATTACAAAAATTTCAGAATATCTTTTAAATAATATAACTTAATCCTAATAAGCTTTCCAGCGTGATCACTCATCCGTGACGACATTTATACGCCATTTTGCGAAATCACATTATCAATCATATCTCCATAATTCATTATCACATATTAATGAAATTCACTACACGTAAACTTCAGATCAAGGGTAAAAATATTAGCAAATAAAAACTCACGCGCACGTAGGTTCATGCGCGTGATATCGCGCGTTAAAAATTTAAAACGCTCAAAATTAAGTTTTGATCAATTTAGAGCATGAATTAGGCCATTTGCGTGTTTCAAAAAATTACTGCGCAAAAATGCGTTTTTGTCGCGCGATACTTAAAAAGCGTAAAAAACATGATTTTTTTTTACAAATCTCATTCTACTCACCATCCTTAGTACATTCACCAAATTTGAGTCAGTTCCGACTTAAAATAACGCTATACGAGCACGTTAAAAATGACAAAATGCGCACATTAATTTTACAAAAGTTCTGAAAATGGTGAAAAATAGGTCTTCTTTAAAATGAAAATAACTCTTCAGAATGCAAGATGACCCCCAATTTTTTTAACTTATTCGGGAAGCCATTGAGTTGTAGATATGAATTCATGTACACATTTGACGTACAAAATGTTGTGATGTCATCAAATGGCCACTTGAATTTAAAAATTAGGATTTTTTATCTTTTTGTGTAGATTATCACATTCAACAGAGCGCATCTTGGTTATGTGTGCTCGAATTTCGCACAAATTTCAGTATGTGCTTGCTTAATTAATTATCTTTATCATGAGTTGTCAGCTTTTTCATTTTGATGACGTCATCACGTGTAAAAACTTGAATAACGTAGGTCGTGTAATTTCACCTTCACTGTATTTGAATATTTTACAGCTCTTCAGAATTAAAGGTGACCTTGAAGATTATAACTTATTATGAAAGCTGATGAAATGTAGATATGAATTCATATAAAAATTAGGCCTATCGGATGTTGTGATGTTATCATATGGCCAGTTGAAGTTAAAAAGTAGTTTTTAAATTTCTTTAGTCAAAGTTTTACAAATTTCAAAGAGCGCGCATTGCGCTTCTACGTGCCAAATTCTCTTTCAATTCTCATATTTATTTGCTCAATTCATTATCTTTCGAAATTGTCATCTTCGAGTTTATTTTGATAATTCCATCATACCAAAAAATTAGAACATGATGTGTGTCCCGCAATTTCAACTATGCTACACTGTATATAGATATACAGTATGTACTGTACATATTGTATATGGCAAGTAATAGGCACAACTCAGCACTATTATAGTGCTGAGTTGTATAATAATAAGTGTATAATAGAATGGCATACATCAACATTTTCCGATCGTATGTTAACGTACGTGCATGTTTAAAAAATGTTAATTTACGTAAAATGATAAAAATGATCACCTATAATTCGTCAAAGTGACGAATTAAATTCTAGTTTTTCTTTTTATTGTTTCTGTACACTATTTTGTGTAACAATTATCTCAAAAAGTTTAATGTCAATGATTACCAAAATTTCAGAATATCTTTCAAATAATATAACTTAATCCTAATAAGCTTTCCAGCGTGATCACTCATCCGTGACGACATTTATACGCCATTTTGCGAAATCACATTATCAATCATATCTCCATAATTTATTATCACATATTAATGAAATTCACTACACGTAAACTTCAGGTCAAGGGTAAAAATATTAGCAAATAAAAAGTTGCGCGTTTCAAGGTCATGCACGTGAAATCGCACGTTAAAAATTTAGAACGCTCAAAATTAAGTTTTGATCAATTTAGAGCATGAATTAGGCCATTTGCGCGTTTCAAAAAATTACTGCACAAAAATGCGTTTTTGCGCACGCGATTCTTAGAAAGCGTAAAAAATAAAATTTGATGTATAAATCACAATCTACTCACAATTCTTAGTACATTCACCGATTTTGAGTCCATTCCGACTTAAGATAACGCTATACGAGCACATTAAAAATGACAAAATGCGCAAATTAATTGTATCAAAGTGCTGAAAATGGTGAAAAATAAGGCATTTTTAAAATGAAAATAACTCTTCAGAATGCAAGATGACCCCCAATTTTTTTAACTTATTCGGGAAGCCATTGAGTTGTAGATATGAATTCAAGTACACATTTGACGTACAAAATGTTGTGACGTCATCAAATGGCCACTTGAATTTAAAATTAAGTTTTTTTTCTCTTTTGTCATATTTTATCACATTCAAACAAACGCATCTCTAATAATTTGTGCCTGATTTTCGCTCAACTTTTAGTATGTGATTGCTCAATTAATTGACTTTCTCATGACCTGCCACTAGTTTTATTTTGATGACGTCATCACGCGTAAAAACTTGAATAACGTAGGTTGTGTAATTTCACCTTCGCCGTAAATTTGAATATCTTACAGCTCTTCAGAATTAAAGGTTACCTTGATAATTATAATTTATTATGAAAGCTGATGAAATGTAGATATGAATTCATATAAAAAATAAGCCTATCGGATGTTGTGACGTTAACATATGGCCAGTTGAAGTTTAAAAGTAGTTTTTTCATCTTTTTCGTCAAAGTTATACAAATTTCAAAGAGCGCGCACAGCGCTTCTACGTGCCAAATTCTCTTCCAATTCTTATATTTATTTGCTCAATTCATTATCTTTCGAAATTGTCATCTTCGAGTTTATTTTGATAATTCCATCATACCAAACAATTAAAACATGATGTGTGTCCCGTAATTTCACCTATGCTACACTGTATATAGATATACATTATATACAGTACATAATGTATATGGCATATAATAGGCTCAACTCAACGCTATAAGCGTATAATAGGATGGCATACATCAACATTTTCTGATCGTATGTTAACGTACGTGCATGTAAAAAAAAATTAATTTCATTAAAATGATAAAAATGATCACCTATAATTCGTCAAAGTGACGAATTAAATTCTAGTTGGTTTTCTTCTTACTCTAATTGACATTGACCAATCGCGAATAGAGGAATATAAATACAGGTACATGAATTTTAATTCATTTAAAAATGTCCACTGCCCACAATAGAAGTGGAAAGTAACCTTAGTAAATACTAATCTGACAAATAACTGTAATTTTATGCCTACTTACAAATTCTTAAACATGTTCAATAAATGTTCCTATTTGTTTTATAATTTGGTTATTATATATGTTACACAAAAACATGGAAATTAATCTAATGCAATATATTCTTTACAGATGACATCGTAAATAAAGTGAAATGGCAGATTCACAAGGTAATGTTCAGATGATTATAAAATTCAAATCAAAATCAGTCTAATTCCATTCATAAAATTAATGATATAGAATTCTATTAAGTCGGTTTTATAGTCTTGGTACTAAAGAAGAAATGAGTATTATAAAATAGTTGACGATTTAATTGTACAGTTCAAGTATATTATATACCTGTATCAATAGGAATGTATTATATTGTTAATTCAAATGTATTTGATGATAATTGATAATTAATTTTGTAAATTGAAGGAGTCAAAAAATACAAAATTGACTACCAAAGAAATGTCATTCTTAGGTCATTGAATATTAAGGGTAGCATAATCTTGAAGATCATTGTAACCACCGTTTTAGCCTAATTTGGTATAATTTTTCTTTTGTCCAGAGAATTAATAAAAGAAATTAAAACAAATCTATTTAAATCAGTGCATATAGCCTATAATTCGTCATAGTGACGATCTAATTCTGGTTTTTTTTTTTTGAGTTACTGAAAAATATACTTTGAAATCTTATTTAGTTGAAAATGATCCATCTGCTATTACTGCTCATGGTGCAGATGTTCAGGAAGCGTACACTAAGGCATTGACTGAGGGATCTGTCCCTGTCAATCTTGGAATGCTTAAAGTGATTGGGCAGGAAGGAGTGGGTAAAACATGCCTGATCAATGCCTTACTTGGAAAGGAGTAAGTACTAGTTAAGTACAGGGAAATGAACATAAGAAGTATGTGAGTCAACTAAAGAATACAAACTAGCCATTTTCTTTCATTTATATCACAGGAGAAGATCTTGAATTTTTTAAATGGAAGAGAGTTAATAACTTCTTTGGCACATATCAAATAGATATCAAAAAGTTCATAATTTCATCTTAACTGTTAAAAGGGGGAGTGCACACCCCTAGCCCCCCCCCCCCCCTTGCTTCTGCATTTGTTTCAATAAACCACTTGTATTAAAGTGTCACAATTTCAATACTTATTTCGAATAATAATAATATTTATTTGGCAAAAGTTCTTAAAAGTACGTTTTACATTTCATCTTGCCATGAAAAAGTAATAGACATGAGCCCAAACTGAAAACTGCTCTTACTCCATCAATGATTTTCACTTCAGATTTAACCCCAAACATGATGTTACAGATGGAATAGCAGTGATAAGAACTGTAAGCACAACATGGACAGAAGATCATGATGATAGTGGTAAACATGAATAAATTTAGCATTATTATTATCATTATAAACACTGGCAGCATAAGTGAATAAAGATCTCACAGCAAAATAGTATACTTCATATTGAAAGATAAATTGAAAATATTTTTGGATATTAATTTGCATATTAGCAATAGAGTAACCTGAATAATGTACATAGAGGCTTATTGTCAACAATCTAATTTCATTTCTTATGCATACTTTGTTACATTGATTGACGAATGAACAAAATTGGTGAAATGGTTTAAATATTATAGATATTTATTAATATTTAACTATTAATAAAACCAATATGATTATATTTTTCTACAGGTAACCCTTCAAAACAGTATACAAAAATGGTCGCTGATAAACTGAGAGGAATGGTAAGTTCATTTAAATAGCGCCTAGATGACAATTCTAATACTGCTAAATTATATAAGTCTTAAACCAAACAGCATGGAATGATTACAATAAAGTAGACAATGCTTTTAATATCTTATTTTTATCTTGTGCCAGGTTGACAAGGAATCTCTAGCAGAAGGTAGGCCTATGGAATTCCTTTAAATTTTTGTTTTTTGTCAATAATACTTGAAGATAAGAATATCTAAGAATTTTAAGAATTTAATTCTAAGAATGTTACACAACTTGTTTTAAACATTTGCACTTCTAAGCGACATAAATTAACGTTTTTATATTAGCTGAGTTTGAGTAAAGTTTAATTCCCTTTTTGGTAAAGTTCTCGTTTCAGTTTAGCCTTCTAATTCCTGTAAAGTTCTGCTCTAAATAGACAATTTTGTTTTGGCAATTGAGTTATTGACAATGCACAACCATTTAGAATAATCTGATAATTTAAAAATGTATTTTCCCAATCTAAAGTAGCTAAAGAATTAACATACAATCTCCATTGTGGTTATTTAATCAATTAACCAATCTGTATAACACTTTTCTAAATCTACTATGACAATGATATTGACTTGAATGATAAAAATAAAATATTGATTACTACTACAAAAATGACAATGACAACAACAGTGATGATAATGAATACACCAATGTTTAAAAAAACAATGATGGTAACACAGCTGCAAGAATTGTTATAGTCTTCAAAATCATGACAATGACAGACAGCAATGATTATGGAGACAAAGATGACAGTGATAACAACAGTGATGATAATGGATACAACAATGATACAAATATATACAGCTGCAACAATTGCTGCAACATGAGAATGACAGACGACAATGATAGTTGAGACAAGATGATAAAAAGATCAAGGAAAATGATGATAATAACAATTATGATAATGTTCATGATGCTAGTTGCATACATTTTAAGTGTTGAGTGTGACCCAAAAAAAAAATTTCACTGCAGGTACTGAAGCTATACCATTTGATACAGAGGAACAGTTAGATAAAGATGTGATTAAGACTATTGAGCAAAATAAGGGGGAAACATATGAAGACACGTTCAACATCTGGGATCACGGGGGACAACACATATACCATGGTCTACAGCGTGTAAGTTATGATTGTATTTGCTTTGAATAAAGGTCAATAGAAATATAATAGTATTCTTCTATTCTTCAATATAATAACAACATTGATTATTTACACAGTGCTTAAATACTTTTTTTACAATTTTGTTTTAAATATTTATTTACTACACTATTAATTTAATAGAGAACAATTGCACTTGATAAAAAGATCTCAGTGTTTGAGTATTGATGTTTCAGAAGTTTTTATCTGAGAAACTTCCTTTACTGTAGGAAATAATATTTTTACATATTTCTTTTTTCCTAGATGTTCATGACATCGGAAGCCCTTTACATCGTAGTGTTCGATCTCAGTAAACCTCTTAATGATCCTGCCATTTACATTGATTCAAATGGAGTAAGTATTTAAAGACAATGTAAGGTAAAGGTATTTGTGATTAAAATTACCTACCAGAAGAGTGTGACGATTAAGAAAAAAATATGACTATTTCATTTTATTTTAATCAAATAAAGATATAATGTGTAGTGTCTTTTTTTTTCAGCATAAACGTAAACATCATTGGACCAATCTCCAGTTCATATTATCTTACATCCAGACAGTTTATTCTCATAGTCGTATTGTGGAAGAAGATGAAGAGAATGAAGTTCACAAACCAACTATCCTTATTGTGGGTACACATAAGGGTAAGCTTGGTAAGACTGAAAAAAAACAAAATGTTGAGGTTAATACTTTCATTATTAAAATAGTATACATTTCTGTTCTAAAAGCTAAAAAAAAAAAAGAAAAAAAAGTAGTATTTAAATATTATTTAAAGAAATAACAGTAATATTTAAATACTTCAAGTCCTATTTGAGTACTGTATCAAATACATTCAGTACACTAGTAGGACTTTTAAAGAAGTAACAGTTTTTACCCCATGTTCTCATTTATTGAAATTGCTTACAACCAGGCAATGGAGGACTTTATAACATTTTTTTATCTTTATTTACAAACAGGCAGAACAGATGTTTCACAAGATTCAAGATGTGCTGAAAACTAAACCATATGGAAAACATGTGTATCAATATTTTGCCATTGAAAACAGCCAACCAACTACAGATAAGAGCTTTAGTGACCTCAAACAAGTTATTGATGAACTTATGAAAGCTTTAGAAAGAAAAATGCCTTTAAAGTGGATGCGTTTCCGATGTGAACTAGATTATCTAAGAAGAGAAAAACACTTTTCTTTGTGTCGTTTAGGAGAGGTAAGTTTTATTAGCATCATTTTTTGTTTCTGTTTTTACAGAAAAAAGAAACATTAAAAAAAAAAAAATTATTAATATTACATTTTACACAGTCAATCCAATATACAGTTATTATTTATTTATTATATTTATTACTAAAAGAAGTCAGTGAAGGAGAGGGCTAACCAGTTCAAATGCACTTCTACAACAACCAAAACCATATTTGCATTGATTAATAAAAAAAGAGTCAAGAAACCATTAATTATTTACAAAATTCAAATGTATCTAGGCCTAGAAACATTCAAAATAAGACAAAAAATAGTAAATTAAAAATTTATTTAATTTATTTATTCTTGGTTCTAGAAATATCAGTAAATAGTTAAATATTTTGGCGCATATGGCGTTTCATATGTTTTAATACAAAAATAAAAATGCCAACTGATGGACTATAATGCCTTGCCTACACTATCAAACTTTATGATGTGTCCAAATATGGTAGTGGTATGCCCAAAGATGGTAGTGATATGACATCATCATGTCCATACTGTATATGGGCACATAACTTTGTTTTGGCACATAAAGTTTGATAGTGTAGACAGAGCTTAACATATAAAAGAAAATAACTACAGCCTTGGGGCAAGTCAGAATTTTTTTATTAGCTAAAATTATGTAGATTGACAATTGACACATACACAAATAGAAACCCATGTGCAAACATCAACAGACAGTAATATTAACCTATTTTTATTATATTATTATGAAACTTATTTATATAACACCAATTGTTTTATATTGTTTGATGGAGGTTTGTATGGTGAAATCAAATGTTGATATCAAGTTTGCGGTACACCACCTATATATAGTTCTGTATTTGATTAATATACTTTGGTCGTCCTCAGGAGTGAGAATGCTTTGTGATAATTGTTTTGTTGTTATTGATTTTCCACATACAGATACAGAACAACATCAAATTCATGATGAAAAAAGAGTGGTGTGGCTGCAAATATGAACTTTAAGGCTTTCCCATGAACAAAACAAATAAATGCACTTCAGTTGAATAAGAATGAAATTTAAAATCTAAACAAACTTTTTATTTATTTTATATTCAAAATTGTCAAAAAGTCAGTCTCTCCATGGTGATGTACTTTTGCTTCTGTATTTTTGTATAATATTTTGATACCGTTTACAATGCGCTTTGGGATTCCATATGCTGCAAATATTTTAAACATTCTTTTTTGATTAATAGAGTCAAATGCACGTTTAAAGTCTTCAAAAAACATGTGTCCTATGTATTGTAAAATGTGTAAAATTCACTTTATATCTGTTGAATTATATCTGTAAAATATAGAAATTAGGGGAAATTTAGGGGAAATTTTGCGGACACTCTCGTGTTATGGCGTACTGTTGTTGTCGCGAACTCCTTGACTGATTGTGTCGAATAAATAAATGAAAAATGAAATGGAAAATAATAAGAGTATATTTACATAAATTTTACAAAAAATTCTGATTTTGAAATATTTTATTATTTCTTTAGCTGAAAGTGCTGGCAAGCAGGAATGGTATTGTTGACGAATTGGAAGTATCAGTCCTGCTTCACTTCCTGTATGATCTTGGTGAAATTGTTTACATGCCTGACAACAAATTATTAAGAGATAAAGCAGTGTTAGATCCGATGCAGCTGGTTAAAATTGTTACTGCTTTTGTAACAGTCATTCCACCAAAATCTCCAGTAAGTAGGTTCATAAAAATGTTAATTCAGTGTTCCTTGGGGAAATAATAGAGGTACATGTGAATTTCTATATCATTCATGTATCAAATGCAATATCTGACAGTTACCTTATAGTTTAACATTGAGAGGTATAAGGGTTGAAACATGTAATTGCATCTATAATTCTGCTGTTTGATAACTTAAATAAACACAATTTTTTTTTTTTTTTATGGCTAATTGGTGTGTTTTTTTAGCCGGCCATGTATATTGATGCCTCTGATAAGCTTGACGAGGGCATACTGGAGGAAGACTTGTTGCGAAAATTATGGAAAGAGCGTAAAGTTGATGAAGGAAAGAATTTTGAGTTTCTTGTAGCACTGATGATTCAATTAGGATTTATTTGTGAGAGGAAGACAACCAGCAGCCAAGATGTGACAAGTACATCTACAGTAGGTTTTGTTCAGTTATCTTTTCTAACATGTTATGTTTTGTATGCAAGATTATGTAAAAAAATAATTTTTTGGGGATGATACATAATTGGTGAAATTTTAAATACAATTTTAAAATATTTGTAGGCTTATGACATATTTTGGTTAAACATCCTGCTGAAAGATGATTTTATCATGTACAGGAAATGATACTTATTAAAAGAAATCTAAATGGCATTTTACAAATCAACAATTTCAGGAATCTGTTGGAAAGAGATCATTTTATGTGCCACTTCGCTTTGCTTTCAAGACATCCAGTGAAGTGAAACCAGTGCCTGATGATTCACAATCTATCAGTATCTATTATGACTTTAAGGGATATCTGCCACCAGATGTATTGTTTCCATATATGATTATTGATTTCCTCAACAAATTTCAAAAGAAAGGAGTTGACCCAATACTGTTGTATAATCATGCTGTACTCTACTTAGACCAAGATCATCATGTGACTTTATCACTTGTCAAACTTGTGACTAAGAAGAATGAGCAAAAGTTCTTGTTAAAGGTATGACAGATTCTATTGCTATTTGAATGTTTAATATTTTTGATTGATTTGATTTTTAGTCAAACAGCCCTGCAATTATCATAAATGAATAAATAGATCTTATTACTAGTTTTATTTTCATTGTTGAATTTATTTTCAATATTATAAATTTAGGATATAGAAATGTCACAACTAAGTTTTCTTTTCAGATGACTATTAAAAGAACAGCAAGTTTTGGTAATGAGAAATATGAACCTTCCTCTGAAGCTTGTAAAAAGGTTTGTAACAACCATTTGTTGATTACTATATGAATAATTGTTTGACATTACAAGATATTAACAATAATTAATTATATCAAATAAAAACAAAGAGTTTGCTTTCTGCTATTTGTTTAACGAAATGATGCCAGTAATAAGTATTAAAATTGTATTTTTGTTGTCAAAAGTCAATGAAAACTTTTTGGGGGCCGCATATAGGAAGTAATTTAAAAACAGAAGATCTTTAATGTGTACTACTGATTCAAAAGCATATATTTGATATACAATATTATTCTTATTGTGTGTCTTAAATTGTCAATTTGCAGTGTGCTGTACATTATGTTGTTAGAAATCAACATTCAATTTTATATCTTTAGGCATTGTCAACGGTTGAGATGTCATTTGAACATTCTAAAGATGGTGGTAGAAGAGGGATTCAGTTTGAGAGATGCATACTTTGTGACAAGTGTAGTGATACATTAGGAAAGAAGCATATTCAAATTCTTGAGGATCTCCAGCATGAGAAGTTGCCATGTAATAAAGATGGCAAGCTTGTTGAGATGGATGTGGCACGTTACAAGAGACTATTTGGAAGTAAGAATAATAATACAGTAGTAATATAACAAATGTACAGCATACTGTATCCTTTAATACATAATATTAGTTAATAAATCCCTTAAAGGCATTGAATCAATATTGTTTTGCAGTATGTTGTCTTAATATACACATCATTTTTAATTTGTGGTAGAGTAGTTGCAAAAGTTATGGTAACATTGCTAGATGATCATAACATTCTGTGGTTGTACAATTTTCTAATTGAATCCATAATCTCTTACTTGAGAAATAAGTGATATAATGCAATTTTTTATGTTTATGTCTACATTTCTAAAAATTGAATTTTTTATCATCTCGGTGCACTATAGTTTAGCCACACACACTCTAAACATTTGAATGCTGATGTTTATTGATTTAATTTAAAATAATGTACATGTAAATCTGATTTTTATCAGTGCAAAAGAATATTCCATCGGCTATTGCTGCTCAGAGTCCAGAAATCATATTAGAGTATTTTAAAGCCTTGAAAGAGGGATCTGTCCCTGTCAATCTTGGAATGCTTAAAGTGATTGGGCAAGAAGGAGTGGGCAAAACGTGCCTAGTCAATGCATTACTAGGAAAGAAGTAAGTACTAGTTATTGGTCAACAAACATTATGACAACCAAACTAATGCATAGAAGATAGATTGACATCTGTTAAGTGATTGCCTGATTTAATATAATATATTTAATAATATTATTGATTTACGTCAGATTTCAGAAAAACCATTATGTAACAGATGGCATAGCACAGACTACAACTGTTAGCTCAAAATGGGAAGAAGATAATGCTGATAGTGGTAAACATGATGAATTATTATACAAATAATGAATGTTTATGAGTTGGATGGTGAGAATATTTTATGAGTTAAAAGATTGACTGCTCTATTTTTAATGAGGCAGAGCCGACTCATGAAAAATTCTCTCCATTCAATGAATACAAAATAGTCATTATTTGTTTTATAACACACCTACTTTTATTCAATGTATCTATCAGAAATCATTGACAAATGCTAGGCCAGGAAGATAGATTGGATGTGGAGTAGAACAGTTTTGATGGCACACACAACAAGTTGATTTTCAGATGCAATCAGCCAACAACATCGTGTGGCAAACATTCTCAAATTGTTTACAAAAAGCTGAGCGTGCATTAGAGCGTGTTTATTATCACCATTAGATATCATTTTCCGTTAGGTAGGGTTAATTTCAAATGACACCTGATGTGTAATTAACCAATCAAATTGCAAGAATACTATCAGGTGTGTTATAATATTATCATCTATCCCCATCATCATAGCCACAAACAGTTGCACTTTGCATTTACTTTAATTCTGCTCTCAATCAATCTGGCAACTATGGCATGGTGTCAGCAGTTTAAGTTTTACATAATTTACATTATACCATTGTTATTTACAAGCAAGCTATGTTACCATGTTTTAATGCTACACTGTAGTTTTTTAATGAAATTGAACTACATTAATCAATGAGTTTTACAGTGGTAAAACATCCAGATTATAGTCACATATCAATGTATTCACTTAAATCAAACATACTGTACGATCTACACAAATATGTACACTTTGGTTTTATCCCAACAGGTAATCCTTTAAAACAGTTTGGAAAATTGGTTGCTGACAAACTGAGGAGAGCAAGGTTAAATAGAAATGTATGTCAACAATAATGTAATAAAAATAAATATTAGTGCCTACAGGACATTTCCGCTATCAAACCAACCATAAGTGAATGTTTTTGTTATGAATTTTGAAAGTTTTCTCAAAGCTAAGTTAAGTTGGAAAGTAAATGCTATTTTTTTTACACTATTAAAGCTAGACAATATTATTATGTCAGGTTGAAATATCAGCTATAGATGATGACTACCGTGATGATATTGTTGACGAAAATAGTATTGATAACAATGATGACCATGGCAATGATGTAAATGATGACAACCACGACAATAATGATGACCATGACAATGATGTTAATGATAACAACCACAACAAAGATAATGATGACCATGGCACTGATGTTAATAATGACAACCACAACAATGATGATGACCATGGTTTGTAACTTCTCCTCAATTTATTCTTCCAGTCAATAATACTGATAAAAAGAATATTATTAAGAATTGAGTATTATTGATATTAAAAGCGGTTGACTACAAATATCAACCTATTGTGGCCAAATGTAAACAAAAGGGATTTTCTTCATACTTTGATAATTAATCACACTTTTGGAAAAAAATTAATTGTTGCAATGGTAACAATTAACGCCAAACAACGCCAATTTTACCAATTTGGCATGTGAATTTTGCCCTTAATTAGATATGGCACCTACAAAAAAAAAAAATTTGTGAATTGTTTTTGTGAAATCTTGCTCTTATGTAAACTTGCATAAAAAAGAAAGGGACTGCCAATTTTAAACGTAATATCCTTTATAGATTAGATCATAGTTCAAGAGTTATTTAGATTTTCTCTCCAATGAAGTACATGGAGACCCAAGTTATTCAATCCAACCCAATATATTTATAGAAAACACAACTTCACCTAGAAGGGACACAGGCCCTACACAGACTGATGAAAGTGGTCTGTTCTGTTGGCCAGAGGAAGATTAACAAAATCAGCAGACAACATATTGTCATTAAGTTCTTGACATTGCCAGAAGTATATGAGTGATAATTTGTTATCACAATTTGAGAGGAAAATGCATTCAAATTAATTGGTATATTTTAAAGTATAGAACATTATGCGAGTATTCATATTATGACACCAGACATATTAAAGAACGTATGTAACATCAGGGAAAATTACAATTAATTTTTCCGCGGTCACTCCTTGTGACGATGGATGGACATAGTAGCCAGGCTGTGGCCAAAATACTTTGTGACCCCCCTCCCCCCCCCCCCACCACACACACACACACAAATAGTCTGTCCCGCATTCAAAATATCTCAAGTTTGTAACTGTGTACGTACACAAGTTAACAAAACACTGAGTTCTATATTAAAAATAGATTAAAAAATTTTGGGTAGGGTTTAATAAAAATAGCTGTTAAAGTACAGTTTTTCTTTTCCAAACATTTAATTCTTTATATTAATGTATAGAGTAATGTCTGCTCTACATTTTGGTTTTAATATTGGATTCAATTTGAATTCAGTTCAATTTTTATGCCATTGTTTTACAATTAACATATCCTGAAATCAGAAAAAATACAAACTTTTTGTATAACAAAAATATATTCCCCAAAGTTTTTTTACAATTACTAATATAACTAGATTTGAACCATATTAAAATATGGGAAAGATTGACAAAAATGTGCGTAATGCAATTGAAAGTTGATTAGAAATTATTTTTAAATTTTAAATGCGGGTGCGCGTAACTTACTCTGAAACACGCCATTTTTACTCCACAGAAATGAATTAATTTACTTTTGGTTTTTATGCTATGATCAATCATTGAAATTCATAAAATCATAATTCATAAGTCTGACTTCATTAAAAAATAGGAGGTGTACAACTTCATGTGAAAGTCGATATGTTGACAAAGTTACAAAATATTATGTTTACACGTTTTTGAGAAACGCATGCACAAAAATAGGGTGAAAAGAAAGAAGAATAATACAGAAAAAAAAGATGATCTCATACAATTTCAATAATGATAACAAGGACCATTATGATGCAACAATGTTATGAAATAATATTTGTTTTACCTACAGATGAAACTGAAACTCTATTGAATACAGATAAAAATGTACTTCAAAATTTTGAACTAAATGAGAGAGAAACCTATGATACCTTCAACATCTGGGATCATGGGGGACAAATGATGTACCATGGTATACATCGTGTAAGTTATAATTGTATTTGTATTGTAAGTACTTTATATAGTATATAGATATATTTTGGTATTGTATTAACATTGATATTTTATCCATATTTCTATAATTACTACACAATCTGTAAACTCTACATAAAGTTGTATTAGTTAATCTTGTTTCCACCTAAAGTAACCTATTTAAATGTAGAAATACATATTTTAGTACAAAAGATCACAATATCTTTCCATGGTACTAATTTATTTTTTTGAAATGCACTACTATTACCTTCCCTACAGTAAAGCCTGATTTTTGTATAATTTTGTCCACATGTCAATACAAACCCTTGGTAAATGTCTCATTTAAACAGTCTACCAAGTGCTATATTTTCAGTAACTCTTAATTTATGGTTTTTGTTTTCAATTTTTACTGGTTCAGGGTATTCATGAATTTGTACTACAAAAAATTTGCTTTATTGGAATGAGTATGAGTCGCATCTAGCTTGGCTAGTTAGTTAAGCCTGATCTGTTTGTCTGGCTGACAACAGGAGCACATATTGCAAAAAAAACTTTTTTCCACCTGCTCCTCCCAAAACAAATTTAGAACCTAATTAGTCAAATATTTTATATACATTATTTTTCTAGATGTTCATGACATCAGAAGCACTCTACATTGTAGTGTTTGATCTCAGTAGACCCCTTAATACTCGTGCTACTGTCATTGATTCTACTAGCGTAAGTATTTCAAGATATTGTGATAATAATAATGTATTGTCCCCCAAAAACATGAAAAATGAAGATTAATAAAATCAGACTTTAAATAGCCCATTTTGCAGTTTTAATAAAGTTATTTACTTCTGTAAAAAAAAATAAATAAATAAGTATTTTACTTATAAAAAGACAAAAGAAATGGTTAATTTTAAACAAAAACTACTGACAGAAAATTTAAGCAGTTTTTTGCTTTAAATTTTATTTTTTTTTTCGATCCAGTTTTTGGTCAAAGTGAATAACTATTTTTGTGACATTAAAATGACATAATAAAAAAGAAATGTAAAAACAATTTTTGTTTAGGGGGACTGTTGAGCCATGAAATGTGCAAAAATTCACATTTGTGCAAACAACCACATTTATGCAAACATGGCACCCACAAATGTTCAAATCTGTAAACATTTGTAATTCACTAATGTGCAAACATCACGCAGTTATTATGTAAAAACGATTAGTTTTGACGTTAAATGTGCAAAAAGAATTTCTACAAATGTACAAAAAGAATTTCTACAAATGTGCAAAAAGAATTCCTACAAATGTGCAAATTATTTTCTCTTGACGACAGTTATAAACCATGTGTTGTTATGCGCACACCAAATTATTCAACACAGGGGATGTATAAAAAACACACTACCTATACCTAATTACTACAATCATGAGTGAATCTTGAATTATTTTATAATCATCATAGTTCTTGAGATTTTTAGTACGTTTAGTGTATTTAAAGATGTATTGTCCCCCTGAAAAAATAATTCTCACCAAAATTTTTGTTGAATATGCCATTTTAATGTAACATTATGGTTATCCACTTTGACCAAAAATTGGACGGAAAAATGTATTTACCTGAAAAAACTGTAATTAATTGAATTTAACCATTTATTAGGTTATATGTAATATCATGCATATATATTGATTCTGTCAAAATCTTTATTTATTTATTCTTTCCTTAGCACTATTTCCTTAGTCAATTTTTCACAGTAAATTCCTTATGGCCAGGAATCGATGTGGTTATGTTTCACGATGGGCAATCAAAAATTTTACGAAATCATGTTTGTTTCATATATCAATCATGAATCACAATTAAACAAAATTTGGTATTTCAGGTCATATTTCATCATGTGGCAATACAATTACGTGCGTAGCGCATATAATGCATGCGTACGCTCGCTTAACATTTTTTAAATAGTCAAAACATTTTTTTAGTTAGAGTATGTTTCAGGCAACTTTAAGCGTTTAAAAAATTGCCATGAGTGCATAGATTTTTGCACCGGCACTGCACGTTAAACGTTGATATGCACTCATTTTGCCCGATTTCTGTTTTACAACTTTTCTTTGATAATATCATGATTCACTTTTCTAATTGAAATTGCGTAATACGAGCACGTCAAAAGTGACAGGCTATGCACATGTAAGTTAACAAAATAGTGAAAATATGCTAAATTTTAAAATTATTATAGATCGTCAGAATGCTCGGGAACACCTATTTTTCATTTCATTTTCTTGAAGTGTATATGTATGATTTATTATGAAATTAAGAGAACAAAATTTGATTAAGTCATCATCAATTGCAAATTAAATTTTTTTTTAAATTTAATTTTGACAATCCAACAAATTATGACATTTTCTTAGGCCGAAATAACAAACTTAACATTAACTTTCTTCCTTAAAATGTTCATATATTAAAGTTAAAAGTATATAGTTTGACATAGTTTTGTCATTGTTTAAAATTTTTAAAGATGCCATCATAGTAACAAATTATAATTCATTGCAGTATGTAATAATCTATTTGCACCAAAGTGGTTACTGCATAGTAAATACATGGAGGAATCTTTCTACAACTTTTAGTCAGTTGTGTATGGCTCGGTGGTCTTTGCTCGTGTCTATAGCATTCAAGGTACCGAGTTCGAGTCTCACCTTGCGAAACGAAACGAAATAAGATTTTTTTTTATTATCCGTATTGTTTGTTCAATTGTATTTCTTAGTGTATAGATTATACACATGATTTATAATGAAATCTAAATAAAAACACAAATGTGGTATATGACATTATATACGCAGAAGGATCTTTGATCGGATTGTTATATTGTATTTGTGTTAGCAAGGTCCTATCATATATTATAAATAATTAAAGATTCTGAGAAAATCAATCAATCAATATATTATTTAAAAATCAATTATCTTTATTTAAATCAATGCATATAACTTATAATAGTTTTTGTTACTCTAAACTCTAAACTTAAATGTCATTTTAATTGAACATTATTTTGCAGAAAAAGCGTAAACATCATTGGTCCAATCTTCAGTTCATATTATCTTTCATCCAGACGGTTTATTCTCATAGTTGTAAGGAAGTGAAAGAAGACACAAAGAATGAAGTTCACAAACCAACTATCCTTATTGTAGGTACACATAAGGGTAAGCTTGGTTGTACTAAAAAAAAACAAGAAGATGAGGTAATACTATTTCTGTTTATATATTAGGGAGTTTTTGCAGGAGCACATAAACGTTAACTTTATTTCCCAACATGCAACATGCAAGCTCCACTCCCTTTGGAAACAAATCGATCTGCGAGAGATCACTTATTTTTATTAATTAGGCTGCAAAGTGCAGGGAAACAAGAATTTCTGTAAATTTTCGTTCTGCAGTAAAACTCGCTGAGATGTTCACTGTTTCTAAGGACCCTTCCACAAGTGTCCGCTCTACTTTTGGTTAATGCATTGGGCAAAATGTTGTCAATACCTTTGGCAAATTCCAGTAACAATGATTCCCGTCTAACTTTCAGATGAGGTAGACTAAGCAGCTCAAGTGCTTAGCCATATGATTCAAATTGCTGGCCAATTCTGCAAGCACGTTTCTGTATACTCTCTAATTCTTTAGTCTGTGCATCAGTTAATCCAAAATGCCAGACAGGACATGCATATTCTAAAATAATTAAGAAAACAAAAATGGGAAATTTAAATTTATGTTTTAATTAAGCCAAACAATAAGAATTGTGCATCACAATGTCCTATTTATCATATGCATGATTAAACAAGCCTAGCTAGGTGTAGTATCTAAGGCGCCAAGGTATTCAATTATTTGTTTTAAAACGAGCAGAGTATGTTGTGTGCGCGACACATGCGTTTCGTTCTACACTTCCCGTCGAAATCAAAAAAGAGTATGTTGCGCAACTGTTGGCTGAACTACGCTGTTATGCAAATAGTAGAATGTTGACGTCATCCGTTAAAGTTTACGTGCTCCTCTGAAAACTCCCTGTTATTAAAAATTGAGAACTAATACATTGTTGCTTTAAAAGCTACTGGTGTATGTATTCAATACTTTATTTTTTCAATTAAAATATTATTGTCCTTGCAATATATATAGATAAATTTGAATTGTTTATTATAACCAGGCAAAAAAGCTGTTTGATGAGATTGAAAAGGCACTTGAAGACAAACCGTATGAAGATCATGTACATCGACCATTTTTTGCCATCGAAAACAGCAACGCTGCAGATGAGAGATTTATTAAACTCAAACAAGCTATTGATGAACTTATGACAAAATTAAAAAAGGATGTTCCTTTAAACTGGATGCGTTTTCGATGTAATCTACATGATCTAAGGAAGTCTTTTCCTTTGTATCCTTTAAATAAGGTAAATGTTGTTTCTTTATTGAATGCCACACTTATATAAGTTGGCTATGCAGATTTTTTTCATGTTTTGAGTTGCAAAAATGTGGTAATGTAATGAACCTATCACAACAATAATGCTTGCTATAGCTTTTGTACGGTGTCTTTGTTGTGTAATGTTTCAAGAATTCTTCGAACATGCTCTTTTATATTACACTCTATTATACTACACTAATTTACAAAAAACTATTTTAATGACATTTGGATGTAAAAAATGAATAGAAATTCATAGTGGAATAATACATGACATTCGTTATTTCTTTAGATCAAAATACTGGCTTCTAAGAATGGTATTGTTAGCGAAAGGGAACAGTCAGAGGTGCTTGACTTCTTGTACAATATTGGTGAAATTATTTACATGCCTGACAGGACATTATTAAGAGATCAAGTGGTGGTAAATCCAAATAGCTTGGTTAACATTGTCACCCAATTTGTAACTGTGGTTCAACCAAAAGTAAGTAGACTCATATCAAACTATAAACAAGTGCTCAATATCATTTCTTTTTCCTTTTGGAAAAAATTGTATTTTCTAAATTTTAGAGGCAAGATAATTTTGAACAGTAAATGCCAGAGAAATCTAAAAAGTTTTCATCCTAGAACTATATGATACCCATCTATGTTTCCTTTGGTAAAAATGATGTTTTCACACGTCAAATCAAATGACATCATGATTAGTAAAAGCAATAATATCGTGACAATACAATGATTTTATTGTTTTATTTATCATGACATCATTTGATTTGAATTTTAACAATATTATTTTTATCAAAAACAGCATAATAATTATCTTATAGCTCTAGAACAAAAACCATTCTAATTTGTTTTGTTTTATGTAAAAAAATGCATACTTATCTATTTATCATCGTGGTGGTATAATGTATAAGATTATATGTGATCCTTAAAACTTGTTATTGTGTCTATTTAAAGCAATGATGCGTTGTCATTCTCCTTCAGTTTCTGAATATTCTGTCACTGAACACACAATCACATTTGTGGCTAATTATTGGTGCTTTCTTTTAGCCGACCGAGTTTATAAAGGCTTATCGTAAGCTTGGCGAGGGCATACTAGAGGAAGTCTTGTTGCAAAAATTTTGTAAAGAGTGTAAAGTAGATGTATGCAATGTACAGAATTTTGAGTTCCTTGTAGAACTGATGATTCAATTAGGTTTTCTTTGTGAGAGGAAGACAACCAGCAGCCAAGATAGGACAAGTACATCTACAGTAGGTTTTGTTTCTTTTTATTGTTTATGTAAACCATTTTAAAGGGCCAACTGAGACAATTTTTCATTTTTATGCTCTTTACTTTGTATGGCATTTGATGAAATAAATGTTTGTTGAACTTGTTAATAAATTAATAATTTCCAATGTGTGTAATATGATTTGTCTGTGATTTTACTGAATAGTTGATACACAATTTTAGCCTTGAGACATGATTTGTTAAAATTTCTACTAAAAGATATTTTTAACATATAAATTAACTGATCTTTGGTTCTTTTAAATGACATTACACAAATTTATCAATTTCAGGAATCAGATGTAAAGCGATCATTCTTTGTGCCACTACGCTTTGCTTTCAAGACATCACGTAAAGTGAAACCAAAACCTGATGATTCACAATCTATCAGTATCTATTACGACTTTGAGGGATATCTGCCAGACGTTTTGTTTCCATATGTAGTTAATGAATTCCTTTCCAAATTTCAATCTGATGGATTTAAGACAGAACTATCGTGTAATTATGCAGAACTTTACCTCAACGAAATTCATCATGTGACTTTATCTCTTGTTAATTTTGAAACTAAGAAGAATGACTCATCTTTTGAGCAAAAGTTCTTGTTAAAGGTATTGTACAAACTCTAGTGAATATTTAATAAATATCACAAATATATTTTAATTTGATAGTAGTTAACGAAATAAAGCAAAACAATTTATATATTATTATTTATTTGCTTATAGTATATATTATTTATTTTATTAAGGTCTTTATATTGCCAATTTATTGTCAATTTCATAAATCTGTTAAATATCAATTAAAGAATTTACTTTTCAAACATATCAACTCAAATTCTAATATCAATTATTTTGGTTATTTTTTTACAGATGACTATTAAACAAAACAAGAAATGTGACCTATATCCACAAGCCTGTCAAAAGGTATGTTATGATTGTGTTTTTGAGATATTAAGAGTAGTGTTTATACATTTTACATCCATTTGTCTATTGCATACAAAAAGTGTTGTATATTAACACTTAATAGATTGTATTAAAAATATGTAATTCTGTAAAAATAATGATAATTGAATAGTGGCTGGGGTTCAGGTAATGGTTAAAAAAATGCTTGAGGTTATCTGGAGACAACTGTTGCTGATACACGGTATAGTATAGTCTCTAGATCAACTCATAGCAATAAAGTAGCAATGATTTGAAGAAAATGTATAGCAGTAGCCTACCTTTTGCATATATTTTAATAAATTTAGAAAAATGTTTCTTTTATTTAAAATACATATGTTATTTATTTGGTTGTTTTCATTTCTTTTTACAATTGTATTGTAAATTAAAAATTAAAATAAAATTGTTCAATGCTTCTGTTCAATAAAGTAGCTGTTATTTTATTTTGTTTTGTAAATTGTCTGTTACAGATATCTCTAAATCTGTATTTAATTTATATCTTTAGGCTTTGTCAACGGTTGAAAAGACATTTGAACAATCTAAAGATGGCGGTAGAAGGGGGATTCCATTCAAGAGATGCATTCTATGTAGTTGTAGTAGTGATAAGAAAAAGAAGCACATTCGAGAACTAGATACATCCAAGGACGAGTTACATTGCAACATAACTGGCAATGATTTTTGGACTGATGTTACATGTTACAAGCGGCTATTTGGAGGTAAAGTAGTAACAGACTACAACTTACAAGTTTAATTATATTTCATTTATTTCAACAATATAGTAACAATGCTATAGGCTGATGCTAAAATGTTGTTATCTTCATCAATTTGGCAAATGTATTTCTCCTCCACTCCACACCAAAAAAAGACCTCAGTTAATAACTAGCACACGGTGGTGAAATCACTCACGGAATCACAGAATATACAATTGTCAATTTAAGCGTGTAACTAAATAACTGTTTTGAATAAACAGTGGTCGAGGCACATGTTCTTAAATAGTGGACATCCCGATCAATAATGAAATCTAGTAAACATTGTTAGTCACATGATTACAGAACACACAGTTGGATGTAAATAAATGAGCAAGCTTTTTGACTAAAACAGTTGTAATCCACAACCCTGTAAAATACTGTGTGTTGTCACAGCTCTCTTTGGTGCTATTGGTACTATAAAACAGGATACAAAATAAAGAATAATAATGTACTGTGCTATGACAAACAAATGATTTTTGTCCTGTAATTGAATTATATATACACTTATTTCACCTTTTACAGAGATATCTCCTGTTACAGATGCAGTTCCAGATCAAACATGTATTCAAGGTAATCAAAAACTTGCCTAGGTTTCTCTTTCTGTTCTCAATTAATGTAGCTAAGAATTATTTATAAATCAAAGAGCTGCATAGGCAGAGTAGATGGAAAAAAATCAAAATCAAACAAGTTAAAACTGCCTCAATATAAATTTATATAATATGTTTCAAGCATAGCGGGATCCACATAAAAAACTACATAATATAGCTATTAACAAGTCATTAAGACGGGTTACTAAATTGTGTGTTGAAGGCGATTTCACTGACAGGCTTAAGATTCTAAATTTACCAGATATGGTTCAAAGAATGAAATTTCATAGTATAATTTTTGTAGTTAAGTGTTTGCATAATTTAATTTATTTTGATATATTTGAATACCTTACAATTAATTCTCGGTATCCAGAGTCCCTCACCTTTAAACACATGTATGCTAGAACTAATGCATTTAAATACTCCCTGTTTGTTAATTTCCCTCGAATATGGGAATGTATCCCGCATGAAGTTCGTAACAAAGTCCTGTTTAACTTTGGGGGGTTTAGAAGGGATTTGAAAAAATGTATTACAGTGTACTGATATCGAATTCATCTAGACTATCACTGTGTTTTTATGTCTATTGCGTTTTTCGTACTATTAGTTGGGAAAGCCACTCGACAGTGCAGTTCTTTTGAACTGATCCACTTTTGGTTACCCGCAGGTACTGATAGTACTTTTGTTCTGTTTTGTTGAATGATGTTTATGATTTTTGTATGTTACCTGGAAATTGAATAAAATAAAAAAAAATAAAAATAAATAAAAAAAGAATTAAACATATCTATGATATCAATATTTGAAGGGTTTTGACAGGCAGAGATACTATTACCAGAGTTGTTCAGTATAGTATGAAAATTTAACCAGTTTTAAGTGAGGATTTATACTTCTTTTCAGTATTAATTAATTATAATGCATTTAAAGGAAATTAAAGTGTTATAAAACGTTAATCAATTGTTTGTTTGTGACTCTGAATTTAAATTCAGGTTCAATTTGTACTGTCCAAATAATGTCTTCTTTACTTATAAGACTCTTCCCCCACAAACACCTGAACGTTTAGTTTGTGTAACAGTTGATTTTGTAATATATTACTGTAGTTTATTGTATTACACACAACGTGAAACTGAGAAAGCTGTTATTTCCAGTATTCAGTGGTTATACATTCATTGGTTGTTCTTATATTATTAGTGTTCTACTGTGTTATGTTGTCTACATTTATAAGACTTATTTTCCTGGTGAATAGTGTGTTAGTTAGTTAATTGCACTAAATTTTTAATAAAGAAAATATAGAATACAGATCATACATTGAAAACTTTACTTTTCACAGATGTGCAGAGTAATTCTCCAGCCGCTCCATTACTTTCATCAGCCAATCAACAAGGTAAGATCTATTTTTCCATACATACATTTTGTATAAATTACAAAATTTAAATACAGTGTTTAATAAAGACAGCATAGCTTTCAAATGCTTGGTGAAGAATAGAATTAAATAAATACACTTTATAACAAATTAGGATTGCCATTAAAACCATCATACACCATATTAAACAACTCCACATCCAAAGACTTGTTTAAGACCTTTGACAATGATAGTAAATTAATTCACTCGTGCTTATTTTTGGCACTTATTTTCCTTTAATAAACAGACTAACGTAGCTTTCAACACAGCCAATGTGTATTATTAAATTCTAGCAATACTATCAGGTTTATATGGTATCAACTTCTTTGAGAACAAATTCTAAATTGCTGATTATTTGCACTTGTTCAACCATGAAGCATGTGTGGTCTAATGGTTAAGACGCTTGCCCTGGTTTGTTTAGTCATTCGTATACAAGCATTTGAAAGACACAATTTTTTTTTTAAAGTGGAAATATTTTGTGTTTTAGTCAAGTCAATAAAATGAAAGTTTGTACAATACCATAAACACTAAACTGTACTTGTATATTTACAATGTTAAAAAGTATACAAATAATGAATGTTTATGAGTTGGATGGTGGAGAATATTTCATGAGTTGACAGAGGCTGCTATATATTTAACTCGGCGATCCACCATCAACAAATACAAACATTCATTATTTGTTTTATAGCACACATACTTATTATGTCAACAACCGAAACATATTCCTAGTGTAAAAAGTAAAAAGAGATACGAAAAATTGCCAAGCAGTTGAAACTGATCAACTGTAGGCTGATTCTGTGTTTTTTCCTCA
Source organism: Antedon bifida (assembly GCF_963402885.1). NCBI lineage: Eukaryota > Metazoa > Echinodermata > Crinoidea > Comatulida > Antedonidae > Antedon > Antedon bifida. Next base: position 14,653,605 of record NC_136228.1, on the reverse strand, counting down.
CTTCTTGTATAATTAAAGACCCCTTCCCTGCAATTTTGGACGTTTTTTGGAAAATAATACATATATATCACTTTAAAAACATTAAACCATGTCATTCCTTGTCTTAAATGTACGTTTTATGGTAAATTATGATAAAAAAGTGAGAAACAATGCACTACCTAAGTAGCTCGCGGCGATCGACCTCTCGTGGACGGTCTTAGGCCTAGCCTAGCTAGGCTTAGTTTTGTAGGCCTAGCTGGTAAACATCGGTAACGTACGAACATCGTACGCTAGCTATATACCTAGCCTGACGTTGTATAGTTGCTGATTAATTGTCTTTCTATTTTTGCCAGACTCCGTTGATACAAATTGGGGAAAACCCGGTATTTTCGCTAAAAAGTTAGGAGTCTTCCATTTGTTTTGGCCTCACGATCGATCGAAAAGTGGGCGAATTACAGGTGAAAAACAAAAATATCAATCCGCGCGCAATGCATTTTGGGATTTACAGCGGGCCGCTATAATTATTAGAATCGACTTATTTTTCACATTTTTAACCGTTTAAAGACGAAAAAAGTTATCGCAATAGGACCATATAGTATTATTTTTACATTAAATATAGTTTGTGATCTTAAAATAGATCTAAAAAACGTAGGGAAGGGGGCTTTAATTAAAATCATACAAATGATCTGAAGCTAATTTGAGTTCTTTTGTTGGGTCTAAATTAGTACAAAAATGTTAATTCCGATTGAGTGCCATTTGAATGTAATGTTATTTCCAAGCCAAACAATTTGTGGCGCTATTTGTTTTCATGCTGGCATGCTCACAGTAGGCTCTGAGATTATTTTTTTTTTTCGTACAAAAAAATCTGACGATAGTTTAATTTTGTAAATGAAACACCATCTGTACCACCCAATCGTCCAATCAAATGACAAGAATATATTTGTGTAATATAAATATTTATGTAACAAATAAATGCTATATTTGATGTAATAAAATAATAAGTATCAGTTGCACACTGGGCATAGATCAGACAAAAACTGTTATCTCTCTCTCTTGGGATTCTATGATTCTATGGACATCCATGTGTTATGCATGCTCACAATTCTAAAAGGCATGACTAAAATGTTTGTTTTTGTACTAGTACTGCAGTTTTTGGCGACATAAGTTCTATTTGTCCTCCTATTCCTATTTCCTTGAGGAGACAGCCTGATGGATAGTATTTTTTCATGCCACAGGTTTTTTTTTTGCAAGAGTTGACCATTGATTACCTGAGTAGAGTTCTCATATATGTCCATCAAAGTGTGTTTTAGTGATGAAGTTACTCTAGTGGATATTTAGATTAGAAAAACAACATTAAATTATTGAAATTTAGATGTTTATGCGCAGTGGAAAATTTTGAAATATATTATTTCTTGAATTTCTAAAGATATTCAATAACACACTGTAGATTACCAGAGAATTGTTAGCATTACTGTACCTGGAAATATAGTAAAATAAAAAAACTGAAATAGATAATTTTGATTTTGGCTATAGATCCTTCTTTCAGGCAATGTATAAATACAATTACTGTACTCAACTGTTTAACTGTTGCTTGCAATTACAGGTATTGCTACTTCAAGTTCAGACCAACGTCGTAGCAGGTAAATATTTTTTTGGGTAACACCACTCTCTTATTACCACACTCGCACTGTTAAAATGTAATTACGGAATTGTTTTAACTATAGAGCTACAGCCACTACCGTATAACTCCCATTTAGAGGTGTTCCTTGAAAATAAAAATCCCCATTTTTGTTTCACAGGAAAAACTGTATAATTTTTTCACTAAAAAATATGTACACATGTAGTAATATATATATAATGTACTGTACAAGATGCAAGTGAATGAGTGGCCCATCGGTTAAGACAGTGGAACCATAATACATAGCCATAACGGCAAGGGTTCGAGGCTCATTCACTTTATGGTTCTGGTGGTAGAACAATATATAGGTCCAGTGTACACATCTGGCTCTTGTGCACTTTAAAGAACCTAGTACATCTTTCAAGACGAATAGGGGTTACCCCGGTGTACTAGTATACACACACACATCAACTGTCACATACAGCCACTTATCTAGGGAACCGCACATCCTTTAGGGACAAATTAATAAAATAGAAATAAACTAAAATACTTAGTGCTGTATGCATGTGATGGTGTTTCTGTGGGATCTCCTCTTGTCCTAGTATTACCTATATTTAAAGATGTATTGTCCCTTGAATCACAAAAAATGGTCAAAATATTCTAAATTTAAATTGGCCATATCAAAGTAATATTAAAGTTATTCACTTTAAGTTGAAAATTTGAGCCAAAAACAACAAGTTTACGTAATTAACAGATAAATTAATTTGATTACATTTCGTCTGGAAAATCGTCGCGAGCGAAAGTAAACAAAGATTTCAAACCATTAGGTATGCATTATGCATGATGCTAATTAGGATTGTTTACAACTCATTACGGTTGAGAAGGTGTTTTCACACAGATCGTGAGGAAATTTTATGAATATGCATACAGAGTAGCCAAACAAGCGCGTTGCATTATGAGATATGTTTTGATCGAAAACTTTATTTGTTGAACAAAAAAACGTCTGTATTTCAGTTAAATGATTTTTTTTTCGACAAATTTTTGGTGAAAGTTAATAACTATTATGATACTTCAATGACCAACTTCTTTTCGAAATCGTTTTTGTTGTTGTTTTTTTGGAATTAGTCAAAGGGACAATACATCTTTAATGACGGAATTGAAAAAGTAAAGTTGGTCTTCCAACAAAGAAAATATTCTCTCCATTCAATGAATACACATTTTTGTCTGTTTAATCCCTACTGTCTTAAAGCAAGTTATATAATCACCACAAAATTTACCACTTCAACCTTGAATTTGATGTCAAAGGCAAGGTGACTGGAAGAATGGCGGCGCTGAAATATTCAATTATTAGGTTTTGGTTGGATTATTCGTTGGTCCATCTCGTGGCACAAATTTTCTTGTTTCAGAAAAGACTGGTCATCCATTACAGTAGTGTCACTTTAAATGTTAAAATAATATCATTTTAAAACAAAATCAATTTGAAAGTAAATTTATTACGATGACTTAAGTTCATTGCTTGGAAGATGTATTATACTTTGTATCTGAAGTTTATTCAGAGAATATGTTCCAAAGGCTTGTTTCTTTTGCATAGTGGCGAATAAACCTTTTGTTTAGACTGACCACCTTTCTGCTAAGTTTGTGCTTTTAAATAACTGTTTAAATTCAGTTAACATTACCCAAAATGCAATGCAATCAGGCAGTCAAACATATAAGATTCTATATACAATAAAATAGCCATTATTTTGCATTGCAGCTAAGTTTCACAGCAATAACCAGTTAAATGGCGTTCTAGTCTCCAATCGTTTAGGTGTTTTTTACTGTTATTTTTACATTGCCATTTATAAATGCCGGTTAAAACCGGTTATTCCCATTTCTGCTGCCAAGAAATTTAGGGTAATTAATTCAAACAGTTATTAATACATTTTTTTACAGCAGAAACATGTCCTAAAATTATTTTGTTACTGCATTTGAATGGTTCAATAACTTGTTATTTATTATTTCACACCTAAGAACATAATGAATTATGTTGATTCCCATTTCAACGATTGGAAGTACAATGATGATGTGCTACTGGTGAATAATGTGTGTTTAAATACCAACCAATGTGAAAGGGAACATTTTGAATGCCTTCCTTCCACATTCCATTGGAGTTCACTCCATTTAATAGAAATTCAATCTATCATTCATTATACAGTAGTCATATACTAATTATGTGTACATCTTTATTTATAGGCTGACTAAAAAGGACATTTTCAAAGGTAATTTAATTTTTATGTTTTTTAAGTCCTAGGTCTAAACAAATTATTTCTATTTAACTGAATGAAATAGATATTCTTCACCATTTTGCTTTAATTATTAATTGCAACCATTTTTTTTGTGATTGATTGAAAAATTGAAACAAAAAGGGGAACCTTTCTCATAATTTCTCTTTTGATTTCAGAGTGTTTTGTTCTGACAATTTGTTTGATTTTGGTCATAGTCATGGTAATCTTGATAAATGAATATGACAAAATAGAAGATACTGTCGGTAGCATAGTATTGGCTGTAACTGTGGTGGGATATGGCTTATATGTATGTAGAAAAATATACTATTTTTATCATCGGAGAGAGCGATAAAGAGACTAGTTCATGTCAACTGCCTGAACTGGCAATTCAACTGACTACAATTGCTTAGAACAAGCAAAAAGACATTATTAATCAATTACTCTAACCATCAATGCAAACTCGGTGGTTCAGAGGTATGAATACCAGGCTGTTGGTCTGGTGGTAATGGGTTCAAGTCCCACCCGAGAATTACTTGCACATTTTTCAGTGTTGTCAGTATGTACTTATCATAAAGTAAAGTTACGTCAGAGTAAGGCAAAAATCTGACCAATTACAACAGACATCATTTAACTACAGTAGCTATACTACTCAAATTATTTGTAACAAATTGTTTGTTAGCATATACTGTACAACATTCCAAAGATTGTAATTGATTTAGTAGTATTACCATGGAGGAAATATATACAGATATTGTACTATATATTTCCTCCATGGTATTACCACCAGCTAGGAAGTCTGTTTGTTTGTATATTATTTATTGTTTTTTTGTATATTTGTCTATGGAAAAGTTAAAAGAATTAATCAAACTGTGATAATTGTAAAGAAGTTTAATTTGGGTCAAAGGGTCAACTTTGCAGTTGAGCTTGACAGCTATAGACAGTAGTCCAACTCAATCAGGAATGCTGAATCACTTGCCACATTCAAACTCCTCAAATCTCACCTTTTCAATTTGCATTTTCAACATTAATTACTTAGTGCATTTTACATTTTTTGTCAGCTCTTAGAGGCACCCTGCATTTTGCGCTATATAAATTGAACATTATTATTATTAAATATTTAAATATAAGAAACAATAACACAGTTATTAAGTGTGTTCATTTTATTTGTCACATCATTACTTATCAGAGGCTTTATATAATAGTATTCATGGGTGTGTGTTTGCTAACAAAAACAAAATCCTACGGCAAATGCACAGACCATAGACCCCGCTAAATTTTGCAAATTGTAATGCAAAAGACAGGACACTAATTTCAGTTCGGCACCTAAAATTTGCCCTTTTTGTGAGGCCTGATAAATGATGACAATGATAACATTTATTTTTCCCCCTTCTTTTTTGAGGCCCACCCACTACTTTTATTTCTTCCATATACAATCCAATTGTTGGTAAAATGAAAAGAATGTATTTTTATAATTATTTCCTTTTTTTAAAGAGTTTTGACATACAGACTGTTTTTTAAAAACTTTTTTTTTTCAACTATTTTATATTTTTATATGTTCTTAATATAGTGTATTTAGATACAATATTAATTGTATAGAATAAGTCTTTTACATAAATAATAAAATTGCTTTTCTTACTCCTGTCTTGTAATTTGTTTTATGTCTCATGGTAATGAGTTGCTTAATTCTTGATCATTAACTTTTATTATTTAAAAGTTAAACATTTTAAAAACTAACTTTATATGAAAAAGTTGCTTAAGAAAGAAATAGGCTCCCATGTTTTCAGCAACCAGAACTTTACACAATTTGTTGTGAACCGTAACACAATTTATTGTGGACAGCAACACCATTGGAAGCACAAAATTAAAAATAAAACTGGATATATAGTTGCACAAGTTGAAATTTCAATTTGTAAGGACAAATTATTTAGGGGAAATTTTTTGAATGAATGTGCACTAAAACAAAATATACACACTACAAGAGCTATTGTTAAGAGATAAACAATGTATTATAAATTATAGCAATATAATATTGTTAGCCATTTTACCATAGAGAAATAATTTTACCAACCCTGAGTTGTCCTTTAAAAGTTCTTTGATGTTGCCGCGATGTCTTTTTAATTTAGACTTAAACGTTGATTGTGCCCTCAATAAAGTTTGATTTCAACTACGTAAACCAAAGAATATAAATAGGTATTTAAATGTGTGCGACTCTTTGAAGTGTAGCGAACACAAATGGCAATTCCTATGCAAATAAGTCATAGATTTGTTTTTTACTTTTTCAAGTCTGCAATTTTTAACCCATTCAGCACACCTAAAAAAAATGATTCATAATATAATAACAATAAATATAATAATAATCATGACTTGCTAATGCTAACATATAGTGCGCGCTGTGTATTTATGCATCAATCAATTAAATTATTCTAAATAGAATAATTACGATGTTACGATAATTGAAAGTTTGCATTTTTTATTTCTCGTTATTTTTATTCCAAAATTGTTACGTTTTTTAATATAAATTTATCATAATTATACAAATAAATAATTGAATAAATACCTAATAATTTTAATACTAGCCTAGGCCTTGACCTAGCAATTGTTAATACTATATTTAAATTATAATTTTATTTAAAAAAATGTATGTTGTTTTTTGAGTAATTAAATAGTCAATAATTAAAGTCACTAGCCTATATAAACCTACAGTTTATGCTGACTACACCAAATATTAAAAAATACTACTGGGGTACCAATTTATTTAATTAAATAAGGTAATACCTAGGCCTTAACCTAGTGTAGGAGAGTAGTACTATAATAATATTAATAAATAAGATCAACTAAAATAAAGACTCCCTCCTAACTTTAACTAAGCATAACAAAACTAAATTAACCTAATTTTACATTTATCACATTTCAATATAAGAAATATATATATAGTTTACCTTTCATGGTCTTTTGGAAATCTATGAAACGTTAAATCATTGTTTTCGATTGAATTGAATACGTTTTCCCATAGTTAAGTTTATTTTGGTGGTGTTGCACGTCATTCGCTGAAAGCTTTACCTTACCCACGCCTGAAGGTGGCGCACTTCTTCTAGCGAAAAAGAAGTGCGCCACCTTCAGGCGTAGGCAAATAGTAACCCGGATGTGGTTTACGCCGCTGTTCTAAAATTTCAGGTACCCCCCGTAACAGAGTGCACCCCTATCGAATTACAACAGTAACGGGTTGCATGCTCCGCCTACTTTATGTTTATTCAACGAATTTTATGCATCACTAACTCTCGCTTCTTTTCCGGGATACAGAATATTTTAGCTTAGTTAAAATTTTCAGTACCCCGTGACAAATTGCACCCCCTACTTGATGAAGGCTGCTAAATGTTCTGGCTGTTACTTTATCGTTTTGATTTACCTTTTTCTTTATTTTATTTTGTATCCATTGAGATCATGTCACTGAAACCCACAACAGTTCAGTAATTGTCTTTTTTTTGTCTTGTGTGGGTTCGTCCCACTTTTATTATAGTTCTCTGTTATAAATATAATAATAATATATTATATATGCACATTTATATCTCTTATTCAGTTCAGTAATTGTCTTTGTATTGTACTCGATCCTTGGACTATATAGCCTATACATTTATGATACAATGATTATTCACTATTATTTATTTATTAATAATTAATGAACGGAACTGTTGTATCTTCTTTTTATAAAAGTAAGTATTTACGGCGCTAGTTCCGTTTCGCACCTGTCAAAATATATTAAAATTGAACGTAATTTTCACCAATAAATGCATTAAATATATGCATTATATTGAGTTTTTAGCTCTCTATTATGATAGCATTTATTTGTTACTTTTTGTGTGATCTCCTTCATAAAAGTATTTTTGGGGCCTAATTCTAAGGTGTGGTAGGCCTACTCACGATAAATTTATTTAACACATTTTGAGTCGAAATAAATGACAGGTGCGAAACGGAACTAGCCTAGCGCCGTATTTACCTCATGAACTTAAAAGCGCCCGGAATTCTTTAGAATGGCAGATAATATTCATTGATAGGCATGATTAAACCTATCTTACTCATATTATGTTGGACTAGCCTAGATGGGATCCAGTCAAGTCGCCCCATCGCAAAGTCGCCTCATACAAAGTCGCCCAATACAAAGTCGCCCCATCGCAAAGTCGCCCCAAAACAAAGTCGCCCCGGCACAGTCGCCCCATCGCAAAGTCGCCCCATCACAAAGTCGCCCCAACGCAAAGTCGCCCCATCGCAAAGTCGCCCCATCGCAAAGTCGCCCCATCGCAAAGTCGCCCCATCGCAAAGTCGCCCACGGTTTTATTTCTGTATGATTATGAAGCGCCGCCGCTAGTAGTACGCTGTTTTAATCATATCGGTTGCGTTTGATATCGATTGCGTTGTTACTTTGGTCGCGCTAAATGTCGCATACATTATAATGTTTATCCTATTATATACATAATTTGTGTTTTAATTTTTATTTTACAGGTTTTAATGGAGTGATGTGCTTTTAAAAATCATTAAAAAAATACTCCCTTGTTTGAAAGTTCTAAAAAGATTATCCCTGATTTATAGTTTCGAAAATGTTAATTTAATATGATTTTAAAATTAGTTACCAGAGCCACAATTACGAATCTTTCTTCAACCTACGCGTGGATACCAGCTCAATTTTTAGGATAATATAATAAATGTATAAATGTGTAGTAGGCCTTCGTATAGATTTACAGTAGTTAAAACAATAACAGTGTTGTAAGACAATGAGTGTTATAGGCTACTTGATCATTTTGCATTTATTGACAAGTTATGTGTCTTAATTTTATGACTTTTCAAAATGAAGAAAAAAAAAAAAATTTCATCGCCGATATGATTGTTTTACATGCAGGTATTTTAGTAAAATTTAAAACGCTACATATTGACCATGGAAAAACCATCGTACAGTATCGTGTGCATGTTTTTTAAAAAGGGGAATCCCCGACGGTCAGCAGAAAGACGTAGCAGCTGTGAGGAAACAGATACCAGAAGGCGCAGCTCCGATTGGTTTCAGAGTTTCAGATGGCGAGTCGCCTTTTATTCAACAGCACAATGATCATTTTACTGAAGAAATTCTTTTCAACCCTTTTGGTTATAGAACATTCTAATTATCATGCCTAATAAATATCCTCATATCGGGTGTTTATTTAATTTTAAATTAAACAAGACAGAGACACGGAGTAATACGTACACGGACGTACGACGAATACACACACGCACGTCATCATTTACGACATATAGTGGTGATATGATGCAATTTTATAATGGATATAATGATGGGATTGCCTTTCAAGGCTTACAATCAATGTTCATTGTAATACTATGTATATAATAGTAAACTGAATGTTTATAAATAAATTGTTTTACGTAATTTGTTGCATATAAAATAAAAGACACAGACGCAGCCTACGTTTCCTATAAAATATTTCACATTTAAATAATTATGTACTGTTAAATGACATTACATTATGCTGGATAATACTATAATCTTAAACTATGTTTACAAATTGTCATTTTTTAAGGCACACATCTTTCTCATCATACTGACCTGTAAAATAAAAACAAAAATCAATTATTAATATAGGCCTAATAATAATAAATATTCATCGACCAAAGTAAAAATAATCTAGATAGTATAACATCATTTTATCGCGACCAAAATTAAACGCGACCGATTTCGAACGCGACTGATATCATCGTAAAACTCCGGCGGGGTTTCCCCATCTTCAGATGATGCGTTGTAGTGCGACAACGGCGGAGTAATTACGGGGGTTTCCCTCTGGTAAGCTAGCACGTTAGTGCGACCGCGGAGTGATTAGTCAGGGTTTCCTCTCTGATGATCGGGGTGCGTGACGATCGTGTAACCTGAGACTACATGGCGGGACTTCCCCTTTTATGCATACACGTTCCGTGTTATTTTGTGTATCATTGCGACATTTTACGCACTTGTAAACTATTTTTTAACGTTTTGGGGCGACTTTGCGATAGGGCGACTTTGCGATAGGGCGACTTTGTGATGGGGCGACTTTGCGATGGGGCGACTTTGCGTTGGGGCGACTTTGCGATGGGGCGACTGTGTCGGGGCGACTTTGTTTTGGGGCGACTTTGCGATGGGGCGACTGTGTAAGGGGCGACTTTGTATGGGGCGACTTTGCGATGGGGCGACTTGACTAGCATCCGCCTAGATGATCTATCTTATCTAAGCTAAACCTAGACTAGGCTAGTCCCTATTTCTGTATTGTAATACTAGCTAGGCGATGAACAGACGATCGGGACCACGGACGATTGGGCCTTGGACGATCGGGCCTGATAGTCTTACAATGGGCCGCCGTGAGACGATCGGGCCCAACAATGTTTTAAGACGATCGGGACCAGAGACGATCGGGCCCAACAAAAAAAGGCTATCGGGCACGTTTTATTTTGGTCGCAATTAAACCCGCTTTTAATAGTGAGTTCTCTCCTTTCAATTAGTTTAGTATGTCAACTTAGTCTAGGTTCTATCTAGAATGTGTTTTGACATAAAATTAGTAAAAAGATAAATATATTGCCACATATATGGCGTTTCATACATATAATGCTAATTGATCGATCATCGGAAAAAAAAACAGTAGTCTCCAAACAACAATTGAAACGCTATCCGGTGGACTAACATAAAAAAGAGAATATTAACTACAGACTTGGGGCAAGTCATCTAATATTTGGGCAACTAGTCTTTGTTATGGATGATTTTACCAATGTACAGAAACAATTTTATTGCATTAAATATTTTTTCTTTAGTTTTTAAAGATGTATACAGTATAGTGATTCTGACATTTGTTCATGTTTGAAAGAGTTGTCAGTTTATTTCTAAATGGTAGCATAAATCAATGTCGATGATCTATTGAAATATAGTACACCTTCCCTCCCCTAAAATTGACACTTAACAAGTATATAACTTTACTTAACTTATTTAATTAAACTTTACAATCAGTTGTGTTAATAATTAATGCATTTTATGTTAAAGGCCAAAACTCGAATAGCAAAAGCTGATTTGTTTTGGTATTTTTTGTCATAATTGTTTGCAAAGTTTTTATATTATTATATTATGAGAGTGACAAATAAAGTATTTCCACAAATATATATATTTTGGCCTTATGTGTTATAAAGATATTTTAAGTTTAAACACTCAAGTTGCTAGCATTACAAAGAATCTACAATTTCTTTTTAAAGAATTGTAGCCAATTTAAAAAAATGTCCTAAATAGGATAGTTTTTGCAGTTTAATTTAAGCATGACAGATTTGCTCCTGTATACTGAAATCCATTAAAGCTATATCGTTACCTGGAAAATATATATATTTTTATTGAATATGCAATTTTAATGTCATAATAGTTATTCACTTTGACCAAAAATTGCAGTGAAAATAAAATTATTTACCTGAAAATAATGCAAACAGTAGTCAAATTATCAGACAATGGGTTGAAGCTGCAGAATTCCCAATTCAAAGTGTGATTTATTAATCTTCATTTATGATGTTTTTGGGGGTAAATATATCCAGTACCATTTACTTTAATTTCTAATTTGAACCTGGTGAACTTAAGAACAATAATGAATGTTTAAATTTAAGCAACAAAAAAATAAAGATTATTGACTGATGATTGACAGTTTGGATTTATTTGTCATTGTCATGGTAACAATTTAAAATAAAAAAGTAAACTAAATACATGTTTTTATTGTTCATATGGATTGGGTGATATATTGTATATAAGGGCACTTTCCATACTAATGGAGAATTTAAGTGTAAGTTTCATTTTGATTGGTTCAGAAACGGTAATGGTAACATGCATAGTGAACAGACTTTTAAAAAAGATTACATTATTTATTTCCTCCATGATATCACACAGTGTGCCTTGCTTTTGTGCATACACTCTTATTGATTGAATCAACTTGACTGGAAAATGTTGAGATGCCAATTGTGTAGTAAAATGATTTCATATGCTCTAGTTAACATCTGTTTGTTCTTTGTTAATATGAAGTGTATAGAAACTAAATAACATAGTTCCTATTTTCAATAAATAGGCTGGTCATGCAAGACTGATTTAGGAAGTCATGTGACACAGAGAACGCAGCAAAGAGAGTGTTGGCACTTTGCATAACAATAAACACCTTGTAGGCACCTTTGATGTAGAGCTGTTCAGTCAGAGTGGATAAGGCAATGGATGATCTGTTTCCAGACATTTAAGCTACAAGGGTAATTGTATGCTTACCAGCAATTCAGTTTTTGTTATTCAGATTCAAGTGTAGCGTGAGTTCTTTTTTCATTTTCTAAATTTCGTATTAGGTCCTTTTCGGCCTACAATAATTTGACTTGGCCTACACAGAATGCTTGAGAGATTTACACCATGAGATGGTAACAATAGGAAGAGTGAAATTGTACTCTTCCCTGGTAACAATGCAATACTTTGGTTCAATTCAGTGGTAGAACCAGCAAAAGTGGGAGGGAAGAGCTCAGACTCATGTTTGTTGGGGAGAATTCTTCATGTTTTAAGTATATATTTGGATTTCAGCACTACATACAATATTATAACATGACTAAAGCTCTGTTTACACTATCAAACTAGTTCGACAAAAAGTATTATGTGCCCAAATATGGTAGTGATAACTGATATGCCCAAATATAGTAGTGACATGCCCAAATATGGTAGTGATATGATGTCATTGTGTCGATATATGGGCACATCACATTTTTTTGTCACATAAAATTTGATAGTGTAGACAGAGCTTAAGTGTATCTTTGTATTATTATTGTCATCAATGGTTTTGTATCGTGTGCCATAAAACAGTTAAAGGCACTGTTAGATTTTTTAAATATTTTGAACAGTTTGTTATGTATTACTTTCCCCACTAATTTACAGAGTATATGCTATTTTTAGATTACCAAAACATACATCTCTCTAGTTGTTTCTTCAACTCTTACCTTGACCTACAGTAAATACCAAAGAACCTAAATTGGGGATGAAATATATGCTGGGGAGGGAGTATCCAAAGAGGTTTCATACTGTCTGCGCAATTGTATTTAAAATTTTACAGTATTTTCCAAAAAACACTGCAATTTTAACTTTAGCTGGTGTATCAGTGCTATTTTCTAAAGATGTTGAACCCTCAACCACAACCATAGCAGATTGGTATTGAAACAATAATAAGTATCATGTGTAATCATTGTTTTAATTTGATTCTTTATAGCCTACCTAGACAACAACACAATTCGACAAGATGGCAGATTCTAAACTTCACGAATTCCGAAACTTGAAATCTAATCTGAGTAGATTCTATGACGGTGAAAGGTACTTTTGGTTACGATTATGTTTATTCGATCTCTTAAGTGTGGGTGATGTTACAAATCCAGATTCTATTGGAAACGATTTATTTAATGCGCTTGAAGACAGAGGTTTAATCACACCCATCAATGTTAACATTCTTTTAGAGATAACGAAGCTAACAGAAATGAAAGATGCTGAGAATCTTGTTACAAAATATATAAATGACAACAACCTTCCGAATACAGATGAACCAAAGTTGTCCTCTTTCCGGAAGCGACTGTTCAAAGCCATGAGACAAGTTCACCCAGATGAATTTAGAGGTCTTATTGATTACTATAACCTAATACATTCTAGCTATAAGAATGTATGGGACGTAGTTCTGAGACTGGAGATGGACGTAGTTTTAACAGATAAACCAGACAAGATAGAAATATTTGCGAATTGTCTGGGACCAGCTGTGAAAGAAATCCTAATTGTTAAGGGTATGTACATCAGAAAATAAGCTAGTCTATAGTTATAAAATTCACCGTTCAAAACTATCTAATTTTTTATTGTTGTTATTGAAGGATTATTAACTTTAAACAATTGAACTATTATCTGAATAACTTAGTTGGCAATACCTTTTTAATTTTAGGCAATACTGTAAATAACGAAAATAGGGGCGTATATTAAATATTTCTTCACATATTTTTTAATGAATTATGACAATAAGAGACTTTTTTACATTAAATTCAATTTTAAATTGTACATAACAGAGGCTTAAAGCCTGTTTTCCTGTCGACGTTATTTGACACTATGGTGTAATTGGCGATCTACTACGTAAACTTGAAATTTTAACGATTTTACAAGAAAAGGTACTTTTTTAACTAACAACAATCGACGCTAGAAGTCGCGATCATTGACAATCGCTAGAGTTGAATACAGTTCAACTCTAGCGACATCGCAACGCTAAAACGTAATCATTGACTCATCTTGGCAATACAACACATGACGTCACATAATTTATGGGAAAATTCTGCAGACTACATTTATTTTTGTTGCATCGGGATGTGGTCAAAGCTAGGCTTAGCCTAGCCAAAGTGATGTTTCGGAAAGTAGGCATGGGGATATTAGGTAAGTCTAAGTCTTTAGCCTAGTCCAAAATGCTATTTGGACCAAAATGCTATTTGGACTAGGATAGGCCTACTGAGAACAAAGAACCATCAGTATCGAGATAGCAGTATGTCTCGTACACTGTGAGCCTACTAGATGATAGCGTCGACTAACGTTGACAGGAAAACAGACTTAAAAGGGGAAGCCCTGCCTTAGTCAGTTGGTTTAGGAAAGCGGTCGCGTTTAATTTTGTTCTTTAGTATAATAAGACAAGAGATTGCTTACTACGAACTGAGAAAATTTGGCTTCCAAAATATTTGGGATGTGGTATTCACTTTATAGAGTATCGGAGCATTAGAAGATGAACCAAGTAAAATAGAGAACTTTGCACATTCGTCTTAATCGACGTGCAAAGGATATACTACTTGATAGAGGTACTTTTATTAATTATTTAATTAATTTTTTTTAAATATTACTTTATTAAAGAAATAAATACTAATTTGTAAATATAAAATAACAATAATAATTTTTAACAAGCATACCAGAAAAGGATTATCTTCTGCTACCGTATGTCATATTTTGTTTAGTGACTTTTTATTGAATTGTTGTTTAACAAAATGTATTTAATTAAAGTATGCTTTAAAATAATAGATCAAATAACCATTTTTGTATGGTAGAGATAAAAAGAAAAAGCCTGAAAATTACGAAAATGTCATTGTGATTATGATTTATTTATTAATTATTTACTTAATTCATCATATTTCAAGAGTGTTAGCTGATTATGGGCCATCAACAAGACAAAACAACAAACAAAAACAAAGAATTATAAAAATTAAAATAAAGATATGAATATGAACAAGATGATAATGACAAAGAAGTTTGTGTTAATGAGAATGATATTACTCTAACATTAATAATTAGTATCATATTTTAACACAAAGAATATAATGCTGATTATTAAGACAAAAATAAAGTGTGTAGTTTTGTTGTACTGTAGTTGTTTCTAAATCTGATTATAATATAGAAAGTTATTATAATGTTTCACAAATCTATCTGAAAACAATGATTTCAACAATAAATATAGCATAGCATAGTTAAATGTAGACAGTGAACAATTTTATTCCTTGGTGGTAGTGTTTTCTCTGCTTTGGCCCTCCTCAGCACACCACATTTTGCTGAAACAAATAAAAATATAAATTTACATCATTGTGTGAACAGGTGCCATGTTAAAATATATTAAATATAAATTAGACAAATTTCATATATATCTTGTTTTTAAAATAGACTTATATATATATATTATATAAAAATCATAGATAAAATCTCATTGATAAGATGATAAGTGAGGGTACCAATGCCTATTATTGTAGATAAAGGTTATATATAATAATATGATTGTTATCATGATGATGATCAAGATATGATAATGACACTCGGGCTATATTCAGACATAGCCTCACCAGCCTTTGTAACCTACACCAGTATAAAAATATAGAAATTATTATTATATGGTAGCATTATGAACATTAACAATTTTTGCCAAGTTGTGTCTTTTAATATTTCTTTTTATGAAAAATATGTGTTAAATATTTTGTGTGTTACATTTTTTAGATTTACCAAGTCTTGTTAGTGAACAGTGTCAATGAGTTGAAAGATTAAGAGAATTATTTAATTGGTCAGATGTTTTGTCTTATTCTGACGTAATTGCACTGTATACTCAGTTCAATGAGAACACTTTGCGAACAAATTTAAAAGTATTTCACAGATTGGACTCAAACCCATGACCTCCAGATTACTAGCATTGCGTATATACCTCCAGACCACCGAGCTCAGTAGTATAGAGAGGTTTGAGTCCCATCCACACACTCATTATAGTGTAAATATCTTTTTAAATGGTTACATATTATTTTAGTTACTGTTCATGTATTAATTACAACAGATGGCATGGTAATGATACCACAACCAAAGTTGGCTGCAATAATATTAAAAACATGAAAAACTATTTTTGTTATAAAATTAAATAGAACTAACACTGTGCAATTCAAGTTGAAATAAATGAATTGAGGAAAATAGACAATCTTACATTGCTGTATATAAATTTTTCTGCTAGTGTACTTTTAATGTTCCAATATAATATCTACTTACTGTACTGTTAATATAATCTTGACAATAAAGATGATTTGGTACTATTTTTGTTAAGGAGATAGAGAGCTAACATTGTAACTTTGTGATGGAAGAAAGTATAATTGTATAATGAAGGAGATTGTAACAATTACTATATAACACAATTAAAATAATATTTCATTCTGCAGATCGAATGGAGTTAATTGTTGACTCTACAGGTGGAACTCTTCATCTTAAGGATGAAGACATCAAGTTGGAGATACAACCTGGAGCAATAGAAGAAGGAAAGGCAGTTAACATATCACTAGAAAATATTGTTGAGGAAATAGACATGCCTGTATCTCATCCACTTGAATCAATAATATCACCTATTGTTAAATGTGGACCAGAAGGCACCATCTTCAACAAGCCCTGTTTACTGTCATTTCCACACAATGCTGTAAATGAAGAGTTTTGGGAATTCACTTTACTTTTTCAAAAATGCTCTCAAGATAAATGGAAAAAACTGACAGAAAGTAATGAAAAGGACATGAATTTTACTTCAAAGAATGGTCGATGTTTTATAAATTTAATTCACTTCAGTGGTTTTGCATTTATGGGTCGAATAAGAAACGTTTTTCATGCTAAGAAAAGTATAAAATTTGGAGTCTTTGGAAAGATGATTGTAAATGAATATCAGCTTCGAGTAAAATTTTGGATGCCGGAAAAACAACAGGTCATTTTAAATTTGTTTAAATATTCATATTCTTTATTTCAAATCGTACTTACAGTGAAACACTGAATTACTGTAATTTTTACAATGTTAAAACATTTTAAAACTATTAAATTATAGTAAGTAACACCATATAAAACTAAACTACTGTACACATAAATAACAGAAAAAAATAAAGTTGCTGTGATTTTCAGCTTCCTAAAAAAATTCAGTTGCACTAAACAACACAAAAGAAATTTAATGGAAAATCAGCCTACAATTTGTCTGAAATTGATGGCGAATTAAATAATTGTATAAAATCTTCAATACTTCAAAGAACTGCAGTTTTACCACACTGCCGTCATTCTAAAAGCTGTATTTAGATTATTATTATTTAACTTTATTTATACTATATGTATAAATTTTATTGATTGGACTAACCATTATAAATACACTTAAAAAATGTAAACAACATTTTTAAACTTGAAGCAGATCACAAGTGCTTGAATTCAGAGCGGAATAGAAGATTCAGAGACATATGTACTGTACTCATAAAACAGCCTATAGTTGATCAAAAATGTTCAGTTTAAAAAAATCTTGTCTGAATTTTAGGAGGTTGATAAAGAACAAGCATACCAGGGAGAGAAACTTTTAGAAGGAGGTACAGTGCTGTCTTTGTATAAAGACTTGGAAATAACAGTTGAAATACCAAATCAAAAATGGAGAGTAGTGGATAAAAGTGTAAAAGTGAGAACATTTATTTTGCTTTTTTTTTAAATAATTTAATAATGATAAATTCTATTTATCTATACATATTGTAATATCATCACAATGATACTACAAATAAAAAAACAATAAACTAGACTCTGGCCTCTTTTTTTGTTTATTACTTGATAGTTTAACTTGTAAATGTTTTATTTGTTATTTTCATTTATCCGATTCAGGGTTTAATGTATTTAATTGACTATGAAATTAAAATGTAATATTTTTAAATACTGTAAATTGGTTTTCTTGTTTGATTTGCCTGAACTATGGTATGCTCAATCCTACTGGAAGATATCCGGTTCCCAAAAGATAGTGTTTTATCATTTTGAGTGTGAATTAATGTTTAGCTTACTATAGGCCTACATCTGTATTGATTAATACCTTGCTCGGAGCGCTTATGTCAACTGAATTTAGTTGAGTTTGAGCCTAGGTTTTTCAGAATTACGGCCAATAACTGGTGAAACAAAATATCTCTGATTTGAAGATATTAACCTTAATCTAATGACCTTATTTGGCTATTAAAAAGCTGTCTACAGCTCCCATCTACAAATTTAAAATCGGTAAAAAGAACTGCTTTACTGTAAAATTTATCAACACACTTTCTTTTTAGATTATTCTTGCTCAATACCTTGAAATATCATCTAAGAAATTTTGTTTAGAAAGAAATAATTCATCCACAAATCTTCTAAAGGCAAAGTTATTGCTTTCTCAGGATTCAAATGTTATTCCCGAAGTGGAAGTGAATTGTAAGTATTTAAAGTACAATTTAAGTAGCAAAAATCTACATATAAAACACATTATAATTTATAAACTACATTGTTCTTTTTGTAATCAATTTAATCTGTGACCTTGGACTGTTGTACTGTGTATCCTAATTAAACCACAAATGATATGTTGTTTTTTATTTTTGCAGGTGATGTTGGAGCATTGATTTCAAGCCCAAGTATGTATTTTCAGTAGAAACTGTTTATATTATATATTTCCTTCATGAAAAACTGATAATTCGTCCATCCAAAATAGATGTTTTTTTTTAGTTATATACATTTTTAGTAACATAAAAAGAGATTGTTTGCATGAGGTACAGTATATTTTTTTGTTTTAGTCAGAATTAAAATTAACATGCTACATTCTTCACATGCAAACAGAATGTTGTTATAACCACTTGAATGTATTGTTTGTTACAGGTAATTTTGTACCATCAAGATCAAATTCAGGTATAATTATTATATTTTTATGGCTATGAAAAGTTATTAAGGTAAATTTTTACGTTCCAATTTTTTTTTTGTACAATGATGGTGACAGTGAAGGGATTAACATCAATAATCTAAATCAACAGTATTAATTATAAAAAGAAAGTGTGTATTAGTCATAACAGAAAAAAATGATTTTAACTTGGACCAGTAAGTAAGTATATAAAAATAAAGAAATTTAAGTAAACCATTCAAAATCATTGTAATTAATTATGGGTAAAAAGACATTTATTAACACACAAGAAGAATAGGCCTACTTCTTCATATAATTCAAAGAAACCTAATAGAATTATCAACTGTTTCATTCCAACTTTTCAAAATAAATCATTTTAATACAGTTTTTTTTATATGAGTGTGCAAATGTAATTTAGTGAATAATAAAATAGTATTACTCAAAAGATAATGCTACTTAAATCTATTATAAGCAAATTTAAAGGGTTTAGCTCTTTAATAATTAAAACAAAATTGCACACATGAATGCATTTCAAATTGTTGTAAAGATTTGTTTTTACAATCTATATATAAATTATGGTTAATTCTGACATAGGCGAGCACAATGGAAAAACTTCGGTATAAATCTCGAGAACCATTCGGGTACAACCACTAGAGGGTGCGCGAGCGAACCCTCTAGTAGTAATAATTGTAATAAAGAGGACTACTTTTTTCTTTTTGCAGTCACTGTAAATCCATGGCAAGAAAGGTTCAACAAGTTGAAACATGATCTTAGTCTACTCTATGTTGGTGATAAATTTCTCTTACTGAGATGCTGTCTCTTTGACCACATAGATCTACAGCACCTTACTGATCCAGGTTGCATCGCACATTATCTATTTAACAAACTCCATGAAAAGCGTTATATCACACCTACTAATGTCAGTCTATTGTTGGACATTGCTAAAGTATCAGATTTGAATGATGTTGAAATTCTTATAAATCAGTATGTGATTGACAACAAGGTTCCAAACACTGATGAAGAAAAACTTTCACTATACAGGTCAAAATTGTGTGAGGCATTGAAGCAATTTGACCAAAATACTTTAAATGGTGTAATTGCTTTCTATGAATTGGATTCAATGAGAATGCAATTGCCAACCATTTGGGATTTAGTGTTTCACCTGGAGAGAATTGGAAAATTAGTAGAAGAATCAGAAAGGAAGATTTTTGCTGAGCGTCTTGGAACAATTGCAAACAATATACTATTAACGGTATGTATTTGGTAAATTAAACATTTTTTTTATTAAAAAAAACCCCACAAAATGACATTCACTACCAACCTGTTTTTTTCTACAGGTACTTGCTGATGAATGAGAAGATTCACTTCCATCCAAGCAGGTACCATG
This sequence comes from Antedon bifida, assembly GCF_963402885.1. Taxonomy (NCBI): domain Eukaryota; kingdom Metazoa; phylum Echinodermata; class Crinoidea; order Comatulida; family Antedonidae; genus Antedon; species Antedon bifida. Next base: position 14,633,145 of record NC_136228.1, on the reverse strand, counting down.
TGAGACAATCAAGAAAGTACTGTACCATTACCGTGTGAACCATTGCCATGTGAGACAATCTAGCAACTACCATTACTGTGTGAAAAAATCAAGCAAGTACCATTGCCATGTGAGACAATCTAGCAACTACCATTATCGTGTGAGAAAATCAAGCAAGTACCATTGCCATGTGAGACAATCTAGCAACTACCATTATCATGTGAGAAAATCAAGCAAGTACCATTGCCATGCGAGACAATCTAGCAACTACCAGTACTGTGTGAGAAAATCAAGCAAGTACCATTGCCATGTGAGACAATCTAGCAACTACCATTATCGTGTGAGAAAATCAAGCAAGTACCATTGCCATGTGAGACAATCTAGCAACTACCAGTACTGTGTGAGACAATCTAGCAACTACCATTATCATGTGAGGAAATCTACCTAAAAGTACCATTACCATGTGAAAAAATCAAGCTAGTACCATCGAGTGACAATCAAGCAACTACAATTATTGTGTGTGACAAGCAAGTACCATTACTATGTGACAAGCAAATGCCACTGACTGATAAAATCAAGTGAGTACCATAAATACTGTGTGAGGTTTAAAAAATGCCACCAATCTTCTATCAGTACCTTCAAATTCTCGAAAATGAAATATTTCTGTAGGTCCTTTTGAGAGACCGTTTTTTGTTTTTAATTCAACATGACAAATATTAGGAATTATGATGCAAACAAGTTTATTTTGTATTTGTTGTGTGTAGATACTGTAAAAAACCATTATGTACTATAAATATTTTCCTAATTTGGAAATGAGCATCTCATTGTGATCATTTTAGGCAGTAGTAATGACCTTTTAGGCAGTGGTGCTTGGGACCAAAATAAAGTCACATCATCCAGCTACCAATCTCAGCCAAGAGAAGGTAAGTTGGTAAAAGATAAAGATTATAATATGAAAAGAGTTTCTCAACCTTACAAGTTTACTTCCTTTATGTTCTGTCTTTCTTATTTAGCCTGACAAGCATAAACTAATAATGACAAAACAATCACTAATGACTAAACAAATACCCAAAGGAAATCTATGGACACATAAATAGTGTGTTAATTTTAGGCAGTAGTGAAGATGAAAGTGAGGGCACATCATTGAGTCAAAGTTACTAGAGTACATTTAATGTCTAATCTTAAGTTAAGAATAAAACACATTAGGTATTAATTGTTTTTTCTTGTTTCTAGAGCTGAATATAGATCTAAACCACTAAAAAATTATATTCATAACCATATTCTTAAAATGTCAAGATAATTTATGATTCAAATGATTGCTATATTATACTGAATTCATTACATGATATGAAAACCTGTTTTTCTTCATATAGATTTCTCAGAGGACGATTTTAAACAGTTGATTGCAGACTTTGCAAAATGGTTTGATGAACGTGAACTCCTTAACAGGCTACAAGCTCTATTTATAGAAATAAGAGACATTGAAGAGGTGAAAATTTAATTTTGGATCTGGAATCACGAGGGTTGCTGAGTGAAGACCAAATTGAATCCATTGAGAAGTCATATTGTACACTAGGCCCTACATTGCAGATTGTACACTATAGTCTATCTTGTGTGAGCAGCCATTTATTTGTCAATGTATTGTTAGCGTGTCATACCTCAGTGTGTGTATTGTAATACCACAATGCATAGTACAGGAAAGATATGCTCAGAATCAGTAAAAGGTTGAAAAAATTGCAACATAATTTTTTTCACCACAATGCATTTCTATAAGGTCCCTATATGAACATACTAAAAGTCTAGAAAAATCCAGGTAAGGGAAATAGGTTTTTTTAAACAAAATGGCCGCCAATGGCCAAAAATGTCTAAAAATGAACAAAAAATATATATTTTATGTCTAATTACCACTTGATAGCAGTTTTTATAATGCTTTTTATATTTCTTTAGTGTCAAACATTTAAACTGCAATATACATATTAATTTAAGTGCTGTTTAGCAGCAAAAACACACATTTAAGTATCAAGATATCACCATGGTTATAATAATAGACAACGTAGTCCTATGCATTATAATGCAGGACTACGGTGTCTAATAAAACAGTTCATTTACATTTGTACTGTCACAACAAAAGAATTATACAATCTTAGAATCTATTAATCCATTCATTTTCATTGTCCAGTTATCATCCTCTGTCTATAGGTAGGAATTAAGCATGTGCTGATGCCGTGGTATTCGTCACAAACAGTGGTACTGGTGGTAAATTTGTCATCAATGGACACATCACGCCATTTGTAACTTTCCATCCTCCAGTCTGTGGGTTGAAGAGTATTTTCTATCCACTGCTGTACCATGGTAATATACACGCAGGGAATGACATTTTGCAGCATTTGTTGTTGGGGGAATAGAATTTATTTCAAGTGCTGTTTTGCTTTTTGCTACTTTCTCCTAGAACGTATTCCTCCATACAGTATATAGCTACCAATGCCAATTCCTCTGATGCGATGGTTTCTTTTTTTTGGAGACGTTGGTTTTACAGAGTTTGTATACTACTGCCCAGGTGTTATGACTTTTTAAGACTAACACCTTTTCCTATACCAAATAGATGGGATGTAGTATCACATCCCTGGATTCCATGTATAAAAAGCAAACTAATTTTTACAGAGCTTCACACCAAGGACAGACTTTACATGCATTCACAGTGCTCCCCATCGAGAACATACGGTATTAAATCAATGAATGAAGCAACCGTGACAGAATATTAATTTAAGAGGAAAGAACATATTATTACACATGGGTCAAAATCAACCATATTCATCAATAAAGAAGCAGTGTGCATATAGCTCAACATTTAAAAGTTTCTTTGGTTTAAATACAGTTTATTTATGTGTTGACCTTCACCTTTGAATCAGTGACACAAAAAGTGTTGCAGTCAAGTATAAAAACAAACAGAAAATATGAAATTAAACAATGAAAAGGGAAAAGAAATTGGAAGTACTCATAAGTAAAAAATGTTAAAATTAAAGCTAATCAGAAGAAAAATGACTTAAGTAACTTTATTAATATGACAAAAATGACTTAGTAATTTTATTATCATAACATTACTAGTAATTTTATTATCATAACATTACTGGAATATTTAGAAGCAGCAATACAAGCAATCATTGGGATTTGTTTATTTTAATTATTTTCATTTTACATAAAGCATATATATATAGTGAACTACTGTATATATAAATAGTTCACTATAATCTCTATGCATAAAGTGATGAAGCTGTGAGTTTTTCTTGTCAGAGAATAATAAAGATTCTCTGCTATATACATTTGTACATTACAGTGATCAAATATTACATAAAATGTGAATAAGATGATTTATTTTTGTATAAAGAAAATTGTAACAATAAAAAATTTATATTTTGATTCATTTAATCAGTCATTGTGTTTTGTGTGTATAGCAATATAAAGGATTATTTGTGTGTTATACATTGTCTGCTACATTGATTTTGTAACTGTGAAATACAGTCAACTCTCTCAACCCAAAACATTCATGAAAACTCTTAACAAGACCATTTTAAAGACCAGAATTCCTTTCTTGCTTTTATAAAATGTTTTTAAGAAATCATACTTTTTAGCTTGGATGAAGTGTGTCTTGCTTCTTAAGGAGCATTGGCTCTATACTTTAATGGATATAATAGGTGTTACGTTACCAGTTTTGTCTAGAATAAAAAAATGTTTGTTTTCTTATTTTGCAATTATACATTTTCAGCCTTAAAGTTGCTTTTTGTTCTACCCATAATACAAATATAAAACAAATCAATGCAAAATTTTGAGTAATAATACTATAAAAAATAGAGAGGTAAAATACGATGGAACTGGAATCTTATTGGAGGCTTACTTGTCTTGTAATCAAATTAATTTGTGATAGATAGAAGCACAAAATCAAATGTAAAACTGGAAGAGGTAATGTATTATTATTATCATTAATGTTTGATAAGAAATGTAGGCCTATTACAATTTATAGCAATATAATATTTGTATCCATTTTACCATGGAGAAATAGTCTTATTAACCCGGAGTTTCCCCTTGATTAGGTTTTTTGATGTTACTGCGTCTGTTGCCAATGCTCTCCGATTTTGGTCCATGATTTTAGAGCGGGGTTGGTGAAATCTGTCCACAATAGGTTACTTTTCTGTCCATAATATTAATAGGTTACTTTCTGTCCACAATAGGGACTAGAGGGCGCTGTTGTTTGTCCATAATAGGTGACTTCCATAATTGGCTGTCCAAAATAGGTGACTTTTTGTCCACAATAGGGGACTTTATCAGAGCCATATATAGAGAGAGTTACGGCATTGCGTTCACGGATTTTAGAAAGTCACGTGGTGTGCACACCGGCCATGTTTGTGTCCAACTATGCCTATGTAGCGTATGGAGTCGAGTCCTTTGCTTTTAAAATGTATAACTTTCACAAGGCTTTAAATATCGAATTTAAGATAAAAAAAATCAATTTGTTTAAAGGTTTTTGTTAAGATAATAACGAAACTATAAAGTTACTGCGAACATGATTTTAAACAACAAAATGTAAAAACAATGCATTACTATAGAGAATCGCTGTACAAACTAAACGCGCACGCGTAGAGCGTGCATGGAGCGCACAGAGCAATTTATTGGAAAGAGTCGGAAATTGAATGGATTAAAGCTGTTTTTGTTGTTTAAAATCATGTTCGCAGTAACTTTATAACTTCGTTATTATTCTAACAAAAACCTTTAAACAAATTGATTGTTTGATATTAAATTCGATAGTAAAGTCTTTTTAACGTTATACATTTTTAAAACAAAGGACTTAACTCCATACGCTACATAGGAATAGTTGGACACAAACACGGCTTCTAATCCATTCAAAGTCGTAACTCTCTCTATATGGCTCTGGGGCCGGATTTATCAAACTTGCTTAGCAAAAAAATCGTCTTAACTTTGCCTTAAATCCTTGATTTTGCCTAAGTCAGATTTATCAATATATCTAAGCAAAAAAATTTGCTTAATTTTGTCTTAAATCTAAGACGAACAATACCCTGCCTTAAGATGAAAAATTTCGTCTTATCTCATTTCTGCAACAGAAACATTCTTTTTTGACAACGCGAGCGCGCTAGGCCGGAACATTGAGCATTCGGAAAGGCTACGCTAGTGCGTTTTCCGCTGTACTACGGACGCTAAAATAATGATATCGATCTTCGTAAAGATGGCCTAGAAATTGGACAAGCAAAACTAATATTTTCGGGATAGGTACGACCCACTTGACTAACTTTTATAAAACTGTATTGACTGCCAAGGGTCGCTGTCATTGATAAAAATAAATAAATGTTGATTTGATTTAAGTTTAGAGCGAATGATTTTCGTATGTATTTCCGACTGTTGTGCTCTTTCTCTATTTCAAGTAATAAAAACAATAGTAGCCAGAATGCGCCCTCTCTTGTTGGGAGTGAAAATACGGAGATAAAATGTTATAGCGCCGCCATCGCTAAGAGAAAAAAGCTAATGCGCACGCGTAAGCAAGGGTTTTTCGTCTTAAGACATAATTTGCTGCCCTCTAGAGTTTAATTTTGCGCATGTGCAAAGTAAAATTTACCTAAGACAATTTTTCTGCTAAGACATTGCTAAGACGGTTTGATAAATAAGCTTAAGCTATTTGCTTAAGCACTTCTTAAATATTTCACCTTAAGCAAAAATATAAGCAAATATTGATAAATGCCAACCCTGGACTTTATCAGAGCCATATATATAAAGAGTTACGACATTGGATTATAGTCACGTGATATGCAGATCAATTTGTGTCAAACTTGTCTCCGTTATTGCATGTAAAGTATAGGAGCAAGAAAATACTTTAAATTTTTTCTTATATTTAAAAAAATGTAATTGCACATTTTACGGTGAAATATCGATGTGCACAGCGTACAGAAGTACTTGCGGCAAAGAATATTGCGCGCGCGTGCGCTAGTACATTATAAAGTTCGATTGATTGATTTTGGAACGAAACATCCCATAACTACGTCCTATTAATAACAATTATGTAATATTTTCAATTCATAATGCATGCTTTGATGACTAAATAAAATAATAAAGTGTCGTGGATATATTTGTTAATATATTGAATAGGGTATGAACAATATTAAAATAATAAAGGCAAATTATTACAAATGAAATGATGAACGAGTCTCTGAAAGTTTGTGTCAAAAACACACAGAGAGCCATATACTGTATAAAAAGAGAGGTGAATGTGTGTGTTTTTTGTATTGGTTCATGCTTTGATGTATCCTGACTTGCATGTAGGCCCTAGCATTTATTCTTTTGTTATTATAGACACAATATATATACGTTACCAAATTAATACCATTAATAAAATTAATTACTAAAATAAAAACGGAATATAAGCGTTATTTCATAGACAAAAAAATCTAAAAATAATGCATGAACTATAGGAAAACGCTATACAAAAGAGACGCGCGCGCCCTCAGCGTGCAAATTCTTTGACACAAAAATGGCTTCTAATTTTCAATGTCGTAACTCTTTATATATATGGCTCTGGACTTTATTGGAGTAGTGCGCCATCCATTATGTTGTCCATAATAGGTGATTTTTGTAATGTGTAACTTGTGTAGGAAACTCCATAGCATAGTAGACTAGAAATTAAAGTAGCCTGGCCCTAGTATAGGCTAGATAGTGGCCAACCAAGTACTAACTAAACTAGGCCTAGCCTAGGCCCTAGGCCTATATCCTATAGGCCTCCAAGTCTGAGTTAATAGTAGGAAAGTTGCATCGTAAATAATAATTTGCTTTCTGGGAAGAATTATGAATTGCCTTTTGAATTCCAACAAAACCAAAAATAACCCTTCAACACCTTAAATCCTAATAAAAGTTTAAATGTAATTCAAACAAGTCTTCAATAGAGTCTTCAAATAGGTTTTGAGAGAAAAAATCCTATTAAAGTGTGATTTTCCGGTTTTTTTTAATTGTTGTATGAAATTTTTATTCTGAAATAAGTGATCAATCAACCAATAGGTAATATTTCTAGCACTTTCAAACTATAAAAATAAGGTAGGCCCTATGTCCCAAGTGTGTCTAAAATCACTTTCCTTGTTGTTTTCCTTTGTATACTCCTTGTTGTTTTCCTTTGTATACTTTTTATTCTCTAAACATAATATTTCTCAAATGGTGCCCACACTACAATCTAACCACTAGGAGTAATAGAGCTTTGTTCAACTTGACCAAGACATATTTTATATAATGCATGTAACAAAGACGTAAAGACAAGTGGAATTACTCAAGAATCAGACAATGTTCACTAAGTTACAGCCCAGCAAACAATATAACGTTTGCAGAACGTTATATGAATGTTTCCATGACGTTATATGAATGTTATAAGATAATGTTAGGATGACGTGAAAGTGTGGACCCTTTTTTTTGTTAATCGAACGTTATAACTAACGTTAGTTTTAACATTTAAGAAACGTTTGTATAACGTTATTTCTGACATTAAAAGCAACCTTTAAAAAACGTTACTTGAATGTTTTGTTTGAACGTAATTTGAACGGTTTAAAAATAACGTTAGGGTAACGTAAAAGTGTGGACCCTTTTTCTGGTTAATCGAATGTTATAACTAACGTTGGTTTTAACCTTCAATTAACATTGTTAGAATGTTATTTATTACATTAAAACTAACTGTTAAAAAACGTTATATGAATGTTTTTTTCTGAAACATTTCGTGAATAATGTAAAAATAACGTTAAGATAACGTTAAAATGTGGACCCTTTTTTTGGTTAATTGAACGTTAGAGCTAACGTTAGCTTTAACATTCGGTTAACATTTTTAGAAAGTTATATATTACATTACAAACAACTGTTAAATAACGTTATATAAATGTTTTGTTGAAACGTTATGTGAGTAATGTAAAAATAACGTTAGGATGACGTTAAAATGTGGATCATTGTTTTAGTTAATTGAACGTTATAGCGAACGTTAGCTTTAACATTTAAATAACGTTTGTGTAACATTACCTTTGAAATTAAAAATAACCTTTAAAAAACCTTACTTGAATGTTTTATTTATAAATTATTTGAATGGTTTAAAATATCGTTAAGATGACGTGAAAACGTAGAACTATTTTGGGTTGGCCGAACGTTATAACTAATGTTTGTTTTAACATTCAAACAAGGTTTTTAGAACGTTATATCATTTAGTTGAAAGTTTTGTTGAACGTTATTAAATAAGATAAAATAACGTTAGGTTAACGTGAAATGTGGAGCTTTTTTGTTTGGTATAACATTTAAAGAACGGTTTTAGAGCGTAATTTACTTTAAAAGATTACTGGTGTTCTGAACATATTAATTAGTCCAAGTTAAATGTTTGTTTTATTTTTCACACATTTGTTGGATTGCTTTACAATTGTTTTAGAAACGGACAACGCACACAATTCAAATTACCATCATTATCATTGAAATAAAATACTTTATTATGGTTTTAATAATATTTAATTATTTTACAAATAACAATACTGTAGGCTTTAAGAAAGAGTACGGCTGGGTGGGTGGGTCTAGATATATACAGTATTAGTTAAAAATTAAAATATAGAGGGTGCAATTTATAATACAGTGTAAAAGATAATAAATTATAAAGATATAGCGCGTTGGCGGCGTCTTTTTTTATTTTAGAGCAGAGCCATATATGGCTCTGTTTTAGAGTTAATCGCATGGTTTCCTCATAGTCATAGCCTCATCACTACACCAGTACAGTATGCATTATATGTCTAGGCCTACAAGGTCTTCTGTTGTATCGTCATCATCCTCCTCCATTGAATCGTCAATGGAATCGTCAATGGTTACAGCCTGTAGAGTTAAAAAGTCATTGTTTAAAATAATCATCCTTATTTTTAATTAAGTAGACGTATCTTCTATGGATTTTTTAGGGCGTTAGCGCACTTTCGCACCCCACGGTCTAACTAGGCTAACCCAATTAAAAACATTCACCCGCTGCGCGGCGGTTACAACTTTACGGTGGGTGAACAGCAGAGCCATATAGGCCTAGGCCTATATATAATTCATTCATTCATTCATTCTTTATTTAGCCTTTAAAATCGAAATACATTTAAAACAAGGTAACAAAAACAAGACAGGTGGAAATCTAAGGAGGCAAGGATAAGCAAAAGCAATTAAAATCGCTGTGTAGCTCACAGACAGGCTTGCTTATCCATCCTTAGATTTAAATGGCCACAAATTTATTTGTGGCCATTTTGGATTTTGGCCGCCATCTTGAAAAATAAATTACGACCAGAGTGGCTCCTAGGAAAAAATCAATTAGTAGGTCCCAACGAAGCTCTATTTGGCGCTTTTGTATGGTCCACCGTGTAACGATTTCCTAATTTTTTTGTTGTTAAGCCACCTGACTATATGCCCAGCGATCTTGGATGGTAACTGGCTAGATAGAGGTTCGAAAGTGCTCAGCGCCTTTTTTAGTTGGTTCACTTAACATTTAGACATGGTATAATGTATCAACAACATTGCTTTGGGATAGCTTAATGCATAACTATTTTATAGTGGTGTGGTACGGTTATCAAAGCTTGTCATGTCAATTTATATAACCTGAATTACTTTCGGGTATTAATATTTATAGTACAACTACTAGCCTAGGCCTAGTATAACAAGGTTTGAAGCAATTGACCATTTTTGTTGTTCCATCTTTCTATGTTCCAAGTCCTGTTTCATTGTCTATGTTTAAACAATGACTATTTTAGTTAAATACTTCAGACTATTGAATTTCATATCCTAGATTGAAATAAATCGGTCTACTTGAAAATAGTTCAATTGCTATTCTTACCTTCATCTTTGTACCTCCTGGACGATGAGGAGCATATTTTAAAAATTCTCCAATTTCTGTCTCGATTATGCTCTCCTTCGATTTTTCGTGAACCCGGAGACACGACCCTGCACATTAAACAAGAAAATATTTCAAAATTATACTTAGATGATTAACTATACAACAGCTAATGAAACAGGTAGTGCACTGCTTGCAGGCTATAAAGACACATTAACTAAAATTAAATAATAATGTACAAAAATAACAGTGAGTATGTATAAAATACGCTAGGCTATGTGTGTGCTCCATGTACTGTATTCTGATTGCGCCCAACATGCATGTCGCGTTGTGGGGAATATCCCTGACGAGTAAGAAATAGTTTTTCGCTTTGACAAAAAAAAATGTGAGCGATTAGGTGAAATCTTTTTTTTACAGCAGTAGCAGAATTTTATTTTTTTATGTTTTTTAAAAATAATAATAATTTAGGTATTTGTATAGCGCCAGAATCAACTAAACCGAAGTAAAAATCAAAGGCGCTTATATTGGATGTTAAAAAGATGCGTTTTAAGTTCTTTTTTAAAAATAGCAATAGAAGTTGATTTAGTAAAATGACGAGGGATAGAATTCCAAAGAGAAGCAGCAGAGAACAATATATATTTAATTAATATGCATAAATTTTACAAAGCATAAACAAATTGCAGATACATGGTCTTTAATATTCTAAAAGAAAACCATGAGTGTACAGTGATACATACTTTCAGCCTTGCATTTAGACAGTACAATGAAAATGAATAGTTTTAGTTTTTTGGAAATAAATATAATGATACTTACTTATAATTACTCTGGAAAGAATAAGCTTTTTAAAGCTTTGCTTTCCCTTCCTTCCCTTCATGCTATAGGAAGACCATAGTTTGTTTGATCCGATCTTCCTAAGCATAATTTTAATGGATGCCTTTACTGTAGGCCCACCAAGAACACTCAGATACTTGATCTAGAACAAAAAATAACAATAATTAATTAAATATTTTTTTTCTAAAAATAATATCATTGGCATATCATCAAAGATGCTGCAGTTGAGTTGGTGTGACTACACAGCTTCAAGGCCTCCTACTAAATATGAAGCTTATATGCATTGTACTGTGCAGGGTACACTTTTAAAAAGCTACTGTAAACTACAATCGCAAGAATAACAATAACATACTATGTTCTTTCTGAAGTCTGTTCCTTTTAGCTTTTCTTCTAGGTCATCAAGTTCCTCTTTTGCATCTAAGGGCTGCAGGAACATGTCCTCCATATCAAAATCCAATGGTTGGTGATTTGCAGCTTGCCGCCGCAAGAATGAAAGCTGTTCTTTTTGATTTTCTACTATTGTGTCCAACTTCATTAGAACATTTTTTTTGAAAGCTGACAAAATAGAACATAAAATGTATGTTGATTTATGTTGTTTTTAAATTACTGTATAATAAACTGTGCAAGTAGCTGGCAGTAGTAGATGGTACAGTATTATTAGGAATTAAAAATTGTTTTGAATTTTACAACCTTAGTTACGCTTTAACAGCATGTACTATGTTCATGTGCTAGCCAAGTTTAAAAAATTGAATGTCCATCCCATTTTAGATAATGGCAAGAAAAACTTTAGCAATAGGTGATTCGCCTGGTATGAATCACCAAATAAAAAAAAATGTAGAAAATATTAACAAAATTTCTATTCTGAACTTTTCTGAGGATTAAAATTCTTGTTTTTATGTATGAATGTTATTTTTTGATTGTACTTACTTTCATCGGTGCTCTGGGTGATTGACGTTATTGTTGCAATACGTCGTGATGTAGATGGTGTTGTTAGATTTGGTGGCCCCACCATCTCATCAAAGTTTTTTCTTCCAGCACGTGGTGTACTTATTGATTGTGGTGGTTCGGGAAGCTTAGGAAGGTCCATTACCTTTTCTGCATTTGATTTCTTTTTCTTTGCTGAACCAATGCTTTCTGTAAGTGAAATAAAACGAAGTGTTAGGCTTCCAAAAATTGAACTGAATATATTCATCCATAATTTTGGTTTGTAGGGATTCATTCAAATCAGCCATTTGACCACTGTAGGTATTGAAGGTGTGCTGGTTTGTGTTGCTAATATAGGTCATAAAAAAATTACAAAAAATTGTATGTCATTAACAACATGTATACCTTCGCTCTCTGCTTCATAGTCTGTTACTCAAAAAAAAAACAACAATCCAATCCCCATTGGACCGAAATAAAAGTGATTGAATCGTGTAGTGTACAACTCATTTGGTATGTCAGTAAAAAAATAGTATTTATTTTTGGAGCACAAAACATCATTTTTTTGGTTAAAAATGGTTAATACAACCTGCAAACCTCTAAAAAACATTGCAAACCTCATGAAAACTAAATAATTTATTTTTGGAATTATACAACCTTTTTTTAACACAATTATTTCTAACCAAAAAATATGTTTTACCCCCAAAATAAGTAGGTAACAAAAAAACTGAAATACAACCAAATGAGTCGTACACTAAATGATTCAATCACTTTTATGGGAGTTGGGGTTTGCTATGTTTTTTTGAAGGTTTGCAGGTTTAACAATATACCACTTTTGACACCATTTACAGTAGAATCAATAAAGGTTAAAAAAAATCATTAACATCTACATCGTAGTGATCAAACATAGTATCATTCTAAAATAGTGATTATAATATTAAAAGTTTCAGTTACATTTTAAAATTACTGTAGATAGATTTTATAGCCTGTGTAAAATTCCCATGAAGATTGTTTCTTCCCCCACCATTACTTTGATTGCCTGTTGTTTTAATTCAGCTTTTGATACCACTCTTATTGATGCATTGCAATTGCGAACTTTATGTACACCAATGAGACGCGAGTTGCATGGATTGTCAAAGGCATCTTGAGTTCTTCTATAAACCCTGCACAGATATTTTTCTTTATCCCAATGCACTTTTCCCACAACTTCTGCACACGAGTCATTTGATAGCAAAAATGCATTGTTTGGCTCAGCTGTTGAGATGTCATCAGTACATGGAATATTAATTAAACTAGCCTTAGAAGTTTCAGCTAACCTCTTAGATATTTGAACTAGAGGATTTTTTCCAGAACGAACTAATTTTTTCAAGTGTTGTAAATAGTTTTCAAAGGGAAATGCTGAGCAGTTGTCAAGGCTTCCGAATGATTTTGCTTCATCAGCAAGGTGTACCATGCTGTGGACATTGTACACTAAAAATTCATTGCCATACAGAACACGTCCCTGCTCATTGAAATATAACATCAAATTATGTGCATACTCTATATAGGTTGCAGCTAACCTTGGTGAAACAAGAATACAGGTGGCAATGCTTAAAGTCATAAAATGGTCAAAATATTTTTTTTGGAGTGTGCCTTTTAAACATATTTTCCCCGTATATAAAAGAAACTGACGGAACTCTGTTGCCTTCCATCTTTCAACCTCTGCTAGGCTACGAGGTTTTCTAGCAAAACATTTGGGGATAGATTTTTGCAGTGACACCAACTTTGTGCTGACTATGTCTTTTTGTAATTGAGACATCCTTACTCCCACCTTTCCTTTTGTCCACAGATATATTAACTTCCTTGTGACTCCTAAACATGACTGGTGCATGTAGTCAATTGGGAAACACTTAACCATATCTATTGGTAAATTGCAGAATGGTGATATTCGTTGCTGTTCCAATCCTACAGGACGAAGATGATGCTCCTGATTAGATTGCCTGCGGAAGGCAGCATCAGATCTGCATTCAAAGGAACGTACATCTTGGTATGTGATTCGTCCACACCAAACTCCACTTTGGTTACACTTATCGCAACCATAGTAACCAGAAAATGATTTGATTTCTTTAACAAAGGCTCTTGCTGGTGCATCACAGACAATGCATTTTATCTCTACTGGTATAGTTTTTTCAGCATTTTCTAAGTGAACTGTGAATCCATTTGTCAGAACATCATTCAAATCTTGTACTATTTCATTAAGAAATTTTAAGTTTTTTGGTTTTGATGTACCGTAAGTTAACACTACCGGAAATACATGGACAACACCCATATTCATTATAGCACATAAAACAGGCCATAGAGATTTGTTAGAACTTTTGTGAAGAGGAATGCCATCTATGTTAAGAGATAATTTAATAGTTTGTACATTTTCTTGCATATCCTTTGGATATTTATGAAATGCACAAAGAAGTTGCTTCTTTAAACCAATGTAAATGTATTGCATATCAGACATTTCAGATGTTACTATATTTCTTGGTGTATTAAGTAATGTGCGAGCAGTTGCTGGTAAATTTGAATGGCCATTTCCCTGTAGTAATTTAAGTAATTCATCTGCAGCATTGTGTTTTATTTGATGTTTGTTTATCCAACTTGCTAAATCATCTACAAATTGATTATCCCTATCTTTTTCTAACTCATTTTCAAACTCAGAATCTGATGTTAATGGAATGTCATGGTCGCTGTAACCCATATGATTGTTTAAGTCATCGCTATTCTCTGAATCACTTCTGTGCTGAACATTTATGGGAAATTCAGGGGGTAAATCATTGACTACTGCTGTAAAATTTTGATCTAAAATTTGTTCTTCTTGTTCATGATTTAATTCATTTCTTTCAACATCATAGTGATGAGGGGGAAAATTATTGATGTTGCAGTTATCATCATCTGACGATGAACTAATTTCATTATGTTGTATTCTCTTTAAAGCACGGCTAGCTGCCATCCATTTTTTGTTGTACTCTGACTTTTTGTTGGTAGCCATCTGTAATTTTTTTGACTGAAAGAATGAATTGTTGTAAAAATTCTCGGTTTTTATTCTTATGGGTATTGCTAAACACCGCAAACCTCCAAAAAAACATAGCAAACCCCACCGAACCAACATAAAAGTGATTGAATCATGTAGTGTACAACCCACTGGGTATATCAATATAAAAAAAAATTAAATTTCTACTGACCCTAACCCAAGTTCTTATTTTTGGGGTAAAACATCATTTTTGGTCAAAAATGATTGCTAAACCCCGCAAACCTCCAAATAACCATAGCAAACCCCACCGAACCAACATAAAAGTGATTGAATAATGTAGTGTACGACCCACTCATTATAAAAGATACTTAATCTGTTTTTTATTGTTGCCAGATAGTTGTTTTATATAACTTACTTTAAATTATAACATTTTATTATTATTTATTTATTTTTATTAAATATGATTTATAATGTCGTTGCGGACGAGACATTTTAACATCCAAATAGAACACTTTTGTCTAGGTTAAAAAATATTATAATTTTGCTATTAAAAGAATTGTTTTTGACACAGCGCAAACTTTTATTTACAATCATCAATATAATTCAACCATTGAAACACTGATAAAAGGGGTGGTATTGTTAAATCCTTCAAACATCACAAAAAAACATATTTTTAAACCCCATTGAACCAAAATAAAAGTGATTGAATCATGTAGTGTACAGTATGACTAAATTGGTATGTCAGTCAAAAAAAAAATTGTTAAAAATTGTTAAATACAGTACTTATTTTTGGGGTAAAACATCATATTTAAGGTTAAAACTAATTGGGTTAAAAAATGCTGTTTTACCCAAAAATATGTTCTTTTAAATTGACATACCAAGTGGTAGAAAGGTTGTACACTACTACATATTCAATTCAAAATTCTTTAATCATCCCACACGGGGCAATTCAAATAAAAAGGTCTGGATTAAAATTATCTTACAAAATATCACAAAACACAGTACAAAATAACAAGAGTCAAATTAAAAAAATTTAAGAGTCAGATGGCCACTGCACTCGCAAAAACGAATTCCTTTTCCGGTTTGTTCTACATGCTGGGCATCGAAAGTGACACCAATGAGGCATTAGCTTGAAATCACTGAACAAGGCATGGTTAACATTTTTTAGAATAGCTCTACTTTTTTCTAGAGTTTGCATGTCACAAAAAGAAGATAAGCTACAAAGTTGACAACCTATTAATTTAGAACTTAAGTTAACAATTCTTTGTAGTGAGTTTTTCTCTTTGACCCTAACTAAGACTAAAAAACCAGCATAAAAGAGGAAAAAGTTAAAACGTTCTCAATATCAAGGAATTATAAAAAACCCTAAGAATTCAATCAATCAATTCAATCATTTTTATTTGGTTTTCATGAGGTTTGCCATGTTTTTTGAAGGTTTGCAGGTTTATGAATTATTTTTAACTAAAAATTATGTTTTACTCCAAAAATAAATACTATTTTTTTACTGACATACCAAAGTTGTACACTACACAATTCAATCACTTTTATGTTGGTTCAATGGGGGTTTGCTATGCTTTTTAAACAGTAAATGTAAGTGTATATTTTTTTTAATAACTAATTAACAAACTATAGCATTTATATATTGTGATATTATACAGAATTCCCACTGGCAATATAAAAGCTGAAATGTAAACATCAATAGTATCAAAACAAATGTAATGGTATTAAACTCAAATTAAAACAAATGAAAATGTCTATTCATTACCTTAATTTCACAATCAAACAGGTTGCTGTTGCTTCCAAATAGAAGTCAAATTTGTTGTGGACCAGCTGATGACAAAATTTAAAAATTTATGAAAGATAATACAGTACAGTATAATAATGTGCAAAGAGATATCAATTGTTGGCCTTGTTAACATTAATGCTAAACAAAGAATGAATTAGTTCAAAAATATAAAACAATTATAGGCTCAATAACTGACCAATCGGATTCAGTTAACTAAAATGATCAACCAATGAAGTGAATTATAGGCTAATGGCTGTTAACCATAGAGAAATTCTCCACATGAGTTAACAATTACAGTAAGTGGTTTTACACATAAACAATTAATCAGCAAGCAATCTCATGATCTGTGTTGTTTAATTCAAATAATGAGACAAAATTTGTATTAATTACTAATTAATAGAGTAATATTCAGCCTAAAAAAATACTTTTAATTTAGTTGCAAACAAGAAATGGTTATTTGATTAATCATGGAGGTAAACTCATTGGCTTCATTTCTTATAAGTCTAGTTTGCATTTCAATTGAATAATGCTAAATTTAACAAAAGTAACATTACCTAAATTCCATCAGCACTAAATGTGACCATGGACCTTTGCAGTTCCCACCAAGCTGACTTTCTCGTTGAACACTTTTAGATTTCACTCAATGACCAAAAAATAGATTACAAAAGACCTCGGCGTAAAATATTTAGGTGTACGTCAAATCCAAGTCTCACCAACTCTCTAATTCTAGTGAGAAATACGATCTGACGCAACGTCTCAAAATGATGTAATCATCGGCATGTAAATAAAAGTCTTATAATAGTTCAGACTCGCAAAGTTATTTTTTTCTATGGGTTTACTGTTACTGCTGAAGGTCCTTACTTATGACATATATTTTTACCATAAAACTTCAAAAGAACCCTAGGCCCTATAAGATTCTCCTTTTTTTAGGACTCTTGGGTGGGCTTCTTTTCGAGATTACTTTTGCAAACCAAACAGGGTGGGGAGGCGTTCTTTTTGAGAGCTTCTTTTCGAAAAGAAGCTCAGTGTAAACTACATCTCCCTGGTTCTACTGGGTAGTGTAGTTAATTGTGTTTGGTAAAATTGCTATACCACCAGTCCATTGGGAGTGACCTTCTCAGATATCACAAGATTTTATGAGAATTCTATGCTAATCATTGAAGGCTACTTTCAGTTAAATATTGTATTTGTTACCACAGTGTTATTTTGTCATTTTAACAAAGGTACTTTTCTATAATCTATAATAAATGAACTACAGTATTACTTGCCAGTACCGTACTGTAGTTTACATATTAAGATTTAGAATATTCAAGTATATGTTATGATTTCCATTACTAAATTGACATTACTAAATTTAGATCTTATTAGTAATATTGTTAAGGCTTTCAACCAATCCATTAATACTTGTGTGACTCCTAGTAATACTAATGAAGATATGCTAACTGATGAATCTCCCCAGCCTATTAGGATTGTACTACCGTACAAGGATCAAACTTGTTGTAACACGGTTACTAAACAACTTAAACAACTTAGTGCGAAGATTGAAAACGATATTTTACCAGTATTTACTAGTCGTAAGATAGGTGACACCTTAAAACCTAAAGAAATGAAACCCAGAATCATTAATTCACAATGCGTGGTGTACAAATTTCAATGTGGTTTGTGTGATACAAACTATGTCGGTTACACTTGCCGACACCTTTACAAACGCATTAATGAACATAACAAAAGTATTATAGGCGATCACCTAAAACAACATGGCATAACTGGTGATATCTCAGAATACTTTAGAGTCTTATCTAAATGTAACAATAAGTTTGATTGCCTAATTAAGGAGATGTTGTGGATCAAAGAGATAAAACCTACACTCAATAAACAATCGGATTCCATCAAAGCTAAATTGTTTATCTAACTCAGTAGGAGGAGCTAATTACTTAATTAGCCCTCAATTAGCATTTCCTGTCACCAACTTTGGTGCTTAGTGCACATAATTATTATTGTTTTGTATTCACTTGATCTTGAAAATGGTTCTATGATGGTACCGAAACGTCGATCTCTATTTTTGTCATTAAATTTTATATTGAAATTATATAGTAAACGTCTTTTAATTCGTAAATTGACATATTCAATTATTTTACACATTTTTTTTAGGAATGGTAAAAAAATGATCTATTTCAAATTGTATATTGTATACAATTTAAATATTGCTAAACAATATATTAAAACTATGCATATCATAGGGTGTACAAATTGTCTTCAATCTGATATCTAGCAATTTCCACAAATGTATATTTAGGAAGATACATTCCTATGTAGATGGAATCAAACTTTAAAAATTATTGAGACAGCTGCAAAATTTGGTGTCCATGAATATGAACTTGTACTTAATAAATTACATCCTTGTGCTAAGGGTGAGTGAATATATAATAATTGTCCCTCTGAATATTAATTTTTATAACAATTTATAATAATTAAAATTAACTCAAATTTGATTACTATTGAAGAGTGCTAGGTTTGTACTAATATGTAATAGAGTGTATCATCATGGTATTATTAACACTTGCAAGTGTTTTAATTTTTGGTTTCTATCCTTAGGGCACAAATACCATAAGATACAATTATGTTACAATTAAAACATTATAAACTATATGGAACGCTGCTTGCGCAACAATTCAGCGAATTTAATTTCGCAAGTGTTGTCGCAGGGTGAATGAAATGCTTCAATGATAAACATTTTTTTGTTAAAAGAAACCTAATTTGTCTTTCCTGGCCATGATTTTATCCAGCATTTCAAATCATCATTCCAAAAGCTGATTCTTGCAGCAATGACTTCCATAAATATTTTTGTTCCTACATTACAGTACTTGACACTCAAGGCTAATGGTAATGAGGTAACCAATGCATCATTGGTTTCACTAACCAAATTTTCCCTTAGTTTCTCACTTTGAATTCTTTGTATCATAATAATCTCCATGATCTCAATTATTGTATATAATCTTCTATAACAATAAAATTTATATATTTAATTAATTACAAAAAGAAAAACATTTTGCTTTTATTGAATCAGATTTTTTATTTATATTTATTTGGATTTACACCTTTAAATCGGTGGCACGCACACAATATTACGTAACAAATAAGTAATCAAACTATAACATATAACTACAGTAATACAATTCCCACCCCCACCCCACCCCCTTTTCTTTAAATTTATTTAATACAGCAATGATACATACTTGTTTCAGAGTAATACTAATACATGAGTAAAAAAAACAAATTCCACCTCAAAATCTATTCTCATACTGGCTTTAGTAGCAATTTTTAGTAGCTTTTATACCATGGATTTCCTCCATGCTTATACGAAAAACTATTGGTTTACAAAAAGCAAAACACTTAATTTGCCCCAACCTATTTTCCTGTTGAGTTAATCTAAGTTCTATAAGGTTCCTCTAATTCTATTTTAGTGATGATAATAGGTGGTGATTGTGCTCCCATTACTGTACATTCTTGATAAATTGTGCTTTTAGACAATGTATTTAAAGTCTACTAAACACTATTGGATGATTTTCATATTTGATATTAAAGTATACAGTATTTTGGTTTAGTTAAATCATATTTATTATTATATATTATTTTTGATTAATTTTGTTTATAATGAAAATGTAATACATATACCTGTTATTATTATTGTTACATTATTTTAACAAATGAAGCAACAAATTTATATAACATTTTAAGAAATTTGTCATTGATGAATAATAATTACCAATTTAAAATACTCCTTTTCATTTTATTATGTGAACTCTTTGTATAGATATCATGTAAAAACACAATCCTTGTATTGGGGGATGATCTCATGAAATTTAAATCCATTAAAATACAAGGTACATGAAAATTATGAATCAAACTATAAAATGCTTTTTCGAAATGAAAAATAATAATTTTATTGAACATATGCTTTTATAACAGCAGCACACTTTGACATGAAGGTGAGGAAACTTAAACTATACTATATTTATATAGACAAATTACAAAAGTATGATATTTGACCTACTAAACTATTACAAAACACCTACATTAAAATACTACATTTAAAAAGTGGTTAGAATGATCATAAAAAATTAAAATTACACAGTAATGTCAATTCCAAATGAATATTATTATTATATTAATTATTATGAATGTGGGTTGTATTTATTGTTATTGTGTCATTGGTAATTTGGTTTAGTGGATGGTGGTACTATCTGAGTGTTATCTGTTTAATTTTAGTTTACTTTTTATTTTATATTATATATATGTGTGAAGCCATGTCATCAATCAATCTCACTCATTTCCTGGTAACTTAGGCCCTATTTCTGCTGCCAATAAACAATATGGTATTTTTTTATACCTGCGACATGATCCGTCAACATCATGTTTTTATTTTCTGTCGCTGTTAGCTGTTTTACACACATGTATAGATATATTCGGCGAAAATGTGGAGCAAAGACGTCACAGTATTTACTATATAAATCTGTGTGGGGAAGCTAAAATTTCTGGTCAACTAAAAGGTAATAAAAGGGACAACCACATTTTTAAAGACATTTCTAAAAAACATAAAGCAAGAGTACGGAATAGACTTGTCTCCAAAGCAAGTAAACTCAAAGCTGAAGAGCCTGCGAAAGCAGTACAACATTGCAAAAGACAATAACTCGGGGAGGGAATGAATTACTTGTCCCCATTAAGATGTTTTCTGTGCTCTCACAACATCTCTATCACTAGGGCTAGGCTGTTGAAAGTGAGACGTAAAACTTCCTTTAAGGCTTTATTGCGACTTTTAATTATCGACCAAATAAATGAATGGCAATTTGGGTAAAAAGGATGAAATTTAACACGACTACCCAAGAAGTATTGTTAGCAGAAACGGGGTACTGAAAAGTACGATATAAAAAATACCGTATTTTATACCGTATTTTTAAACCGTATTTTGAGTAGTTGCAGCAGAAACAGGCGCTTATTCTATATGAATGAGTCAGGTATATCAGAGGTGGGCCTGTAACCAGGAATGTACCTCTGGTCAAGACTTCAATAACTTTTGCTCCCATAGGATACAACTGGGTTCATTTACCTTTTATAAGTACTACTAGTACTGCATAATTAGGACACGGTAAAGTCATATCTGAATTGAAGTTCTAATATATATATTAATAGTTTATTTTGTATTTTTGTAGTTAAGTTAAGTGTTCTCCGAATAAATTATTAGTAATGGTCTCCCTTCCTTTGATGTTTTTATGGCCTCCAGATGTTACTTGCCAGTGTTTGCAATAGAGATAACATTAAATGAAGTTAGGTAAGAATTATTAATTGGCTTAAACAAATTTATGATAATAGGGTAAAGTCAAATAAAAGTAAAATTAATTAAAATCAGATATAAATTTTAATAGAAGAATAACAGCTATTTATCTCCCTGGCTCAATGTAGTTATGAAATTAGAGAAGGTAAAGGTTGTTGATTTTAAAGATACATTCCAATACACTTGCTTTAGATAGATATTTATGTACAAATAGGTCATAGTTTTATCAATATGGTAACTACACAACAAATTTACCAAATACCAGTTCATTGCAGACTAATGGAAATTTGGATAACATTTGTAAATGTTTGTATGTCTATGCGTATGAAACTCAAATTGCCAAATGTCTTTAATCCTCTAAAAATAGAACGACTATACAAAGTTTGTCGCCATGTGAATAAAAATGCTTCAATGATAAAAATGTTGTTGTTAAAAGAAACCAATTTCCTGAGATGTTTTCTTGGTCTTGTATCCTGCATTTCAAATCATCATCAAGAAAGCTGACTCTTGCAACACCACTCAAGGCTAATGTACTTAATGCATCATTGGTTTCAGTAACCAAATTGTCCCTTAGTTTCTCACTTTTACCTCTAATAATCTAAACTAGTTATGTTATGGCTAACTTGATTAAAATTTATTGGAGTAACTTAAGTAATCAAACTGGTGTCAATACTTATAATGATATAGTTATCAATAGTCATGTTTCTGATGTTAGGGAAAATTATATAGATTATGTCAATGATGATCCACAAAAAGTTCTGGATGATATAAGAATTTCATTTGAAGATGTTAAAAGTTCAATACTTCATTCTAAAAACAATAAAGCACCTGGTGTTGATGGCATCACTAACGAATTGTTAAAGAACGGAGGTGACTGCCTTATTAGGTCACTTACATATCTTTTAAACTATTTTGTTACATCAGAGAGAATTTCCACCGAGTGGAATAAGGGATCATTATACCTACCCATAAAAAAGATAACTAGAGGTATTACATTATCATCATGTGTTGCTAAAATTTTCAATCGTATTATTTGTGATCGTATCTCAGAATTTCTTTAGAGTAATCTAGTATTGTTACGGAAATCCAGGGAGGCGCTTTAGGAAAAATCATAGATGTGAGGACCACATATTTACACTTAAGCATTACTGGCTACGCGTAATGCGGAAAATATGTTAACATACTTAGCCTTCATGGATTTCATTCTTTTGACACGGTTTGGCGTAATGGCCTTTTGTCAATAGCATGGAATACTGGTATCCCTGGTAAAGTCTGGAAAATTATTGATAAACTTTATACAAATGTCAAATGTAATGTTAAGTTTGATGATATTGTAACTGATTATTTTATGTCGATGGAGGGGTTAAGCAAGGCTGCGTATTATCACCGACCTTATTCTGTATTTTTATAAATGAACTCTCCAAAATGTTTTATAATGAAAATGTTGGATGTCATACTTTGGGCACAAAAATTAGCTGTCTTTTTTGAGCTGATGACGTTGTCTTTCTCAATTAAAAGTATTCTGAATAATACTGGATTTAATAATGTATTCTCAAATAACATACCTATAGATTCAGGTTTGTTTAAATCTTTAAAGTGTGTTAATTGTCAAATGTATGAATTGGATTGGTTTAAAAAAAAGCTGTACCAAAACCATCATTATCACTTTATGTTAAATTAAAAAAATTGCCTGAGTTAGAAAATTATCTTACTGTTAAAACTGATTTTCTTGGTGCTCAATTGAAATTTAGGGCAAGATCAAATACTCTTCAACTTGAAAGTAAATTAAGTAAATGGGATATGAATAATACTGGTAATTGTATATGTTATGTAAGGATGAACTTGAAGATTTATATCATTTTATGTTAAATTGTAAAGTACTACAAAAAGTGCGAATTTCAGAATTTGAATGCTTGAAAAAAAACCGTAATGATTCTGGTCTATCAGATCTATGGAATTCACTCCAGTTAAATAATTCAGAGGTTATTTAATGATTATACTTGGTGGTGATTGTTCTGTTCTCATTCCAACAATGTCGATTAATATGGTAAACAAAGCCCATGAAATTCTTGATAAATTCTGCAAATCATATGTTAAGAAAGCATGGGCCTTTAGACAACGTATCAAGTCTAACATTATTGAATGATTTTTATATTTTAGTTATCTTACTGTTTTCTTTTGTTAATCAATTCTGTTTACAGTCATCAAATAATTCACTACAGCTGAAATAATCTAATCTATGCTTTCCTGTTTATTGATTGTCCCTAATTTGGGTTCCTATTGTTCCTTATTATTTTTGCTGGTAACACTGTGTATCAAGAGTGTGTATATCTTAACATAGATCTAAGTACTGTATATTCCTTTGTTCATATACTAATTGATATGCTAATTTAGTTTCCAAAGTATGTGGATTGCATTTAATTGGTATTAGTATTACAGTTTATTTTTAATTTGGTTTTATCAAATTTCCGTTTAATCGGAGTATTATCTGTTTTAATCTAGTCTATTTTTATTTTTATACTCAAATTTTAAAGGAGCAAATTTAAAATTCAAAGCAAGAACCAATAATTTAGACCATTGTAATATTTGTCAAACTAATTCAATAGAAACAATTGATCATTTCTTATTTGTCTGAAAATATATCCTCCATAAGAAACACTTGTTTTAATGAATTGAAAAGGGACTTATGTACAATTGATGAATACTATTGTAATATTTGTCAAACTATCAATAAAAACTAATTTATCATTTCTTATTTTTGACTTATTTCTTATTTGAATACTATTTGGAAATGTTTTTTAATGGTTCAACAAAATTTAAACACCATTGATTACTAGATAACATCTATGATTTATATCAAGATAAAACAATTTGCTCAATTTTTGGACTTTAATTGTAAATCATTTTTAATTACAGCTATAGTTAAGTCTAGGACCTGGGTCAAATTTGTATGCATTTAATTTAGGAGAGAACATCTCAACTGTTAGGATAATTTGACACCAACGAACAACATGGAATGTGTGCTGAATTCGCTATCCGGGGCGACCATGCCCAAAATCAGGGTCACTGACATTTGACCTAGAAATGACCAAAAAACACATTTTCTGGTTAAATTATTCTTTAAAATGCTACTCAACTTGTATTGACAATTTTTAATTATGAAACTAATTGTATGGAAAATGTGCATATTTTCATTACTTTTATACAAAAAACAAGTATTTGGTAGTGTAATTGTTATGTTTTTTTATATAATATTAAATTATTTGTGTTTGAAAAAACTATTTGGTATCAAATGAAAGCCCATTAAATATTCTATCCATTGCTACCCAACTTGTATTAAGAATCTGTAATTATGTTGTATTTTTTTTATATCTAGGCGGAGGATAGTCTAGATCATTATCCTATAACACTAACAGTTGAGATACTCTCTCCTAAATTGATGCATACAAATCTGACCCAGGTCCTAGACTATATGACTATACATTCATTTTAACTATTATTCATAATGGGTGTTAGTTTGTCCAATTTGTTAAATTTATTGGATATTTTACGTACTGGTGGCCATCTCGGATTTGACACCCTTAATCTTTTTTAGAAAAACATCTTTTTTGTATTACTTTACAACGTAGAGAAACTAAATCAGCTGGAATTTTGCTTTTAACAAAAAATGACAAAAAAATTACATAGTGGCCTATTAATATGAATATATATGTTCCGAGTATTTTGATACCAATATCATTTTGATAGACCAAAGGGTTACGGAGATAGGGCAATTTGGATGCCATTTTGAAATTGCATTGAAAATCTGTAACTATGAATAATGATGTAGATTTTTTTTTTTAATTTGCATATTTTATTAATTTTTGACAAAAATGAGTATATTAAATAGTGTAAATTTATTTTGGTTTATTTATAATGATTAAATTATTAAAGTGTTTAGAAGATTGTGCATATTTTGACAAAAATGAGTACTGTATACTGTACGTAAGTGCAAGTAGTGTACATTTATTTTGTATAATAAATCAATATTTTTTTAGTTTTAATGAAATATGTGACACTATATCAAATGAAAGCCAATCAAATATGCTATCCAATTGAATTGTAAAGTTAAAATTAATAAAGCTACTTTAGAAAATGTTTTATAATATTATAAATAAACCAAAATAAATTTACACTACTTACTGTATACTCATTTTTTTTCAAACACTGATGATGTAATGATTTAATATTATATAAATAAACATACCAATTACGCTACCAAATATTCATTTTTTTGTATAAAAGTAATAAAAATATGCACATTTTCCATACAATTATCTTCATAATTAGAAATTTTCAATACAAATGCTTTTATTTGATACCACACCGTTTGTCCTTGGCATTTTAAAGAATAATTAAACCTGAAAATGTGTTTTTTGGTCATTTTTGGGTCAAAAGTCAGTAAAAGCATTTCCAGTCATTTTTTCGCTAGAGGTTGTGTTAGACTGAATATAAATATGAATATTCTGAACAATTTTTCACCAAAAGCAAATCTGTACGACAAGTGGTTGTCGAGATATAAGAACCACACATTTTTAACTTAAGACCCTGATTTTGGGCATGGTCGCCCCGGATAGCGAATTTGGCACACATTCCATGTTGTTCGTTGGGGTCAAATTATCCTATAACAGTTGAGATATTCTCTCCTAAATTAAATACAAATCTGACCCAGGTCCTAGAAAACAGAAACAGTAAAAAACATTTCAATAGAATAGATTTTACTATTATGAAAATTGTGCATTGTCAATTGTCCTTAAGATCGACAATTGTCCTTAATATGCACTTATTTCTTAAATGTATTGTTTATAGTTCATAGATTTTACAAATATGGTACAGTATTGTTAATTGTTATAACTTTTTGTGAACATTTTGTATGGGTTGAACCTCTCGTTACGTGTTCCTCCGTTTTAAAGGAGAGAAACCAATAACTATTATTATTATATTATGTTGGCACCTTTATCAACTCAGTAAAGGCACCATAGCAGAGCTATTAAAGCAACATAATATAAGTCTTATTGAAACTTTTAATCATTTTAGGATATTGTCTAAGTGCAAATCCAAATTTGATTGTTTAATTGCTTAATAAACAAAGCTATTCAGTTAAAGCTAAATTGTTTATTAATTAAGAAGGAGGAGCTTAATAACTTAAGTTCTCAGTATTGTAGGCCTTCTTTGATGTTAATTAACCAATTAATTAGTATTTCCTGTTACCCATTGGTGTTTATTGTTTTGTATAATTCGATTCGGTCTTGTTTTTTGTTATTAAATTTTATTGTCAAGTTATATAGTAAGCGTCTATTAATTAGTATAACAACAACATTTTTATATTTAATGACAAAACGTAGATAAAACGATTTTAATATTATTTTACAAATCTGTTGTCCTTAGCATTTTAATTAATTAATTAAAATATAATAGATCTGACATAAGATTATGTGTACCGCGTACTCATATGACAAGATATAGGAATTCTTTTTATCCAAATTCAATTTTTCAAATTTAATCAGGCGCTAGTTTTGTTACTTATCATTTGTATTATGTATGCCAAAGGAAAGCAAATTTCCACAAATTATTGGACGAATAAAATATATATTATATCTGATCTTAAAACTTTTTGAAAATGGAACATTTATTTTATATACTATCATCATGTAATTATTTTTAAACCATGATTTGACCAAAAAGATTGTATCCTTTTATTTTGTATATTAATTGTAGTAAGGGATTGTAATGCTTTTATAACCATATTACTACACAATTAACTGCTCTTAGTCTTATCTCTGTGAGTGACAATAAAATCTCCCTCCCCATTAAATAACACCCCTCCCCCCTTCTACCCTAATGACATTCACACAGAGGTTCCAAATATATTGAAAAGATCATTTTTTTATGTTGCGTTATTAAAAATCTGTAATTTAACGAGAAAATGTGACTTTTATACGCAATTTTTTCCACTCATGTCGTAAATTGTTTACCACAAATGCGATGGAGCGTGACCGAAATTACGATACGCCGTCAGCGCCCGTTGACAAATATGCTATAAAACCTATAATTGACTATTTATAGAATAATGTAAATTTAATTTACAATAAATACTAATGACATAATAAAGAAATCCAAATATAAATTGAAATATTTACAGATAATGTGTTTAAAAATATCCAAATAAAAACGGCCTTCCATAACATAAAGTGCGCCCTCAATCGTCATACATTTATCAAACTTTTGAATTTTATGTTTATGTTTTATGCCATCACAAATGGCAAAATATATTTTTCGACTTTATGTTATTGTTAACTAGATTAAGAAGGAAAAAATCTACAAAGTCTACAAGATAATAATTTCACTTAACAAACTTTAACAGCGGAAAACGGCCAGTTTGTGATTAGTCAGAATCAGAAAATATTTACTCATTCTTCCCTAAAGGATGGTGGAGCTGAATTGTATTGGCATCCCACATTGTGTGACGTTTTTGAGACATTTTAGAATAAATTTCATCCCAAGTGTTATTTGAAAATATATTATTGAAAAAAAAAACCAAAACAACGCTTTTCTCAATTACGTTGTTGCCAAATTGAATACTGGTTCTAAGTTGTGTATGACCAAATCGAATTAACACGGGTGTTAAGATAAACAAATACACCATCATCCAGACTGTACCTCCCTTCCTAGACTCATAATAACTACTGTACGCATCTTGGCCCACTACAATTCAGAGAATTAAAACGCATAATATTTACGAGAGACTTGTTTCCATTAAGAATCTTCATTGAATGTCAACAACCATATTATTATTTTCCCATAAAAAAGGCCTATATAAATTTGGAAAAGAAACATTATCAAACTTTGCTAAGAAAAATATAAGATAAGAACTAAAAACAAATACATGTAAAAACTGCAGGTGTGCTAGGCAGATTCCGACTATACAGACATTTTGCGAAAGATCTGATCCTGTTATTTTTTCTAATGTCCTTTCTATGACTTAATAATCGCGATAGTTTTTAAATTGTCTGAATTTTATTTCAAAACCCAATACCTACAGCAAAATTAACTCGCAAATATAACAGGAAGGTTTTCCAAACGCCATGCTCTGTTGTCAAAATCTACAATTATTGTGTGAAATGAGAATAATATTATATCTTATATCTTTGAACAATGTAAATATAGGTTAACTATTTCAGCGGTACGTTTACAATCTGCGTAGGAACCTTTTTGAAAAGTCTTTGTAGGGCCTCATCGCATAAATGTGTTTCTTTCATCTCTGTTTATTCCGTTCCGTTTACATTGTATGTTTGCCAATGTTTTTATTGAATTAAAGATTGATAGTTGGTAACTAATGTAAAGAGGGTTTGTGCAAAATGTGGTCATCCCTAACCAGAGCTGCTTAGAAGTAGTTTTGGTCATATATTTTGTAGAAACAGCACTTGTGACAAAATCCGCCGTCAATATGTGCTGACAACCACATTATTTTGTGCAAACTTGCCACCCTCAATGTGCAATTGATGTATCAAATGATTTCTACACTTGTGTTGTTTTTGATGGAAATATAGGTTCAAATCGGCAAAAAATCATCACCCAAACATGACGCCGTTATATGTAACAAATTTTGATGTTAAATGTGCAAATAATATTTTTTAATCAAAAAACTGTTTCGTTTGCTAATGTGAGATTGAACGGCTGGTAATAATATGTATATTTTGTAACACGAAACATTTTTTTTGTGTTCAATTCAATTCAAATTCACATTTATTTAGCCAAAAGCAGCATGGACCTTACACTCGAAAAACGGCATTCTGTAGTAGTACCGGTAGTAAGTCCATTTACAAAAATAAAAATAAGTCATACTATTATTGCTGAGAATTATAAATTAACTTCAATCTGTGGAAGTAGTGTCATCATCAGCTATAGACACGATCGTACATCCAATATCATCGGACAAAATGTGTTGTTTTTTAGAAGACAGCATCTTTTATTCTGGATTACACAATCATATCTGCAAGGTGGACAAGGACGACACATCTCATTTTGGATATTGCATTTTTGCTATTTATTATTGAATTTTTCAAACAAAAATATGATATAGATAGTAACAACGGATAGGATTATGTGCTAGATGTATCCCGGGTCGTCCCTATGCAACGTATTTTGGTGTTGAAATATTATACTATATAGGGGGCGCTATAACAAGCAAAAATTGTATTCATAAAAGCATGCACAGCAAATTCATATCCAAATATCAGCAACAGAATTCATTTACGGCCTACAGAATTTTGCAAATCAAGATTTTATAAGATATCTCAACGTTAAAATCATATTGATGTTTTAGTTAACCCCTTCTCTGCGTATACCCGGTACTACCGGGTATAAACAAACGTCGTTGAAATACCGGGTATGGGCAAAACAATTATTTAATCGTATTTGCCTATAATATATAGCACCCTCTATATTCTTTCGATGAACTTGAATATTTTTGCAAGTCATTAAAAAAATTTTCCAGCAAAAAAAACGGCCCTCTATAGTTGTATTATCGTCTTGAAAATAATGCGCCCTCTATAGTTAATTAATTAATTAATTATATATAGTATAGTATATATAATAGTATTTCTATCTTGGAAAGTTGTTTTGAGTAGCGTAATGGCGGCAATTTTGAAAGTAACAAAAATTTACCAGCCCCAAACGTTTTTGGGATAGGATCCCGTTATTATCAAGAGGTGTGTATAACGTTAGCAAAATGTTTTCAAAATGTAATGGTTTCATTACAACGTTATTGTTAATGTTCATTTCACGTTAGTACTAAATGTTAAATTTAAACGGTTGTTGTAAATGTTTCAACGTTATCTAAAAAAGAATGTTTGGATGTTTCTAAAACGTTAGAAAAATGTTAACATGTTATGTAATCGTTTGTTTTAAATTGTAAACGTTTGTATAACGTTAGCAACAAGTTATTGAAATGTTGCTTGATGGTTTATTAGTACAACGTTAATGGGAACGTTCATTACACGTTAAATACTTGTTAAAAACAAATGTTATTTAGATGTCACATTATTTCAAAGTTATGTTGATGTTATATTTGAACGTTATTGTAAACGGTTTTTTTAACGTTAGCAAAATGTTACCAAAACGTTGTCTACTGGTTTACTTACAACGTTATTGGGAACGTTCATTGCACGTTAGGCCAATGTTAAAAACAAATGCATGTCACATTTTAACGTTTATTGTAAATGTTATTTCAACGTTATTTCAAAGTTATGTTGATGTTATATTTGAACGTTATTGTAAACGGTTTTTTAACGTTAGCAAAATGTTACCAAAACGTTGTCTACTGGTTTATTTACAACGTTATTGGGAACGTTCATTGCACGTTATGTCAATGTTAAAAACAAATGTTATATAGATGTCACATTTTAACGTTTATTGTAAATGTTATTTCAACGTTATTTAAAAAGTTATGTTGATGTTATATTTGAACGTTATTGTGAACGTTTTTTTAACGTTTGCAAAATGATATCAAAATGTTGTCTAATGGTTTATTTACAACGTTATTGGGAACGTTCATTGCACGTTATGTCAATGTTAAAAACAAATGTTATATAGATGTCACATTTTAACGTTTATTGTAAATGTTATTTCAACGTTATTTAAAGAGTTATGTTGATGTTATATTTGAACGTTATTGTAAACGTTTGTATAACGTCAGCAACATGTTATTGAAATGTTGCTTGATGGTTTATTTACAACGTTATTGGGAACGTTCATTACACGTTAGGCCAATGTTAAAAACAAATGTTATGTAGATGTCATTTTTTAATGTTTATTGTTAATGTTATTTCAACGTTATTTAAAAGTCATGTTGATGTTATATTTGAACGTTATTGTAAACGTTTGTATAACGTTCGCAAAATGTTATCAATATGTTTTCTAATGGTTTATTTATATCAATATTGGGAACGTTCATTGCACGTTAGGCCAATGTTAAAAGCAAATGTTTTATAGATGTCACATTTTAACGTTTATTGTAAATGTTATTTCAACGTTATTTAAAAAGTTATGTTGATATTATACCTGAACGTTATTGTAAACGTTTGTATAACGTTAGCAACATGTTATTGAAATGTTGCTTGATGGTTTAATTACAACGTTATTGGGAACGTTCATTGCACGTTAGGCTAATGTTAAAAACAAATGTTATATAGATGTCACATTTTAACGTTTATTGTAAATGTTATTTCAACGTTATTTAAAAAGTTATGTTGATGTTATATTTGAACGTTATTGTAAACGTTTGTTTAACGTTCGCAAAATGTTATCAATATGTTTTCTAATGGTTTATTTACAACGTTATTGGGAACGTTCATTGCACGTTAGGCAAATATTATTTAAAACAGTTATGTAGATATTGCTTTTCAATGTTATTTTGAATGTTTTACAGACGTTATATAAATATTATTTAGAACGTTAGACAGATGTTGAGTTTGAACGTTATTTTATACTGTCTGATTAACGTTATCAGCATGTTATAAAAACATATTGATTGCAACGTTATTGTGAACGTTCAATTAACGTTATACAAATGTTACTGAATTAGTTTTGTAAATGTTACTTTTGGACATTATTGTAAACGTTATTCTAACATTAGATGAACGTTATCAAAACATGTTTTGTAATGGTTACATTTTGAATGTTATTGTAAATGTCCTTCAAACGTTACATAAACGTTATTATAAATGTTCTGTATGAGGTAAAACGTAACATTTTTTAGAACGTTTATTTAACGTTAGGTAAATGTTAATAAAACAAGTTTGGAAAATGTTATATATTAACGTTATTATAAACGTTTTTACAACGTTGAAAGAATGTCCGACGAATAAGTCTTGTTAAGTGAACGTTATTTTAAAGTTCTTTTAACGTTCGTAGTGAACCTAACCAAACAATAACCAAACGAGAACGTTAGAAAAACGTTATGTGTTTGCTGGGAGTGTGTATGTAAATAGTTTGAGAGAATATTATGGCACATTGTACAGGATTTAAGGTTTTAAGATTGTTGACATTTGCTCATTTAGCAATTAAATATAATCTATTTGAAGCATTATACAATCATTATTTTTATAGGACGTGATAAGGTGTGATCATCAGCAAATTAAAAAAGAAGAAATATTATTTACAATATCACCAACTTTGACTTGCGCTTTATTTGAAATAAAATCTGTAATCCATTGGTGTTTTCACCAACAGCTACTGAGTTATTAAGTTCTTTTTATTAGACACCGTCCAGTGCAGAAGAAAAGTCAAGAAAACAAAAATTAAAATGTTTACAGCCTTTAACTGTGCCCATGAATGAAAACCTTTGAAAATAAAAGTTCAATATTATACATTTGTTTAATTCCAAACTGAAAAAATGTAATTAGTATATTATTATACTATTCTAGATACATCAAAGCAATTTCTCAACAATCTTACAAATTATAGGAGTTAAAGACGCTTGACAACAGCTTTTCATTTCATCTTTGGGTTTTCCATTCCTTTTGTAAATATGTAGGCTTACAACATTTGAATCTTCCTATTGTTTTAGTAAAATACGTTTTTATACCTTTATACCTTTAATTCCTGATGATAGTCCACATAGGTTATATAGATATATGATAATGTTTTCTCTTTACCGTTAATTTTTTGTTTTTGTTTGTTTTGTTAACAGTAATAATAAAAATCAACTTTATCAATTTAATATTGCAAAAGACATCAGAGTTCAGCACTTCATTTCGTCATTTTAGGTCGTCCCTTGTTTCAAAATCCATGACAAATCATCCCAGTCAGTAGTCAATCAACAGCAGCAGTTCTCATCCATTTATTATATTGTTGTTTAATTAAATGAATCAATTTTAATGTTTAAAGATGTATTGTCCCCCTGAAAAAATAATTCTTAAAAAAAAAATTTCCATTCCATTTTATTGTAACATAATAGTTATCCACATTGACCAAAAATTAGATTGAAAAAAAATGTATTACCTGAAAAAAATGTAATTTAAAGCAAAAAATGGTCAAATTGGCTGCCAGCCAATGGATTTTTGGTTGAATTTAACCATTTATTTTGTCCTTTTACAAGTGAAAACATTATTTTTTTTTCGTTTTTTTTTTTCGATTAACTTTATTAAAACTACAAAATAACATATTCAAAGTCTGATTGAATTAATTTTTCATGTTTTTGAGGGACAATACATCTTTAATAATGAAGCAAAATAAATATTATTTTGAATCATTAGGAATACGACAATAAATCCAGTTTACATACACGCAGTGTACAATCAACAATTTTGTTCTGTATTCTAAATTTATTCATAATCTAAATCACATTCAAAAATACTGAATTATATTAATTTTAAA
Source organism: Antedon bifida (assembly GCF_963402885.1). Lineage (NCBI taxonomy): Eukaryota > Metazoa > Echinodermata > Crinoidea > Comatulida > Antedonidae > Antedon > Antedon bifida. Next base: position 14,599,016 of record NC_136228.1, on the reverse strand, counting down.
AGTGTAAAAATATGGTTAAACTACAATTTAAAAAATAGCAAAGATAAAAAAAATACACCATAATTATTATGTTTATTACTATAAGTATTGACCGATGATGATATGATCAAAGATATTATGTTGAAATGATGTACCTTTTCATTTCAGCAGGATATATGGGCAGAATATCAAACATCTGTATGCCTATAATAAAAAAAGGAAATAGTTAAACACTATAATAATGTTTAGGTATTGTATAATAAAAGTAACTTCAATCTTAGTAATGCTGAGTCAAATTGTCATGTTGTATGGTGGGACACAGTTATGTTTAAATATTTTATTGCATTTATAAAAAAGATATGTAGGATTGTTTTACTAAATTTATGTTTATGCCAGTTGTCAGAGTCAATTATTACCATACTCACTATATAAAAACTTATATTAAATGTTTAAAGATAAAGGCTTTATTGAATGAATGCTTTAATAATATAACATTTAATTAAATTTTGAAATATTTTCTGCATGAATTTGTCAGTGGATTTATCTATTCTTTGTATGGTGATTGTAATGTTTATAATGAATGGAAATAAACAAAGAAATATCTACTTTTATTTTCCTAGCAAAGCAAATGAATTGAACATTTCAAATGTATTGTCAGTAAGTTTTTCTACTACGGTACTGATAATATTCAGTTTGTCTCATTTGTATCCTCCTTTTCGAGATTACTTTTGCAAACAAATACTGTTTTGAAATAGGCTTCTTTTTGGGATTTCACAGTATCTTGATCATATTGAAAAATCTCCTAAAAGATGTAGTGGGTTATATTTAAAGTATTTTTCTTCAATTGTAGGTTGGGCCTATCTGTTACTTACCCTAGTTAATAGACATTTCCATGCTACTGTACTATAACATTGATCAGAAGATACACTGTACACAATCTGTAATACACGCAAAAAATATGGGAAAACAATTGTGAGATTTAAATAGATGACATAATTAATAACACAGTAACACTAGCTCTGGTTCTACTATACTGCCAACCTATTAACTGTCCGAACTGTCTGGATAAGACTCGTTCATTCACAAAATAATAAAAAAAACAAAAATTTTAATAGTTCAATCTAGCAATCTAGATGTTTGTGATTTGAAGATTTCGGTCTTCAAAGTATAGTAGCGGTGGCAGTAGTAAAAGACCGTATTAAATAGTGACTAGGCCTCTAGTCACTTAGTCCGCCAGTGACCTGCAGAATAGGCAATATAGTTACGAGTAAAATAGTATGTTAGTCTGTATATATATTCATATTATATTAATAAATAATAAAAAAACAAACAAACAAGATAACTGAGGCTAGGCCTAGTTGTTTGTAGTAGGAAACATATCTACCTAATATGGAGCCCATGTCATTTGTATTCCTGTAGTGTAAGCAGGGAGGTACCCTGCTGCTGTATCTAAGCTAGGCCTAGCCCTAGGCCTAGGCTAGTAGTAGTAGGCCTATAGTATAGAGGTAGCCTAACTAACAGGACTAGGCCCTAGGCCTAGGCTAGAGAGACCCCTAGGCTAGAGAGACTTAAATAATATACTAATTAGGCCTAGGTAGGTCGGTAGCCTCAACTCAAAGTCTGAAGAGAAAGCAAATTAGTATTACTTCTACTCGCGAAACAAACTGCGTACGTACGAGAGTACGCCAAAAAAATCACCTATTATGGACAACACAATGGATGGCGCACTACTCCAATAAAATCCCCTATTGTGGACAAAAAGTCACCTATTTTGGACAGCCAATTATGAAAGTCACTAAAGAATATATATCACAAGAATGAGTATTCCGCGATTTTTGCATGAGAAATTTGTAACAGAGAGCTCCAGTCAGAGCCATATATATAAAGAGTTACGACATTGGATTATAGTCACGTGATATGCAGATCAATTTGTGTCAAACTTGTCTCCGTTAATGCATGTAAAGTATAGGAGCAAGAAAATACTTTAAACTTTTTCTTATATTAAAAAAAAATGTAATTGCACATTTTACGGTGAAATATCGATGTGCACAGCGTACAGAAGTACTTGCGGCAAAGAATATTGCGCGCGCGTGCGCTAGTACATTATAAAGTTCGATTGATTGATTTTGGAATGAAACATCCCATAACTACGTCCTATTAATAACAATTATGTAATATTTTCAATTCATAATGCATGCTTTGATGACTAAATAAAATAATAAAGTGTCGTGGATATATTTGTTAATATATTGAATAGGGTATGAACAATATTAAAATAATAAAGGCAAATTATTACAAATGAAATGATGAACGAGTCTCTGAAAGTTTGTGTCAAAAACACACAGAGAGCCATATACATGTCACAAGTGACATAAAGTTGTGTATATATTTTGCAAGTCATTCTTACTTTTCCTTTTGTTTTCACTATTTGAACCTTTCTTTTGTTTTAGGAAGCTATTGTGTGAAGCCAGTGGAGCAGAGTTGTTGTGTTGCAGAGAAGGATTGTGTGGTGTTTGCTGATTGGAGGAGAGGTATAAGAGTTAAGTTAGTGTGTGAGTTGCTGATTGGTGGAGAAGGATAAGGTGGTGATATGTGGATAATTGAGGGAATTTTGAGGTAGATGGAAATTGAGAGGAGACAGAGAAGGAGGGCTATGTTATGTTAAGCCAGAAAGGGATAGGTGAATATTGATATGAGAAACTAAGACGTACAGGAGAAGAAGTAATTGAATTATGGTGATATAGAGCTGAAGCAGAAAGGAAATAAAGAGATATACATGAAGTTAATAAATTGTGAGTTGGAGATAATTATGGTGATATAGAGTTGAAGCAGAAAGGAAATAAAGTGATATACATGAAGTTAATAAATTGTGAGTTAGAAGTAATACTATAAGGCTGTACTTAAATGTAGAACTGTTAATTGTTGAGATTACTGCAGATTAATTGAAATTGTGAAGGTAAATTGACGGAAGAAATAACTGTTGGAAACAGCCGAAGTTGTTGCATGTAAAGAATTGTTTGGAAATATTGAAGAGTAACGGGATTGATACTGATATTATTTTACGTGGAAAAGGAGAAAGAAATAATTGGTCGGGGAGCGGATTGCAGGGCCGAACGACATCAAGAAACATTTTAACCTTATATTTGATTTATTTATATGTCAGAAAATAGGAAGAATTATAATTGATAATACAAGCAGAACGGGAGCAGAGGCGTGGGAGTTGTTTATTTGCAGAATCGTTTTAACTTTTATCTTTCTAATTTGTTTTGTGTCAGCGTAGGAGAGAAGGCAAGAAGGAACGATATTGTGGACATTTATTATTGTTTAATTATTCATCTTGTGATAGTATTGTATTTGAAAGGGGGGTTTCGGGGATTTATTTAAAATAAGAAGATTGTTGATATTTTGTTTGGAAGGATTGGGAAATTTGGGGAATTGCATAAAGTTTGTGGGGAATAGGAACACGGTATCATTGTTTGAGAATTGGTTGGGGTTTTTTTTGTGGGTTTTTTTTGGGGGGGTTTGAATTATAAAAGAAAGAATTGGTTGTCGAAGATTATTATTAAATTTTACTTTTTACATTTATATGTGTACAGTTGTGGCTATTTACCGTTGTTCACCGTTGGTTACCAGCAATTACATGTCCGAAAGAGCCGTAATTGCGGCTGTGTGACATTTATGGGGGCTCGTCCGGGAAACTTTGTAACCTAGCGTGAACATTGGTAGATGAAACAATTGTACGTGATTCTTGGATTGTCTATTTGCCATATTATTGGCATACTGTATACTTATATTGGATACTTATATATATATATATATATATTTTTTTTTTTTTCCTAAGAAATGGATCTCACTAAAATTGTTGACGCAGGAAAAGCGTTGGGGTTAGATGGAGTGGAATTAAGAGAGTTTGTGGAAAAGAGAGAGGAAGCTGCCAGAGAGAGAGAAGAGAGAGCACGAGAGAGAGAAGAGAGAGCACTAGAGAGAGAAGAGAGAAACAGGGAGAGAGAAGAAAAACAGCGAAACAGGGACAGGGAGAGAGAAGAAATGGAGCGAAACAGAGACAGAGAGAGAGAGGCACTAGAGAAGGAAGAGAGAGAGAGAAGAGAGGCACTAGAGAAGGAAGAGAGAGAGAGAAGAGAGGCACTAGAGAAGGAAGAGAGAGAGAGGAGAGAGTTACTAGAGAGGGACGAAGCAGAGAGAAAAAGAGCGAGTGAAGAAAAAGAGAGAGAAAACGAAAGGGCGAAAGAAGCTGAGAATCAGGCCTATCTTATAGAAATGCGAAGGTTAGAAATCCAATTAGAACAAGAAAAGAATCGGGCACGGCCGGGTGGTAGAGTATTACCCAATCCTGAGTCACGGGTTAAGGCCAGTAAACCTAAATTACCCCCTTTCCATGATCGAACAGATGACCTAGATGCCTATCTGAAAAGGTTTGAACGGTATGCGACTAGTCAGGAGTGGAAAGAAATTGAGTGGCCGGTTAACTTAAGTGCCCTACTAACTGGGAAGGCTCTCGAGGTTTATTCCAGGTTGTCGTCAGCTGAAGCTAACGATTACAAACTGTTGAAATTGGCTCTTCTAAAACGGTTTCAGTTAACCGCCGATGGATTTCGACATAAGTTACGAACAGCTAAGCCCGAATACGGAGAAAGCGGCCCGCAATTTGCTGCGAGAATAAGCAATTATCTTGATAGGTGGATTGACCTAGCAGAGGGGGAAAAAACCTTTCAGGGGTTAAAAGATTTATTGCTGCGAGAGCAGTTTACCGATGGGTGTGGGAAGGACCTAGCTCTGTTCCTAAGGGAACGTCAACCGAAAACGATACAAGCGATGGCTGAAATTGCGGAGCAATATTTGGAAGCTCGTGGGGGATTATTTGGTAAACCAATAGAGTTTAAACAAAAAGAGCCAAATTCTCCTCAACTCTCCTCTAATAATGTTCCCAGTACATCCTCATCACAAAGCCCTTCTAGTTTCCGTAGTCCAACTTGTTTTATATGTCATCGTGTAGGTCACCTAGCTAGAAATTGCAGAGCCTCAACTATGCATAAGCCAAACTCTCCTCCAAAATGTTACCGATGCTTAAAAACAGGACATATTGCCAGAAATTGTAGACAGGACGCCAACAGTTGCGCTGGGTTGTCTACTTCACCACAAACAGAGTCTGATTGCCAGAAATGTACAAACCAACACGAATGTAAAGCCAAAGAAGAAATTCCCGATGGGGGTGCCAGTATGGTTACGAAAATGTCAGAGTTTTTAAATCAATGTTGTATCAATAATGATGGTGATAAGGTCACTCTTCAATGTGGGCACTGTCTTCCAATTATGACAGCGGCTCTAAATAATTCAATTAGTAAAATGCCCGTTTATACAGGTTGTGTTGGGTCACGCTGCGTCTCTGTTCTTCGTGACAGTGGCTGTAGTGGGGTGGTTGTGAAGAAAGATCTTGTATCAGCCGAACAACTTACTGGTAAGGAGAAAACCTGTGTGCTGATTGATGGCACGGTCCGCAACTTACCGGTTGCATTAATACATGTTAATACTCCATTTTTTTCAGGAAAGACGTATGCACTATGTATGAATAACCCTATTTATGACTTGATATTAGGTAATATTGCAGGAGTACGAGCACCAGGAAATCCAGATCCCACATGGACAGAGCGAAATCTTCAAGGATGTTCTGTTGTTACCCGGTCTCAAGCTAACACTATGGATAAACCATTCAGAACACTTAAAACTACAGAAATACACAAGCAAATCATCACAGCGGGAATTATGAAAACCGCCCAGCAACAAGATATCAGCCTTGCAAAATTCAAGGATCTTGCAGAGAAACAAACTACAACTGTGAGTAACAAACAAGCCGAGGCTAGGTTTATTTATCATAAAGACCTATTATATAGGCAATTTTCCTCTCCTAATATTGAACACGGGGATAAGTTTACCCAACTAGTAGTGCCAGCTGACTATCGACGCCAGGTAATGCGCCAAGCCCATGAAACCTTATTAGGAGGACACCAAGGGGTAAAAAAGACGACAGATAAAGTGTTGACAACATTTTGGTGGCCTGGGGTAACTGCAGATATTACTCGATATTGTCGATCCTGTGACATTTGTCAGAGAACTGTACAAAAAGGTAGAGTTACGAAAGTGCCTCTAGGAAGCATGCCTTTGATCGAGGTGCCGTTTGAACGGATTGCCGTTGATATAGTTGGTCCCATTTTCCCCATGTCTAAAGGTCGTAATCGTTATATACTCACAATAATAGATTTTGCTACTCGTTATCCAGAGGCAGTGCCTCTACCAAATATTGAAGCTGAACGGGTTGCTGAGGCCTTGGTTGGTGTTTTCTCTAGACTTGGTATCCCGAAAGAAATGCTTACCGATAGGGGATCACAATTTACATCTGAAGTCATGAGGCAAGTTAGTAAGTTGTTGTCTATACGTCAGGTAATGACATCTCCATATCACCCAGCTTGTAATGGTTTGGTCGAACGGTTCAATGGAACACTCAAACAAATGCTGAAACGTATGTGTGCAGAAAGGCCTACTGATTGGGATCGTTACATTGACCCACTACTTTTTGCGGTTAGGGAATCTTCACAGGAAAGTTTAGGGTTTTCTCCTTTTGAACTGTTATATGGCCGTACCGTACGAGGACCCATGTCCATCCTAAGGGAATTGTGGACCGAAGAAATCGAAACACCAGAAACAAAAACCACCTACCAGTACGTTATGGATTTACGGGAACGACTACATGAAACCTGTCAGATGGCTCAGAAGAATCTACAAAAATCTAAGGTCAGGTACAAACAATATTATGACAAAAAGAGTAAGTCCCGGGAATTTGAGGTTGGGGATAAGGTACTACTTTTATTACCCACAGACAAAAACAAACTATTGCTTCAATGGAAAGGTCCTTTTAAGGTTGTAAAGAAATTTGGGTATCTAGACTACCAAATTGACCTTAACGGGAAATTCAAAATATTTCACGCCAATCTCTTGAAAAAGTATTATGAGCGAACCGCAGACATTAGTGCTGCCTTAGGGGTATCCGAGCCTTCTGGTATCCTTGAATTAGCTAGCACCGCTGTTATTGAATGCGAACCTAATGAAACATTTACAAATAACCAAAATTATCATCTATCTAATGAGAATCTTTTACAGCTCCACCCTCTACTAGCAAAAGAAACAACAGCCGACATCCACATCAACGAAAGCCTGGATGATACACTAAAGCATGAGGTGCACCGACTTATCGGAAACTACAAAGATGTACTGACGGATTTACCGGGTAAGACTACACTTGGGCAGCATGAAATCAAGCTGGAAACTGATGATACAATCCGTTCCAAGCCCTATCCACTTCCACATGCGTTGCGAGGTACCATTAAGGATGAGGTAAATATGATGTTAAATCTGGGTGTAGTGGAGCCTTCAGGGGCACCGTTTGCCTCTCCAATAGTATTGGTAAAGAAACCGGATGGGTCAAATCGATTCTGCGTGGACTTTCGAAAACTTAATCAGGTTACAGTTTTTGACGCCGAACCGATTCCGGACCAAGAGGAAGTGTTCACAAAGTTGGCCCATGATCATTATTTTACTAAGATAGATTTAAGTAAAGGGTATTGGCAAGTTCCCATGGATGAAGCGTCAAAACCTTTAACAGCCTTTCTAACACCAGATGGTTTGTTTCAATTTAATGTCATGCCGTTCGGCTTAGTCAATGCACCGGCTACTTTCAGTCGTATCATGAGAAAATTACTCAAAGGAATGGATAATACACTTAATTATATTGATGACATTCTAATTCACACAGCTTCTTGGGATCAACATATGAAATGTTTGTCTGAATTGTTTGGACGTCTCCGCAGGGCCAATCTAACTGCTCGACCAAGCAAATGTTTCATTGGTTATGAAACAATTGAGTTTCTTGGCCATGTGGTAGGGAAAGGAAATGTTCAACCTCGAGTGGAGAAGATACAAAGCATCTTGTCAGCCAAACAACCAGAAACAAAGAAACAACTCCGGTCATTCCTTGGGATGACCAACTACTATAGAAAGTTCATTCCTAATTACTCTGTGATTGCTTGTCCATTAACCGACAAAACGAAGAATCGGGAACCTAACCGAATATGTTGGGAGAAGGCCCAGGAAAGTGCGTTTGTTAAACTTAAGGAAAAATTAAACAGTACTCCAATTTTATGCCTTCCTAATTTAAACAAAGATTTTATTTTGAGAACAGATGCGTCCGAATATGGAGTGGGAGCGGTTCTAATGCAGCAGTATGGTGACGTGAAGTTTCCCGTGGCGTACGCTAGCAAGAAACTGCTTCCTCGAGAAAAAGCATATTCAGTGATGGAAAAAGAATGCTTAGCCATTGTATGGAGTGTACGAAAATTTGAGTCTTATTTATATGGACGAAACTTCACGTTGGAAACTGATCACCAGCCGCTTGTGTTTATGCACAGAGCGAAATTGTCTAATGGGCGAATTATGAGATGGGCCCTGGCTCTACAACCGTACAAGTTCCGAATAGAGGCGATTAAAGGCAGTGAAAATGTAGGAGCTGATTATTTAAGTCGAGTGTAAATAGGACCCGTCACGGTATGGAGAAAATGTTGATACATTATTCTTTTAGAGGGGAGTAAATGTCACAAGTGACATAAAGTTGTGTATATATTTTGCAAGTCATTCTTACTTTTCCTTTTGTTTTCACTATTTGAACCTTTCTTTTGTTTTAGGAAGCTATTGTGTGAAGCCAGTGGAGCAGAGTTGTTGTGTTGCAGAGAAGGATTGTGTGGTGTTTGCTGATTGGAGGAGAGGTATAAGAGTTAAGTTAGTGTGTGAGTTGCTGATTGGTGGAGAAGGATAAGGTGGTGATATGTGGATAATTGAGGGAATTTTGAGGTAGATGGAAATTGAGAGGAGACAGAGAAGGAGGGCTATGTTATGTTAAGCCAGAAAGGGATAGGTGAATATTGATATGAGAAACTAAGACGTACAGGAGAAGAAGTAATTGAATTATGGTGATATAGAGCTGAAGCAGAAAGGAAATAAAGAGATATACATGAAGTTAATAAATTGTGAGTTGGAGATAATTATGGTGATATAGAGTTGAAGCAGAAAGGAAATAAAGTGATATACATGAAGTTAATAAATTGTGAGTTGGAAGTAATACTATAAGGCTGTACTTAAATGTAGAACTGTTAATTGTTGAGATTACTGCAGATTAATTGAAATTGTGAAGGTAAATTGACGGAAGAAATAACTGTTGGAAACAGCCGAAGTTGTTGCATGTAAAGAATTGTTTGGAAATATTGAAGAGTAACGGGATTGATACTGATATTATTTTACGTGGAAAAGGAGAAAGAAATAATTGGTCGGGGAGCGGATTGCAGGGCAGAACGACATCAAGAAACATTTTAACCTTATATTTGATTTATTTATATGTCAGAAAATAGGAAGAATTATAATTGATAATACAAGCAGAACGGGAGCAGAGGCGTGGGAGTTGTTTATTTGCAGAATCGTTTTAACTTTTATCTTTCTAATTTGTTTTGTGTCAGCGTAGGAGAGAAGGCAAGAAGGAACGATATTGTGGACATTTATTATTGTTTAATTATTCATCTTGTGATAGTATTGTATTTGAAAGGGGGGTTTCGGGGATTTATTTAAAATAAGAAGATTGTTGATATTTTGTTTGGAAGGATTGGGAAATTTGGGGAATTGCATAAAGTTTGTGGGGAATAGGAACACGGTATCATTGTTTGAGAATTGGTTGGGTTTTTTTTTGTGGGTTTTTTTTGGGGGGGTTTGAATTATAAAAGAAAGAATTGGTTGTCGAAGATTATTATTAAATTTTACTTTTTACATTTATATGTGTACAGTTGTGGCTATTTACCGTTGTTCACCGTTGGTTACCAGCAATTACATGTCCGAAAGAGCCGTAATTGCGGCTGTGTGACAATACTGTATAAAAAGAGGGGTGAATTTGTGTGTTTTTTGTATTGGTTCATGCTTTGATGTAGCCTGACTTGCATGTAGGCCCTAGCATTTATTCTTTTGTTATTATAGACACAATATATATATGTTACCAAATTAATACCATTAATAAAATTAATTACTAAAATAAAAACGGAATATAAGCGTTATTTCATAGACAAAAAAATCTAAAAATAATGCATGAACTATAGGAAAACGCTATACAAAAGATACGCGCGCGCCCTCGGCGTGCGAATTCTTTGACACAAAAATGGCTTCTAATTTTCAATGTCGTAACTCTTTATATATATGGCTCTGGCTCCAGTGAGTGATGCCCGCCCTCATAAGGGCGGATGTATACATACTAAATAAGACTTGATTTAATAGATATTATACATGTCACATTAAATAGAATTATGATAATAGTTTTTGCAATTGTAAACTATTTTATAATACATATTTATTAACAAACTAGTGTACATTCACTTTTACAGACAATTATTTACTAACATGCTAAATTAGTTCACAAAAAAAGCCCAACACAGCAACACCAAAAATCAACGAATCGTCACCCAGCATGGCCTATTCTTTACCATTGCCACGTACTACTCTACGCCCGGTAAATTAAGTATTGTTTTTATGATATAAATTAGTATAAAATACATGTTATTAATAGGATACAATGTTAAATTTCATTAACATTTATTTGTTTGACCAGAAACAAGTTAAATATAGGAATATTATTAAACTATCCTTCGTGAAAACGCGTAAACACCTACACGCCCGGTCACGCTATCGTAGCGCCCGGTTGATGAAGCGAACTGTTTATACGGCAGTTTTTACTAAATAAATTGCAAGAAACGAACAATTAAATATCCAAACAGCATTTAACATGATGTTGGCATGTAGTTGATAACATTTTTTATCATGAAAATACTACCGGTGGTCCAGCCTTTGATTAGTGAAACCGTCACAAAAAGTTGTATACATCCCAGATACATCCACACTTATGGCGGCGCCCTACCACAGGGTGTATAGAAAGCGACGACCTCGAATTGGACGACCCCAACGACCCGGGCGACCTAGAATTGGACGACCTAGAATTGGACGACCCATAACACGAAACCGACGACCCCTATAGCCTAGCCTAGGCGTTAGGCCTAAGTGTAGTATAACATCCCGAAGCCGAACATAGCCAAAGATCTTTAAACTATACCTTATATAATACTCGCAAGCAAGCAATTGATTGAAAAAATACAGAAATATCGCCATTTGATACTGAATGTGTCGAAACGAACAAACGAACAGATATGGAACGCCAAGAGTGCATCATTAAAACTGCATTCGACTCGATTAGCACACGAAATATCATAAACATGGAAAACCAGGTCAAAACGGCCCCTTTTTCAGCGGCGGGTAAGGTTTGCTCAGTGGATTGGTCATTGGTTGGTCATTGGTATTTCGACAAACATATTAAAAAGAAATTCAAAGGAAATAAATATTATACATTACATGGTTAAACCATGGACGTATAATTACATCTTCTTCATATAACGAACACTATAGGCCTACCAAGCAGCGTGTTGCGAACATGTGCATGGGGAGGGCCATAAGAAAGCTTTACATTTCACATATGCATTGTATACGGTCAAACCTTACTCGCCGCTGAAAAGGGGGCCGTTTTGACCTGGGTTGCCATGTTTATGATATTTCGTGTGCTAATCGAGTCGAATGCAGTTTTAATGATGCACTCTTGGCGTTCCATATCTGTTCGTTTGTTCGTGTCGACACATTCAGTATCAAATGGCGATATTTCTGTATTTTTTCAATCAATTGCTTGCTTGCGAGTATTAAATAAGGTATGGTTTAAAGATCTTTGGCTATTTTCGGCTTCGGGATGTTATACCACGCTTAGGCCTAGGCTAGGCTATAGGGGTCGTCGGTTTCGTGTTATGGGTCGTCCAATTCTAGGTCGTTCAATTCGAGGTCGCCCGGGTCGTTGGGGTCGTCCAATTCGAGGTCGTCGCTTTCTACACACCCCCCTACCACATGGACAATATTACTGTTACAGGGAAAATCGCGGAATACTCATTCTTGTGATATATATTCTTTGAAGTCACCTATTATGGACAGAGCCATATATATAAAGAGTTACGACATTGAAAATTAGAAGCCATTTTTGTGTCAAAGAATTCGCACGCTGAGGGCGCGCGCGTCTCTTTTGTATAGCGTTTTCCTATAGTTCATGCACTATTTTTAGATTTTTTTGTCTATGAAATAACGCTTATATTCCGTTTTTATTTTAGTAATTAATTTTATTAATGGTATTAATTTGGTAACATATATATATTGTGTCTATAATAACAAAAGAATAAATGCTAGGGCCTACATGCAAGTCAGGATACATCAAAGCATGAACCAATACAAAAAACACACAAATTCACCCCTCTTTTTATACAGTATATGGCTCTCTGTGTGTTTTTGACACAAACTTTTAGAGACTCGTTCATCATTTCATTTGTAATAATTTGTCTTTATTATTTTAATATTGTTCATACCCTATTCAATATATTAACAAATATATCCACGACACTTTATTATTTTATTTAGTCATCAAAGCATGCATTATGAATTGAAAATATTACATAATTGTTATTAATAGGACGTAGTTATGGGATGTTTCGTTCCAAAATCAATCAATCGAACTTTATAATGTATTAGCGCACGCGCGCGCAATATTCTTTGCCGCAAGTACTTCTGTACGCTGTGCACATCGATATTTCACCGTAAAATGTGCAATTACATTTTTTTAAATATAAGAAAAAGTTTAAAGTATTTTCTTGCTCCTATACTTTACACGCAATAACGGAGACAAGTTTGACACAAATTGATCTGCATATCACGTGACTATAATCCAATGTCGTAACTCTTTATATATATGGCTCTGATTATGGACAAACAACAGCGCCCTCTAGTCCCTATTGTGGACAGAAAGTAACCTATTATGGACAGAAAAGTAACCTATTGTGGACAGATTTCACCAACCCTATTGTGATTTTAGGATTTTTTAGAGATAAACATTAATTGCGCCCTCAATAAAGTATAATAAAGTACGTCCGTGTGTGTGTGTACTGAAAACAAGTAGGCCCTAGATATTTTTCATTAATGTTACCTTATTTATTAACTTAACAACGATATTATACGAAATTCTTTAGAATGGCAGATTATATTCTTTGATCAGCATGGTTACACCTATCTTGGCCTAGGCTAGTAGGTAATTCGATATATCTAGGCTAGTACTATAGCTAGGCCCTAGGCCTAGTACTAGGATAGGCCCTAGTACTAGGATTCAGGGACGATGCGGCCCTGAGACGATTCGGCCCGGAACTATTCGGCCCACTTTTGATGGGACGATTCGGCCCACAAACGTCTCACTTTAGGCCTAGACCAAATTCATATTCATTTTTTTTGGTATTTATCAAGTTTTTAAAAAAGGTGTTTAACAATCCGTATTTTAATTTTATTGATATTGACAAAGTTGATATAATATAGGCCTATATAATAAATTACTAAAAAAACGTAATTAGTTATCCGCTTGGTATACCAAGCGGATAACTCCTTGTTATTGTATGGGATCAATAGTTTTTTGGTTATCCGCAACTTAGTTGCGGATAACCCATGTGATTGTAAATATCTTTTTTTTCATCTTCTTCTTTGTTGGTTATCCGCAACTTAGTTGCAGGATAACCCATGTGATTGTAAATATCTTTTTTTTTCATCATCTTTGTTCTTCTTTCTTTCCTGGATTTTTGTGAGCAGCATATCCCCTATTGCTTATGAATATATCTTTTGTATAACTTTGTCATTATATGGACATTTACCTGAAGTTGTGCACCTCCATATTTTGAATGACGTCAGAGTTGCGCAACGTGACTTACGCGCGATTTTATGAATTTCAATGATTAATCATAGGATAAAAAATGAAAGTAATTTTGTATTGACATTTGGTGAATATTTAAGTCATATAAAAGGCAAACTTTCTATGGATTAAAAATGGCATGTTTTACAAGAAGTTACGCGCGCACGCGCATTTAAAGTTTCAAAATGCGCAAAATTAATTTCTAATCAACTTTCTGCGCTGATCATGACATTTTGAGCATGTCAAAAATTCCCGCGCGTGCGAAAAATTTTGCGCGTAAGATGCGCACGGAGCATGAAAATCATGTTTTTTCTCTTGAATTGTGATTTCCCAGCCTTTCCTAGTCGTTTTCAAAAAGATTGACATAATTTCAAATTAAAATGACGTCATATGAACACGTTGATTTAGACAATTTGCGCGCGTTTTTGTTTAAAAAGTTACAAAATATTGTCAAAATAATGCCTATTTTGAATCTATTATAGCTCTTCAGGATCGAAGGTGACCCCCAATTTTTTTAACTTATTATGCAAGAAGATAAATTGTAGAAATGATTTCATGCAGAATTTTTACCTCTCGGATGTTATGACGTCATCGTATGGCCACACGCATGTAAAATATAGGATTTTTGTCTCTTTCGTTATTGCTCATCACATTCAACAGAGCGCATCTCGCTTATACGTATTCCATTTCCCCCAAGATTTTATTATTGTCTACGTCAATCAACTATTTTTCGCATGAGTTAAAAATATTTTAATTTTTATGACGTCATCATGTCTAAAAATGTAAATAACGTAGGACACTTATTTTTATCATTACAGTAAATTTTAATCTGTTATAGCTCGTCAGAATAAAAAGTGATAATCATGATTAAAACGTTTTCTGGAAGCTATTGGATTGTAGTTACGAATTGATGTGAATATTTTGCCAATTAGATGTTGTGACGTCATCATATGGCCAGTTTAATTCAAAAAGTCATATTTTCATCTCTTGCGTAAAAGTTCATTGCATTTAAACGAGAGCGCATCTCACTTTTACGTGCCCAAAATTCTTCAAATTTGTATTAATGTAATTATTTAGATAATCAGCTTCTAAAATAGTTATGTTTATATGTCAATTTGATGACATCATCGTGTTAATAATTGGATTTAAAAGATGGGTCTCGTAATTTCGTCTATGCTACACTGTATATAACATATACAGTGTATTCTGTAATATGCTGTATGCTACAAAATAGGTACAATTCAGCACTGTAAACATATTCATTTCATGTCATAGGATGGCATAGTAATTGTCGAGGTTCATAGTTTAAAGTATGAACCATTTGCGCGGATAACCCGAACTCGTCAAAGTGACGAGTTCAAATCTAGTTTTTCATCATCTTTGTTCTTCTTTCTTTCCCGGATTTTTGTGAGCAGCATATCCCCTATTGCTTGTGAATATATCTTTTGTATAACTTTGTCATTATATGGACATTTACCTGAAGTTGTGCACCTCCATATTTTGAATGACGTCAGAGTTGCGTAACGTGACTTGCGCGCGATTTTATGAATTTTAATGATTGATCATAGGATAAAAAATAAAAGTCATTTTGTATTGGCACTTGGTGAAAATTTAAGTCATATCAAGCGCAAACTTTCTATGGATTAAAAATTACGTGTTTTACAAGAAATTACGCGCGCACGCGCATTTAAAATTTCAAAATGCGCAAAATTAATTTCTAATCAATTTTCTGCGCTGATCATGACATTTTGAGCATGTCAAAAATTCCCGCGTGCGCGAAAAAAATTATGCGTAAGGTGCGCACGGAGCATGAAAAACAAGTTTTTTTCTCTTGAATTGTGATTTTCCAGCCTTTCCTAGTCATTTAAAAAAGATTGACATCATTTCAAATTAAAATGACGTCATACGAACACGTTGATTTATAACATTTGCGCGTGTTTTAGTTGAAAAAGTTACAAAATATTGTCAAATATATGCCTATTTTAAATCTATTATAGCTCTTCAGGATCGAAGGTGACCCCCAATTTTTTTAACTTATTATGCAAGAAGATAAATTGTAGATATGAATTCATGCAGAATTTTTACCTCCTGGATGTTATGATGTCATCGTATGGCCACACGAATGTAAAATATAGGATTTTTTACTGTTTCGTTATTGCTCATCACATTAAATAGAGCGCATCTCGCTTATACGTATTCCATTTCACCCGATATTTTAATACTGTCTAGGTCAATTAACTATCTTTCGCATGAGTTAAAAATATTTTAATTTTTATGACGTCATCATGTCTAAAAATGTAAATAACGTGGGTCACCTATTTTCTTCTTTACAGTAAATTTCAATCTGTTATAGCTCGTCAGAATAAAAAGTGATAATCATAATTAAAAGGTTTTCTGGAAGCTATTGGATTGTAGATACGAATTCATGTGAACATTTTTCAAATCAGATGTTGTGACGTCATCATATAGCCAGTTGAATAAAAAAAGTCGTATTTTCATCTCTTGCGTAAAAGTTCATTGCATTTAAACGAGAGCGCATCTCACTTTCACGTGCCCAAAATTCTTCAAATTTGTATTAATGTAATTATTTAGATAATTATCTTCTAAAATAGTTATCTTTATAAGTTTATTTGATGACGTCATCGTGTTAATAATTGGCTTTAAAAGATGGGTCTCGTAATTTCGTCTATGCTACCACTGTATATAACATATACAGTGTATTCTGTAAATACTGTAATATGCTGTATGCTACAAAATAGGTACAATTCAGCACTGTAAACATATTTAATTCATGTCATAGGATGGCATAATCATTTTCGGCGTTCATATATTTTAAACGTATGTGCATGTTGCGTTTGCGCGGATAACCCGAACTCGTCAAAGTGACGAGTTCAAATCTAGTTGGTTATCCGCAACTTAGTTGCAGGATAACCCATGTGATTGTAAATATCTTTTTCTTCATCATCTTCTTTGTTATTCTTCTTTCTTTCCCGGATTTTTGTCTACAGCATATCCCCTATTGCTTGTGAATATATCTTTTGTATAACTTTGTCATTATATGGACATTTACCTGAAGTTGTGCACCTCCATATTTTTAATGACGTTAGAGTCGCGCAGCGTAAGTTACGCGCAATTTTATGAATTTCAATGATAGGTCATAGATTATAAACCAAAAGTCATTTTGT
The DNA here is from genome assembly GCF_963402885.1 of Antedon bifida. NCBI lineage: Eukaryota > Metazoa > Echinodermata > Crinoidea > Comatulida > Antedonidae > Antedon > Antedon bifida. The sequence continues at coordinate 14,581,943 of NC_136228.1, read as the reverse complement.
ATTGACACTTGGTAAAAATTTAAGTCATATCAAGGGCAAACTTTCTATGGATTAAAAATGACATGTTTCACAAGAAGTTACGCGCGCACGCGCATTTAAAATTTAAAAATGCGCAAAATTAATTTCTAATCAACTTTCTACGCTGATCATGACATTTTGAGCATGTAAAAAATTCCCACGCGCGCGAAAAATTTTACGCGTAAGGTGCGCACGGAGCATGAAAAACATGTTTTTTTCTCTTGAATTGTGATTTTCCAGCCTTTCCTAGTCATTTAAAAAAAGATTGACATCATTTCAAATTAAAATGACGTCATACGAACACGTTGATTTATAACATTTGCGCGCGTTTTAGTTAAAAAAGTTACAAAATATTGTCAAATATATGCCTATTTTGAATCTATTATAGCTCTTCAGGATCAAAGGTGACCCCCAATTTTTTTAACTTATTATGCAAGAAGATAAATTGTAGATATGAATTCATGCAGAATTTTTACCTCTCGGATGTTATGACGTCATCGTATGGCCACACGAATGTAAAATATAGGATTTTTTACTGTTTCGTTATTGCTCATCACATTAAATAGAGCGCATCTCGCTTATACGTATTCCATTTCACCCGATATTTTAATACTGTCTAGGTCAATTAACTATCTTTCGCATGAGTTAAAAATATTTTAATTTTTATGACGTCATCATGTCTAAAAATGTAAATAACGTGGGTCACCTATTTTCATATTTACATTTAATTTCAATCTGTTATAGTTCGTCAGAATAAAAAGTGATAATCATAATTAAAAGGTTTTCTGGAAGCTATTGGATTGTAGATACGAATTCATGTGAACATTTTTCAAATCAGATGTTGTGACGTCATCATATAGCCAGTTGAATAAAAAAAGTCGTATTTTCATCTCTTGCGTAAAAGTTCATTGCGTTTAAACGAGAGCGCATCTCACTTTCACGTGCCCAAAATTCTTCAAATTTGTATTAATGTAATGATTTAGATAATTATCTTCTAAAATAGTTATCTTTATAAGTCAATTTGATGACGTCATCGTGTTAATAATTGGCTTTAAAAGATGGGTCTCGTAATTTCGTCTATGCTACCACTGTATATAACATATACAGTGTATTCTGTAAATACTGTAATATGCTGTATGCTACAAAATAGGTACAATTCAGCACTGTAAACATATTTAATTCATGTCATAGGATGGCATAATCATTTTCGGCGTTCATATATTTTAAACGTATGTGCATGTTGCGTTTGCGCGGATAACCCGAACTCGTCAAAGTGACGAGTTCAAATCTAGTTGGTTATCCGCAACTTAGTTGCGGATAACCCATGTGATTGTAAATATCTTTTTTTTCATCTTCATCTTCTTTGTTATTCTTCTTTCTTTCCCGGATTTTTGTGCGTCGCATATCCCCTATTGCTTGTGAATATATCTTTTGTATAACTTTGTCATTATATGGACATTTACCTGAAGTTGTGCACCTCCATATTTTTAATGACGTTAGAGTCGCGCAGCGTAAGTTACGCGCGATTTTATGAATTTCAATGATTGATCATAGATTATAAACCAAAAGTCATTTTGTTTTGACACTTAGTGAAAATTTAAGTCATATCAAGGGCAAACTTTCTATGGATTAAAAATGACATGTTTCACAAGAAGTTACGCGCGCACGCGCATTTAAAATTTAAAAATGCGCAAAATTAATTTCTAATCAACTTTCTACGCTGATCATGACAATTTAAACATGTCAAAAATTCCCACGCGCGCGAAAAAAATTACGCGTAAGGTGCGCACGGAGCATGAAAATCATGTGTTTTTTTCTTGAATTATGATTTTACAGCCTTTCTTAGTCATTTTAAAAAAGATTTGCATCATTTCAAATTAAAATGACGTCATACGAACACGTTGATTTAGACCATTTGCGCGCGCTTTAGTTGCAAAAGTGACAAAATTTTGTCAAAATTATGCCTATTTTGAATCTATTATAGCTCCTCAGGATCAACCGTTACCCCCAATTTTTTTAATTTAATATAGAAGCAGATATGTTGTAGATATGAATTCATGCAGAATCTTTACCCCTCTGATGTTATGACGTCATCGTATGGCCACACGAATGTAAAATATTGGATTTTTGACTGTTTCGTTATTGCTCATTACATTAAATAGAGCGCATCTCGCTTATACGTATTCCATTTCCTCATATATTTTAATACTGTCTAGGTCAATCAACTATCTTTCGCATGAGTAAAAAATATTTTAATTTTTATGACGTCATCATGTCTAAAAATGTAAATAACGTGGGTCACCTATTTTCATCTTTACAGTAAATTTCAATCTGTTATAACTCGTCAGAATAAAAAGTGATAATCATGATTAAAACGTTTTCTGGAAGCTATTGGATTGTAGATACAAATTCATGTGAATATTTTGCCAAACAGATGTTGTGACGTCATCATATGGCCAGTTGAATTCAAAAAGTCATATTTTCATCTCTTGCGTAAAAGTTCATTGCATTTAAACGAGAGCGCATCTCACTTTTACGTGCTCAAAATTCTTCAAATTTGTATTAATGTAATTATTTAGATAATTATCTTCAAAAATTGTTATCTTTATATGTCAATTTGATGACGTCATCTTGTTAATAATTGGATTTAAAAGATGGGTCTCGAAATTTCGTCTATGCTGCACTGCATATAACATACAATGTATTCTGTAAATACTGTAATATGCTGTATGCTACAAAATAGGTACAATTCAGCACTGTAAACATATTTAATTCATGTCATAAGATGGTATAATAATTGTCGGCGTTCATATATTTTAAACGTATGTGCATGTTGCGTTTGCGCGGATAACCCGAACTTGTCAAAGTGACGAGTTCAAATCTAGTTGGTTATCCGCAACTTAGTTGCAGGATAACCCATGTGATTGTAAATATCTTTTTTTTCATCTTCTTTGTTATTCTTCTTTCTTTCCCGGATTTTTGTGCGTCGCATATCCCCTATTGCTTGTGAATATATCTTTTGTATAACTTTGTCATTATATGGACATTTACCTGAAGTTGTGCACCTCCATATTTTGAATGACGTCAGAGTTGCGCAACGTGACTTACGCGCGATTTTATGAATTTCAATGATTGATCATAGGATAAAAAATAAAAGTCATTTTGTATTGACATTTGGTGAATATTTAAGTCATATCAAAGGCAAACTTTCTATGGATTAAAAATGGCATGTTTTACAAGAAGTTACGCGCGCACGCGCATTTAAAGTTTCAAAATGCGCAAAATTAATTTCTAATCAACTTTCTGCGCTGATCATGACATTTTGAGCATGTCAAAAATTCCTGCGCGCGCGAAAAATTTCGCGCGTAAGATGCGCACGGAGTATGAAAATCATGTTTTTTCTCTTGAATTGTGATTTTCCAGACTTTCCTAGTCATTTAAAAAAAGATTGACATCATTTCAAATTAAAATGACGTCATACGAACACGTTGATTTATAACATTTGTGCGCGTTTTAGTTGAAAAAGTTACAAAATATTGTCAAATATATGCCTATTTTGAATCTATTATAGCTCTTCAGGATCAAAGGTAACCCCCAATTTTTTTAACTTATTATGCAAGAAGATAAATTGTAGATATGAATTCATGCAGAATTTTTACCTCTCAAATGTTATGACGTCATCGTATGGCCACACGAATGTAAAATATAGGATTTTTTACTGTTTCGTTATTGCTCATCACATTAAATAGAGCGCATCTCGCTTATACGTATTCTATTTCACCCGATATTTTAATACTGTCTAGGTCAATTAACTATCTTTCGCATGAGTTAAATATATTTTGATTTGTATGACGTCATCATGTCTAAAAATGTAAATAACGTGGGTCACCTATTTTCATCTTTACAGTAAATTTCAATCTGTTATAGCTCGTCAGAATAAAAAGTGATAATCATAATTAAAAGGTTTTCTGGAAGCATTTTTCAAATCAGATGTTGTGACGTCATCATATAGCCAGTTGAATAAAAAAAGTCGTATTTTCATATCTTGCGTAAAAGTTCATTGCATTTAAACGAGAGCGCATCTCACTTTCACGTGCCCAAAATTATTCAAATTTGTATTAATGTAATTATTTAGATAATTATCTTCTAAAATAGTTATCTTTATAAGTCAATTTGATGACGTCATCGTGTTAATAATTGGCTTTAAAAGATGGGTCTCGTAATTTCGTCTATGCTACCACTGTATATAACATATACAGTGTATTCTGTAAATACTGTAATATGCTGTATGCTACAAAATAGGTACAATTCAGCACTGTAAACATATTTAATTCATGTCATAGGATGGCATAATAATTTTCGGCGTTCATATATTTTAAACGTATGTGCATGTTGCGTTTGCGCGGATAACCCGAACTCGTCAAAGTGACGAGTTCAAATCTAGTTAGTTATCCGCTTAGTAGCGGATAACTCCTTGTAATCGTCCTGTTACTTTTTTTTTTTTTTTTTTTTTTTCTTATTTCTTTCTCCCTCATTTTTGTGTCTCACGTATCTCAAAAACTTGTAAACATAACATTTCATAACTTTGTCAACATATGGGCATTTACGTGAAGTTGTGCACCTCCTAATTTTGAATGACGTCATAGTTGCGCAACGTGACTTACGCGCAATTTTATGAATTTCAATGATTGATCATAGATTAAAAACCAAAAGTCATTTAGTATTGACACTTTGACAAAATTTAAGTCATATCAGGGGCAAACTTTCTACGGATTAAAAATGGCATGTTTCACAAAAAGTTACGCGCGCACGCGCATTTAAAATTTCAAAATGCGCAAAATTAATTTCTAATCACCTTTTTATGCGTTTCTTGTTCTTATTTCTTTCCCGTTTTTTTGTGGCTCACGTATCTCTAAAATGTGTAAACATAATATTTCATAACTTTAACAACATGTGGGCATTTACGTGAAGTTGTGCACCTCCTATTTTGAATGACGTCAGAGTTGCGCAACGTGACTTACGCGCGATTTTATGATTTTTAATGATTGATCATAGCTTAAAAACCAAGAGTAATTTTTTTTTTACCCTTTATGAAAATTTAAGTCATATCAAGGGCAAACTTTTAGTTAACTAAAAATTGCGTGTTTTACAAGAAGTTACGCGCGCACGCGCATTAAAAATTTTAAAATGCGCAAAATTAATTTCTAATCAACTTTTTACGCCGTTCATGACATTTTGCGCATGTCAAAATTTCCCGCGCGCGCGAACAATTTTACGCGTGCAGTGCGCACGCAACATGAAAATCATGTTTTTTTCTATTAAATTGTGATTTTTCAGCCTTTCCTAGTCATTTTTAAAAAGATTGACATCATTTCAAATTAAAATGACGTCATACGTACACGTTGATTTAGACCATTTGCATGCGTTTTAGTTGCAAAAGTTACAAAATATTGTCAAAATTATGCCTATTTTGAATCTATTATAGCTCCTCAGGATCAACCGTTACCCCCGAGTTTTTTAACTTAATATGTAAGCAGATATGTTGTAGATATGAATTCATGCAGAATTTTTTCCTTACGGATGTTGTGACGTCATCGTATGGCCACACAAATGTAAAAAATAGGATTTTTGTCTCTTTCGTTATTGCTCATCACATTCAATGGAGCGCATCACGCTTATCCGTCTTCCATTTTCTCCGAGATTTTAATATTATCTCGGTCAATCAACTGTCTTTCGCATGAGTTAAAAATATTTTAATTTTTATAACGTCATCATGCCTAAAAATTTAAATTACGTGGGTCATTAATTTTATCTTTATAGTAAATTTTAATCTGTTATAGCTCGTAAGAATAAAATGTAATAATCACGATTAAAACGTTTTCTGGAAGCTATTGGATTGTAGATACAAAATCATGTGAAAATTTTGCCAATCGGATGTTGTGACGTCATCATATGGCCAGTTAAATAAAAAAAGTCGTATTTTCATATTTTGCGTCATAGTTCATTACATTTAAAAGAGCGCGCATTAATATTTCACGTATTAAAATTTCTTCTACACGTTAATATGTTGTTGCTGAGATAATTTCCTTGCAAAATTGCTACCTTCGCATTTCATTTTAAAACCGTCAACATGTTAAAAATTGCAATAAATAGCGGGTCCCGTAATTTCACCTATTCTACATGTACACTGTATGTGATACGGATACAAATTATACTGTGTATACTATATATGAATCAAAACAATAGAATTCAGCAATAACAACATATTCTTCAGTTCAGGTCATAATGCCATAATCTTTTTCTGTGTGTAATATTTCAACGTATGATGTTCACGTGGCGTTTGTCGTGCGGATAACTAACTCGTCAAAGTGACGAGTTTCATGTCTAGTTGGTTATCCGCACTTGGCGGATAACCCCTTGTTATTGTCAGGATCTTTTTTTTTTTTTTTTTTTTTGGTTATCCGCAACTTAGTTGCAGGATAACCCATGTGATTGTAAATATCTTTTTTTTCATCTTCTTTGTTATTCTTCTTTCTTTCCCGGATTTTTGTGTGTCGCATATCCCCTATTGCTTGTGAACGTAACTTTGTATAACTTTGTCAAATGATTGGGCTGCAGCTGTAGATGTGCAAGAAACTTCATTATATGACGTTAGAGTCGCGCAGCGTAAGTTACGCACGATTTTATGAATTTCAATGATTGATCATAGATTATAAACCAAAAGTCATTTTGTATTGACACTTACTGAAAATTTAAGTCATATCAAGCGCAAACTTTCTATGGATTAAAAATGGCATGTTTTACAAGAAGTTACGCGCGCACGCGCATTTAAAATTTCAAAATGCGCAAAATTAATTTCTAATCAACTTTCTACGCTGATTATGACTTTTTGAGCTTGTCAAAAATTCCCACGCGCGCGAAAAAATTTATGCGTAAGGTGCGCACGGAGCATGAAAATCATGTGTTTTTCTCTTGAATTATGATTTTACAGCCTTTCCTAGTCATTTTAAAAAAGATTGACATAATTTCAAATTAAAATGATGTCATACGAACACGTTGATTTAGACCATTTGCGCGCGTTTTAGTTGCAAAAGTGACAAAATTTTGTCAAAATTATGCCTATTTTGAATCTATTATAGCTCCTCAGGATCAACCGTTACCCCCAATTTTTTAAATTTAATATAGAAGCAGATATGTTGTAGATATGAATTCATGCAGAATCTTTACCCCTCGGATGTTATGACGTCATCGTATGGCCACACGAATGTAAAATATTGGATTTTTTACTGTTTCGTTATTGCTCATTACATTAAATAGAGCGCATCTCGCTTATACGTATTCCATTTCCTCATATATTTTAATACTGTCTAGGACAATCAACTATCTTTCGCATGAGTTAAAAATATTTTAATTTTTATGACGTCATCATGTCTAAAAATGTAAATAACGTGGGTCACCTATTTTTATCTTTACAGTAAATTTCAATCTGTTATAACTCGTCAGAATAAAAAGTGATAATCATGATTAAAACGTTTTCTGGAAGCTATTGGATTGTAGATACAAATTCATGTGAATATTTTGCCAATCAGATGTTGTGACGTCATCATATGGCCAGTTGAATTCAAAAAGTCATATTTTCATCTCTTGCGTAAAAGTTCATTGCATTTAAACGAGAGCGCATCTCACTTTTACGTGCTCAAAATAAGTTAGTTATCCGCTTAGTAGCGGATAACTCCTTGTAATCGTCCTGTTACTTTTTTAGTTATCCGCTTAGTAGCGGATAACTCCTTGTTATTGTAGTGGATCATTATTTTTTTTCTGTATTATTCTTATTTCTTTCCCGTTTTTTTGTGGCTCACGTATCTCTAAAATGTGTAAACATAATATTTCATAACTTTGACAACATGTGGGCATTTACGTGAAGTTGTGCACCTCCTATTTTGAATGACGTCAGAGTTGCGCAACGTGACTTACGCGCGATTTTATGATTTTTAATGATTGATCATAGCTTAAAAACCAAGAGTAATTTTTTTTTTACCCTTTATGAAAATTTAAGTCATATCAAGGGCAAACTTTTAGTTAACTAAAAATTGCGTGTTTTACAAGAAGTTACGCGCGCACGCGCATTAAAAATTTTAAAATGCGCAAAATTAATTTCTAATCAACTTTTTACGCCGTTCATGACATTTTGCGCATGTCAAAATTTCCCGCGCGCGCGAACAATTTTACGCGTGCAGTGCGCACGCAACATGAAAATCATGTTTTTTTCTATTAAATTGTGATTTTCCAGCCTTTCCTAGTCATTTTTAAAAAGATTGACATCATTTCAAATTAAAATGACGTCATACGTACACGTTGATTTAGACCATTTGCATGCGTTTTAGTTGCAAAAGTTACAAAATATTGTCAAAATTATGCCTATTTTGAATCTATTATAGCTCCTCAGGATCAACCGTTACCCCCGAGTTTTTTAACTTAATATGTAAGCAGATATGTTGTAGATATGAATTCATGCAGAATTTTTTCCTTACGGATGTTGTGACGTCATCGTATGGCCACACAAATGTAAAAAATAGGATTTTTGTCTCTTTCGTTATTGCTCATCACATTCAATGGAGCGCATCACGCTTATCCGTCTTCCATTTTCTCCGAGATTTTAATATTATCTAGGTCAATCAACTATCTTTCGCATGAGTTAAAAATATTTTGATTTTTATAACGTCATCATGCCTAAAAATTTAAATTACGTGGGTCATTAATTTTATCTTTACAGTAAATTTTAATCTGTTATAGCTCATAAGAATAAAATGTGATAATCACGATTAAAACGTTTCCTGGAAGCTATTGGATTGTAGATACGAATTCATGTGAAAATTTTTCCAATCCAACGTTGTGACGTCATCATATGGCCAGTTGAATAAAAAAATTCGTATTTTGATCTTTTGCGTCATAATTCATTACATTTAAAAGAGCGCGCATTAATATTTTACGTATTTAAATTTCTTCTACACGTTAATATGTTGTTGCTGAGATAATTTCCTTCCAAAATTGCTACCTTCGCGTTTCATTTTAAAACCATCAACATGTTAAAAATTGCAATAAATAGCGGGTCCCGTAATTTCCCCTATTCTACACTGTATGTGATATGTATACAGATTACACTGTGTATACTATATATGAATCAAAATAATAGAATTCAGCAATAACAACATATCATAGTCTTCAGTTCAGGTCATAATGCCATAATCTTTTTCCGTGTGCAATATTCCAACGTATGGCGTGCACGTGGCGTTTGTCGTGCGGATAACTAACTCGTCAAAGTGACGAGTTTCATGTCTAGTTTTTTTTTTTTTTTTCTTATTTCTTTCTCCCTCATTTTTGTGTCTCACGTATCTCAAAAACTTGTAAACATAACATTTCATAACTTTGTCAACATATGGGCATTTACGTGAAGTTGTGCACCTCCTATTTTTGAATGACGTCAGAGTTGCGCAACGTGACTTACGCGCAATTTTATGAATTTCAATGATTGATTATCGATTAAAAACCAAAAGTCATTTAGTATTGACACTTTGACAAAATTTAAGTCATATCAGGGGCAAACTTTCTACGGATTAAAAATGGCATGTTTCACAAGAAGTTACGCGCGCACGCGCATTTAAAATTTCAAAATGCGCAAAATTAATTTCTAATCAACTTTTTATGCGTTTCTTGTCATTTTGAGCATGTCAAAAATTCCCACGGGCGCGCAATTTTTTACGCACGCGGTGCGCACGTAGCGTTAAAAACATATTTTTTTCTCTTGAATTATATTTTTCAAGTCTTTCCTAGTAATTTTGAAAACAATTTAGACCTTTTCCAGTTTAAATAACGCCATACGAACACGTTAAATAAGACAATTCGTGCGCGTTTTTTATGAAAAAGCTTAAAAAATCGTCAAAATTATGTCTTTTTTTAAACAGTCATAGTTTCTAAAGTAAACCGTGAACCGTTTATTTTTATTACAAAATCTAGAAGTTGATGAGTTGTAGATATCGGATCATGCATCGATAAGGCTAAAAAAACATTGTAACGTCATCGTATGGCCACACGAATGTAAAATATAGGATTTTTGTCTCTTTCGTTATTGCTCATCACATTCAATGGAGCGCATCACGCTTATCTGTATTCCTTTTTCTCCTAAATTTATATATTGTGTAGGTCAATCAACTTTCTTTAGCATGAGATAAAAATATTTTAATTTTTATGACGTCATCATGCCTAAAAATTTTAATTACATGGGTCATTAATTTCATCTTTACAGTAAATTTTAATCTGTAATAGCTCGTAAGAATAAAATGTGATAATCACGATTAAAACGTTTTCTGGAAGCTATTGGATTGTAGATACGAATTCATGTAAACATTTTGCCAATCGGATGTTGTGACGTCATCATATGGCCAGTTGAATAAAAAAAGTCGTATTTTCATATTTTGCGTAATAGTTCATCACATTTAAAAGGGTGCGCATCTATATTTTACGTATTCAAATTTCTTCTACACGTTAATATGTTGTTCCTGAGATAATTTCCTTCAGAAATTGCTATTTAAGTGTTTCATTTTGATACCGTCGCCATGTTAAAAATTGGAATATATGGCGGGTCCCGTAATTTCACCTATTCTACACTGTATGTAATATGTATACAGATTATACTGTTTGCATGTATATACTATATGACACAAATTGACAGAATTCAGCACTAACAGCATATCATATTCTTCAGTTCTTGTCATAATGCCATAATCTTTATCTGTGTGCAATATTCCAACGTATGACGTGCACGTGGCGTTTGTCGTTGTGCGGATAACTAACTCGTCAAAGTGACGAGTTTCATGTCTAGTTATTCTTCTTTCTTTCCCGGATTTTTGTGCGTCGCATATCCCCTATTGCTTGTGAATATATCTTTTGTATAACTTTGTCATTATATGGACATTTACCTGAAGTTGTGCACCTCCATATTTTTAATGACGTTAGAGTCGCGCAGCGTAAGTTACGCGCAATTTTATGAATTTCAATGATTGGTCATAGATTATAAACCAAAAGTAATTTTGTATTGACACTTGGTAAAAATTTAAGTCATATCAAGGGCAAACTTTCTATGGATTAAAAATGACATGTTTCACAAGAAGTTACGCGCGCACGCGCATTTAAAATTTCAAAATGCGCAAAATTAATTTCTAATCAACTTTCTACGCTGATCATGACATTTTGAGCATGTCAAAAATTTCCACGCGCGCGAAAAAATTTACGCGTAAGGTGCGCACGGAGCATGAAAATCATGTGTTTTTTTCTTGAATTATGATTTTACAGCCTTTCTTAGTCATTTTAAAAAAGATTTACATCATTTCAAATTAAAATGACGTCATACGAACATGTTGATTTAGACCATTTGCGTGCGTTTTTGTTTAAAAAGTTACAAAATATTGTCAAAATAATGCCTATTTTGAATCTATTATAGCTCTTCAGGATCGAAGGTGACCCCCAATTTTTTTAACTTATTATGCAAGAAGATAAATTGTAGAAATGATTTCATGCAGAATTTTCACCTCTCGGATGTTATGACGTCATCGTATGGCCACACGCATGTAAAATATAGGATTTTTGTCTCTTTCGTTATTGCTCATCACATTCAACAGAGCGCATCTCGCTTATACGTATTCCATTTCCCCCGAGATTTTATTATTGTCTACGTCAATCAACTATCTTTCGCATGAGTTAAAAATATTTTAATTTTTATGACGTCATCATGTCTAAAAATGTAAATAACGTAGGGCACTTATTTTTATCATTACAGTAAATTTTAATCTGTTATAGCTCGTCAGAATAAAAAGTGATAATCATGATTAAAACGTTTTCTGGAAGCTATTGGATTTTAGTTACGAATTCATGTGAATATTTTGCCAATTAGATGTTGTGACGTCATCATATGGCCAGTTTAATTCAAAAAGTCATATTTTCATCTCTTGCGTAAAAGTTCATTGCATTTAAACGAGAGCGCATCTCACTTTTACGTGCCCAAAATTCTTCAAATTTGTATTAATGTAATTATTTAGATAATCAGCTTCTAAAATAGTTATGTTTATATGTCAATTTGATGACATCATCGTGTTAATAATTGGATTTAAAAGATGGGTCTCGTAATTTCGTCTATGCTACACTGTATAACATATACAGTGTATTCTGTAAATACTGTAATATGCTGTATGCTACAAAATAGGTACAATTCAGCACTGTAAACATATTTATTTCATGTCATAGGATGGCATAGTAATTGTCGAGGCTCATAGTTTAAAGTATCTGCATGTTGCATTTGCGCGGATAACCCGAACTCGTCAAAGTGACGAGTTCAAATCTAGTTTCTGTATTATTCTTGGATCCTTCCTTCCTTTTTGTGAGTCACGTTTCTCTAAAATGTGTAAACATAACATTTCATAACTTTGACAACATATGGGCATTTACGTGAAGTTGTGCACCTCCTATTTTTGAATGACGTTATAGTTGCGCAACGTGACTTACGCGCAATTTTATGAATTTCAATGATTGATTATAGATTAAAAACCAAAAGTCATTTAGTATTGACACTTTGACAAAATTTAAGTCATATCAGGGGCAAACTTTCTACGGATTAAAAATGGCATGTTTCACAAGAAGTTACGCGCGCATGCGCATTTAAAATTTCAAAATGCGCAAAATTAATTTCTAATCAACTTTTTATGCGTTTCTTGTCATTTTGAGCATGTCAAAAATTCCCACGGGCGCGCAATTTTTTACGCACGCGGTGCGCACGTAGCGTTAAAAACATATTTTTTTTGTCTTGAATTATATTTTTCAAGTCTTTCCTAGTAAATTTTGAAAACAATTTAGACCTTTTCCAGTTTAAATAACGCCATACAAACACGTTGAATTAGACAATTCGTGCGCGTTTTTTATGAAAAAGCTTAAAAAATCGTCAAAATTATGTCTTTTTTTAAACAGTCATAGTTTCTAAAGTAAACCGTGAACCGTTTATTTTTATTACAAAATCTAGAAGTTGATGAGTTGTAGATATCGGATCATGCATCGATAAGGCTAAAAAAACATTGTGACGTCATCGTATGGCCACACGAATGTAAAATATAGGATTTTTGTCTCTTTCGTTATTGCTCATCACATTCAATGGAGCGCATCATGCTTATCTGTATTCCTTTTTCTCCTAAATTTATATATTGTGTAGGTCAATCAACTTTCTTTAGCATGAAATAAAAATATTTTAATTTTTATGACGTCATCATGCCTAAAAATTTTAATTACGTGGGTCATTAATTTCATCTTTACAGTAAATTTTAATCTGTAATAGCTCGTAAGAATAAAATGTGATAATCACGATTAAAACGTTTTCTGGAAGCTATTGGATTGTAGATACGAATTCATGTAAACATTTTGCCAATCGGATGTTGTGACGTCATCATATGGCCAGTTGAATAAAAAAAGTCGTATTTTCATATTTTGCGTAATAGTTCATCACATTTAAAAGGGTGCGCATCTATATTTTACGTATTCAAATTTCTTCTACACGTTAATATGTTGTTCCTGAGATAATTTCCTCCAGAAATTGCTATTTAAGTGTTTCATTTTGATACCGTCGCCATGTTAAAAATTGGAATAAATGGCGGGTCCCGTAATTTCACCTATTCTACACTGTATGTAATATGTATACAGATTATACTCTTTGCATGTATATACTATATGACACAAATTGACAGAATTCAGCACTAACAGCATATCATATTCTTCAGTTCTTGTCATAATGCCATAATCTTTATCTGTGTGCAATATTCCAACGTATGACGTGCACGTGGCGTTTGTCGTTGTGCGGATAACTAACTCGTCAAAGTGACGAGTTTCATGTCTAGTTTTATATTCAATTTATTACTTCGAAAACCTTGTTTATTTCGTGCATTCGCCAAGCGGCCAACAGAGGGCGTAACTTGTTTACCTCGTTTGCGTGACTAAAAAATGATCATTTTCGACAATGTGTTCAAAATGTTTGCTTTATTGCATCTTTATCCCTAGTAGTGCTACCCCATATTCTCTCTGAAAATAAAGTTCTGCTGTTAGTGTTATATTATTAATTTGGCCAGAAGGCCCCTGTCCTGCTTCCCAAGATAACCAGATAATCCACGGCCGCGTTTGAAATCGGTCATGTTTCGAATTGGCTGCTTTTTTAATCAGTTAGGTACCCAATATATAATTTATTGATATTCTGGAAAAAATGATAAATAATATAAATGATATAGGCCTACATTCCAAAATTTATAAATTTTATAAAATTCATATTAATTTCTCATTTTTGGAGGAATCTTCCTACATTTTTTATGTTTTTAACTTGCTGTATCCCAACACTTGCATGTTTTGTTCATAAATAAAATTAACAGTTGACAGAATATAAAGTGGATGTGTAAACAATACGCAGCCGCATAACAAGGGGGTCTTGTCAGGGAGGGGCAAACAGGGGCTGATCCTTCCAGACACAAAGTACTTGAGCCACAGCCCCCCCCCCCCCCCCCCCATGGTGGGGGGTGTGGCAAAGCAAATTTTGGTAAATGACACCCCTAGATCGTCGGAAATGGTCCCTTTCGCACATAAAATTTATGATAAATGGCGCCTCCAACTAGTAGTAGTTGGCCTGGAAATAACACTCCCATTTATTGCACAGAAATCAGCAAAATGATCGTACATTTTCTACCGTTAAAAACACAGGTGACATAACATTTGAACACTGAAAACCCAATCTAACATTGGATCCGCGCCTGGCAAAGGTAGTAATTTTTCCGGTTAGAAGACTAAAAGATTGAGTATTGGAGCGACAGCCAGCCACGAAAATGCGTTCGTTTTGCTGAAGGTGGCCTCACACGCACAGCACAGCGTCACAATTGTGTATGAGATTCCAAAAACCACAGTCAACTGATCGCATGTTAATGTACTGATAAGCAGTGCGTCTTCCCACGAGCTGTCAGTCAGGATTTTGTGTATTTCATATCATCTTACTTGATCATCATACTGTACTGTGACTCATTTGAAGCCATATCATATATCGTATATTTTATTCTTATTTAATATATTTTTTTTTTTTCTTTCTTCTATCCCTTCTTTGTATTTTATTTTATTTTTTTTACTTGTTATCCATTCCGATTGAACGCTTCTCAGCCCGGTAAAATCCGCCAGGGGGGTATTTCAAAATATTGGAATCAGTAATTTAAACCAGGGTGTTTATATTAGTTGTATAATATTACATTCCAGTTAATGAAGTAATTGGTGTTAATATACTAAATAACTAGATATCAATATCAATCAATATGTTATTACAAAATAGAACAAAAAAAGTAATTACAAGCATTTTAAAATAAATCAGTCTAACTTTAGGCATAATACTGTGCATGTTCACAAGTATTCCATGCATCGAGTACTTTAGTACACTTTGGACATTAACAATTTAATAACTATCATCGTCAAATTGACTTTCCACCTGCATTGAAATTAATATTTTGTCAATTTTTTATTTTCTTTTTTTCTCTAAGTTCATGTCAAGCAATTTCTGTAATTATTTCATACACATCTGTCTAATGAGTGTTCTTTTTGAATTACTTATCCTAATTTAGTAAATGTAACTTCAGATATTTGGGTAATCTAGGTTCTAGAATGATCTAATTACTTAATGTTAGTAAAAAGATAACTGGTATAGTAGATCGGAATGCCCGATAATTATAAAATGTATACACACTAGCTTCTATTATGTTGACTCGCGCAAAGGCAGCAATTGTCAGGTTTTTATTCAATCAATGACAATCAGTAATTTGCATATATATTTACATGTGTGACTAATCACTACAATTGCCACAATGGCGTTTCATACATATAAAAGCACAAAAATCAAAACGCTGACTGGTGGACTAACATAAAAAAAAAGAGAATAACTACAGACTTGGGGAAAGTCTAATATTTGGGCAACTAATCTTTGTATGGATATGTTGTAATAAAATGGTATTAGTATAAAGATATTCAAAGTTCATCCTATTTATTATCACTTTGGTGTGTACAATATTGACTGACTATTGACAAAGTTTATTATCACTGTTCGTAAATATAACCAAAAAAAATGTGATTGTACCGAACAGTAATAAACTGCTGTGTGTTCTATTTATTATCCTTGTTGAACATTAGAATACAATGTTAATATTAAATATCTCATATTTCACAGAGCAACGTAGGCCTAAAGACAGAAATAAATAAGTATTAGTTAAAAAACAAAGTATCTCTTTATTATATGTTGAAGATTCATACTGAAGACATTAGTAATACACACTTTTTTTTATAAGAAAGCACATTCATCAAATATAATCAGAATGGATGATAAACTGCTGCTGTGTATTGACAAGTTCACTGTATTCATTATCACTGTGCAAATATAATATCTCCATCAGAATTAATGCATCATATCATTAGCATCACTTCCTTTTATCACAATCACTATATATATATATACTAAAATAGAGATTGTAGTGTTGTACAACGAAATCTGTGATGTTTAAAAGGTTTACTAATTGGATTCATTATCTTTATTATCATTGTTGAACATTGAAATACAATGCTTAATATTAAATCTCTAAGATTATCTGATAACAAATTGTGTAGCAGGAACTCAATAGAATAATTATATAAATTTATTAGTTAGTTTTCTGTATAAATGCACTTATATTGAACTTTTTATCATTATAAATGGTCACATTAGTGTCACATTATCAACATAATCAGTTCCTTTTTACTAATTGGAATACACAGGTCATCTTCATTCAGTAACACTGGCATACAGGTCATCTTCATTCAGTAACACCAGCATACAGGTCATCTTCATTCAGTAACACAGGCATACATGTCAGCTTCATTCAGTAACACAGGCATACATGTCAGCTTCATTCAGTAACACCAGCAAACAGTTCATCTTCATGCAGTAACACCAGCATACAGGTCATCTTCATTCAGTAACACCGGCATACAGGTCATCTTCATTCAGTAACACCAGCATACAGGTCATCTTCATTTAGTAATGCCAGCATACAGGTGCAATTTAATTGTTGTAGCCTTTAATGCAAAGGTTTATGTCTGATTAATTATGTTTTACCTTTCATATTTTCAGAACAGAATGTGTAGGCTTACTTTTACACTAGAAGCTATCAGTATTAATAATTGTTAAATGAACACACTGTATGAAATGGAAAGGTACGTTTTTTTTTTTTCAAATCCAACAAAAATAACCAGATTAAAATGTTTGAATAGTTAGCAATACTTTAAAACTTTCTTAAAAAATTATGAAATCATAAATATTACAATTAAAGGGCTCATTCTCATCATATTATTATTTCCATCAATCGTCATTTTCATAAAATAATGTAATAATTCATTATTTCTTACATTTTAACAGGAACAAATTAGAAAAAGCTTTGTTGTCCAACAATGATTTGCAAACAATTAAACAAATTTGTAAGACGCAACCAGATCTTGTGAAATCTATCAATAAGGTATTTAAAACAAGATGTACATTATTTTTATAATATTATCAAAGAAGAAATTCTTTTAATTAAAGTTTAAAATTATAGAGAATGTAATTTTCTTTATTAGTTATTATAACATTTTTTTATATAATGAATTACAATTATTTTGCAATATCACACTAATGATGGAGGTATAACCTGCATGCACTGATTAACAACATTAGGCTCAAAATAATAATATAAATACACACTGATGATGGGGGTATAACCTGCATGTACTGATCAACCACATTAGGCTAAAAATAATAATATAAATACACACTGATGATGGGGCTATAACCTGCATGCACTGATTAACCACATTAGGCTAAAAATAATAATATAAATACACACTGATGATGGAGGTATAACCTGCATGTACTGATTAACCACATTAAGCTAAAAATAATAATATAAATACACACTGATGATGGAGGTATAACCTGCATGTACTGATCAACCACATTAGGCTAAAAATAATATAAATAAATCAAAGCTTAGCAGAATCTAAATGAAGCATACAAAACATGATTTTGTGAAAAATGTTAAAATGAGAGAAAAAGTAAAGACTTGATTACAACAAACCAAATACAAAACTAAATAGTTCATTTGATTTATGAACTGATTTAAAGTGTACAGTTACCTGTCAAATAACATAAATCTTTTATTTTCTCAATGAAAAATCTTCCTAATAGTAATCTACAATGTTATTTACATTTTTATGACCGTAAAACAAATATAAATTGCTCATTATTACTGTATGTACTTTAAAGATAACGATTGACAATGGTCTAATTAATTGTAAATACGAAATAAAATGGGACAACTACATTGACTATTAATAAAATAACAAACTAAAAAATGTTTATGTTAAAACAATAGAATCTGATTTCAATAAAAAAGAATTATTAATTGGTAATAACCTGCTCCCTTACAATAAAATACTTCTGTCAATCTATCACATACAGTATGAATATGGCCTTAAAAAAATACTTTTCCAACCGAGGATCTTTTTGTGAAAACATTTTGCACAAAAAGAAGAGAAATGTAAATAATCTTTAGTTTATAGTGATTTCCAAAATCTAAAAATATGAAATTATTCTTTTCAAACAGTGCAGTATCTTATCTGACGACTTTTTGGAAAAAATGATTCTATTAAAGTTGCCAGTTAAAATTTTACATACTAGTATAAGTGCCCACAGATGGTTCTCGAATACATAAACTTGTAAATAACTGAATATTGTCTAAGTCGCACTGTACACAAAGCAAATAAATACAGATATGATGGAATTTATGTAGTCAAATATAATTGTCATCCTGAGAATTACCTTAATTTTGTTTATTGCATGGTATTGTTCACCAAATTCCTGTCTTGGTACATTTGATGATGGGATGGTATAAGGCTTCATGATATGATATGATCTTCATCGAGGCAAATGATAAATTTGTTTTGATCGTCAATATAGTACACTGGTTTTCATTAGGTGTTAAAAATTAGTACCGAAAGTATGTACCAACTTTCTCTACCATTGGGTAAAAATTCTAGAAGTTGCACTTAATTTACTGAAATTTCCCATTACGTAAATTTATATATAAATTCATTAAACTGCTTATTGGCCTCATATTTTGAATATATGAACATTTGTTTGTACAATTTTATGAAATATTTATTTTATAACGTTCAAATTTTGTGATTGACATTGTACAGTAATTAGATTTTGATGATTACTTACATTAAGTAATAGGCTAACAATCACTAGATCTGATCCATGGTAATATATTATATTTTGTTTTCATTTATCAATAATGATAATTAGGATTTTATCACATTATTTAGCAGTAATTGTTGTTTTTGTAATAACAAAAAAAAAACCAATTTCACATAATGTCTGTTGTCAGTATTTATAAACTTCATGATTACGATTCCTTTCCAGAATGGGATGACTCTATTACATAAGTATCTGTGGATTGGAGACCCTACCTTAGAAATAGTGACGTGTCTCATTCAGGATGGGGCACCAGTAGCATTGCAAAATAAGGTAATGTACAGGGATTTGCTAGTGTGTCGGCTAACATTATATAGATATGCTGTGGTAAACCATTTAATGAGAGAAAAAAGTAAGCACATTAACAAAAATCAAATTTGATGTAACAAACCAAATAAAAATAGTAACTAAATAGTTATATATGATTTATGATAACTGATTTAAAGTGTACAGTTACCTATCACATAACATACATCTTTAATTTTCTTAATGAACAAAAAAATCTACTTTTTTTATATGTTCAGGTGAATCAATATAATTTTTTTTGCGTATTTTTGACTGTAAAACAACTATAAATTTGGTCATATGTACTGTAAAGATAATGATTGACAATGGTCTAATTAATTGTAAATATTAAATAAATTCAGACATCTACATTGACCAATAATAAAATAAAAAATGTTATGTTAAAAAAATTATTAGGATCTGATTTCAATAAAAAATAATTATTAATTGTTAATAACCTGCTCCCTCCCTTACCTTACAAAAAATTCTTCTATCAGTCTATCCAGCTAATTATGAACATGGCCTTAAAGAGATTTTTTCCCAATCTATGATATTTTTGTGCAAACATTTTGTATGTACCAACTTTCTCTACCATTGAGTAAAAATTCTAGAAGTTGCACACATTATTTAGCAGTAATTGTTGTTGTTTGTAATAACAAAAAAACCCAATTTTACATAATGTCTGTTGTCAGTATTTATGAACATCATGATTATGATTCCTTTCCAGTATGGTGACACTCTATTACATTCATATCTGAGGAGTAGATATACTGCACCTACCTTAGAAATAGTGACGTGTCTCATTCAGCATGGGGCACCAGTAGCATTGCAAAATAAGGTAATGTACAGGGATTTGCTAGTGTAATACATAACTGCTCCCTCTCTTACCCTACAAAGAAACGCATCTGTCCGTCTATCCAGCTAATTATGAACACAACTTACACCTAAATAAGTAAAACTCGCACTGTAAACAAAGCAAATAAATACAGATATGATTGAATTTATGTAGTCAAATATAATTGTCATCCTGAGAATTACCTTAATTTTGTTTATTGCATGGTATTGTTCATCAAATTCCTGTCTTGGTACATTTGATGATGGGATGGTATAAGGCTTCATGATATGATATGATCTTCATTGTGGCAAATAAATAAATTTGTTTTAAACATCAATATCTAATATCTAACTCAACTTAGTATACTGGTTTTCATTAGGTGGTCAAGATCAGTACCAAAAGTATGTACCAATTTTTCTATCATTGGGTAAAAAGTCTAGAAGTTGCACTTTATTTAGTGAAATTTCCCATTACCTAAATTTATATATGAGTTCATTAAACTGCCTATTATATTGGCCTCATATTTTTAATATCTCAACATTTGTTTGTACTAATAATAAAATAACAAATAAAAAAATGTTTATGTTAAAAAAATTAATAGAATTGGATTTCAGTTTAAAAGAATTATTAATTGTTAATAATCTGCTCCTTCCCTTACCTTATAAAAAAATGCTTCTGTCAGTCTATCCAGCTAATTATCAACATGGCCTTAAAAACATACTTTTCCAACCTAGGATCTTTTTGTGCAAAACTTTTAAAGAAAAATGTAAATAATGTTTAGTTTCCAAATCTAAAACTGTTTTAGCAATGCAATTTCAAAAAGAAAGGTAATATGAAATTATTCTTTTCAAACTGAATGTTTTTAAGAAAAGTTCCGTCTCTTATCTTTTTTATTTAAATTGTCTAAGTCGCACTGTACACAAAACAAATAAATAAATAAATTATGGAATTTATGTAGTCAATTATAATTAATTGTCATCCTGAGAATTACCTTAATTTTGTTTATTGCATGGTATTGTTCACCAAATTCCTGTCTTGGTACATTTGATGATGGGATGGTATAAGGCTTCATGATATGATATGATCTTCACCAAGGCAAATTGTTTAACCTAAATTTTTCTAATCATTATTATTTAATATTTATCTTAACTTAATTATGATATTGGTTTCATTGGGTGTTAAAAATCAGTACTGAAAGTATGTACCAACTTTCTCTACCATTGAGTAAAAATTCTAGAAGTTGCACTTAATTTACTGAAATTTCCCATTACCTAAATTTATATGTAAATTCATTAAACTGCTTATTGGCCTCATATTGTTAACATCTAAACATTTGTTTGTACAATTTTATGAAATATGTATTTTATTAATGTTCAAATTTTGTGATTGATATTGTACAGTAAGTAGATTTTAATGATTACTTACATTAAGTAATAGGCTAACAATCACTAGATCTGATCCATATTCTATTTTGTTTTCATTTATCAATAATGATAATTAGGATTTTATCACATTATTTACCAGTTCAGGTGAATCAATATAATTTTTTTTACGTATTTTTGACCGTAAAACAACTATAAATTTGGTCATATGTACTGTAAAGATAATGATTGACAATGGTCTAATTAATTGTAAATATTAAATAAATTCAGACATCTACATTGACCAATAATAAAATAAAAAATGTTATGTTAAAAAAATTATTAGGATCTGATTTCAATAAAAAATAATTATTAATTGTTAATAACCTGCTCCTTACCTTACAAAAAATTCTTCTATCAGTCTATCCAGCTAATTATGAACATGGCCTTAAAGAGATTTTTTCCCAACCTATGATATTTTTGTGCAAACATTTTGTATGTACCAACTTTCTCTACCATTGAGTAAAAATTCTAGAAGTTGCACACATTATTTAGCAGTAATTGTTGTTGTTTGTAATAACAAAAAAACCCAATTTTACATAATGTCTGTTGTCAGTATTTATGAACATCATGATTATGATTCCTTTCCAGTATGGTGACACTCTATTACATTCATATCTGGGGAGTAGATATACTGCACCTACCTTAGAAATAGTGACGTGTCTCATTCAGCATGGGGCACCAGTAGCATTGCAAAATAAGGTAATGTACAGGGATTTGCTAGTGTAATACATAACTGCTCCCTCTCTTACCCTACAAAGAAACGCATCTGTCCGTCTATCCAGCTAATTATGAACACAACTTACACCTAAATAAGTAAAACTCGCACTGTAAACAAAGCAAATAAATACAGATATGATTGAATTTATGTAGTCAAATATAATTGTCATCCTGAGAATTACCTTAATTTTGTTTATTGCATGGTATTGTTCATCAAATTCCTGTCTTGGTACATTTGATGATGGGATGGTATAAGGCTTCATGATATGATATGATCTTCATTGTGGCAAATAAATAAATTTGTTTTAAACATCAATATCTAATATCTAACTCAACTTAGTATACTGGTTTTCATTAGGTGGTCAAGATCAGTACCAAAAGTATGTACCAATTTTTCTATCATTGGGTAAAAAGTCTAGAAGTTGCACTTTATTTAGTGAAATTTCCCATTACCTAAATTTATATATGAGTTCATTAAACTGCCTATTATATTGGCCTCATATTTTTAATATCTCAACATTTGTTTGTACTAATAATAAAATAACAAATAAAAAAATGTTTATGTTAAAAAAATTAATAGAATTGGATTTCAGTTTAAAAGAATTATTAATTGTTAATAATCTGCTCCTTCCCTTACCTTATAAAAAAATGCTTCTGTCAGTCTATCCAGCTAATTATCAACATGGCCTTAAAAACATACTTTTCCAACCTAGGATCTTTTTGTGCAAAACTTTTAAAGAAAAATGTAAATAATGTTTAGTTTCCAAATCTAAAACTGTTTTAGCAATGCAATTTCAAAAAGAAAGGTAATATGAAATTATTCTTTTCAAACTGAATGTTTTTAAGAAAAGTTCCGTCTCTTATCTTTTTTATTTAAATTGTCTAAGTCGCACTGTACACAAAACAAATAAATAAATAAATTATGGAATTTATGTAGTCAAATATAATTAATTGTCATCCTGAGAATTACCTTAATTTTGTTTATTGCATGGTATTGTTCACCAAATTCCTGTCTTGGTACATTTGATGATGGGATGGTATAAGGCTTCATGATATGATATGATCTTCACCAAGGCAAATTGTTTAACCTAATTTTTCTAATCGTTATTATTTAATATTTATCTCAACTTAATTATGATATTGGTTATTGGGTGTTAAAAATCAGTACTGAAAGTATGTACCAACTTTCTCTACCATTGAGTAAAAATTCTAGAAGTTGCACTTAATTTACTGAAATTTCCCATTACCTAAATTTATATGTAAATTCATTAAACTGCTTATTGGCCTCATATTGTTAACATCTAAACATTTGTTTGTACAATTTTATGAAATATGTATTTTATTAATGTTCAAATTTTGTGATTGATATTGTACAGTAAGTAGATTTTAATGATTACTTACATTAAGTAATAGGCTAACAATCACTAGATCTGATCCATGGTAATATATTATATGTTGTTTTCATTTATCGATAATGATAATTTGGATTTTATCACATTATTTAGCAGTAATTGTTGTTGTTTGTATTAACAAAAAAAAAACCAATTTCACATAATGTCTGTTGTCAGTATTTATAAACTTCATGATTACGATTCCTTTCCAGAATGGGAACACTCCATTACATGACTATCTGTGGAGTAGAGACCCTACCTTAGAAATAGTGATGTGTCTCATTCAGCATGGGACACCAGTAGCATTGCAAAATAAGGTAATGTACAGGGATTTGCTAGTGTAATAGGCTAACAATCACTAGATCTGATCCATGGTAATATATTCTATTTTGTTCTCATTTATCAATCATGTCAATTAGGATTATTGACCACATTTGATTGATTGATTGATTTTATTTGATATTCATACATAAAAGTTAAAATATACAATGTATAAAAAGAATACCTGGATAACCCATTAAGTCGACAAAAAAGTAAACTTATTTCCAATGGGGTCCAATCCGTAATGACTGAAAAGTGAGTGGTTGGGCCTAGTACAATTATCGTTAAGTATGACTCAGTAAAAATGAAAAAACAAGAAAATACATACAAGACAAGAAAACATCAAAAAAACAATATTAAAAATAGCTTAATTAAACTGAAATACCAAGCTGTTCATTATTAAAATATTCTTTAAGTTTTATTTTGAAGGTTGCATTATTTTGTATTGATTTGAGTGAATTGGGGAGCCTGTTCCAGTCACGGATACCTAAGAAATAAAAAGTCGTATCATTAACGCCAGTAGCCTTAGGAGTGACAAAATTAAATGTTGTACCCCTGGTGAAATGGTTGTGATGATCAGAAATTAACAAAAAGTTATCCTTAAGGAAAGAAGGCGTATTAAAGTTATAACGAATTTTGTGAACATAATTTAATCTTAAAAACTTATTTCTGAGGCTGACATTAAGAAACCCAAGATCGGAAAGCTCTTTGGCACCTATGTGAGACCTCGGACCAACATTTAAAATGAAACGTGCCATCTTGTTTTGGGCAGTTTGTAATTTATGTTTAAGATTCTTATTGACACCGCCGTACCATGCCGAGGCAGAATAGTCAAATGTACATTGTATTAAAGCAGTGCTTAATAGTTTACGACATTTTTTATTCAAGCACGAACTTTGCCTATGTAAAAACTTCAACCTTGACTTAACTTTACTGATAACACTAGTTGCAATGATATCACATGATACATATTGGTCTAAATCAATACCCAAATATTTAACTTGCTTAGTACTTTTGATTCTACGGCCCATTAATTCTACAGAAAACTCTTTTACTTTGTTAAGCTTCGCTCTGCTACCAAAGATAATACTTTCGGTTTTGCCAACATGTAAAGATAATTTGTTTTCAGTTAACCAGTCCTGGCACTTAGCTAGGACAGTACTTAATTTATGAGCGATTTTGGTGGCATCGTGATGAGAATACAGAATCGTAGAATCATCAGCATAAAGCAATAATTGAACATCAGAATCAATACAAGAAGCAATATCATTTAAATAACATAGAAAAAGAATAGGGCCCAAGATGCTACCTTGCGGTACACCATGAGTAACTATAAGAGGTTCAGAGCAGGTACCATTCACACTGACAACTTGTGTGCGGTTAGCGAGATAAGATTGAAACCAGTCAGTACACTTAAAACCCATGCATTTTAGCTTGTTAATTAAAATCACATGATCGACGGTATCGAAAGCTTTTTGTAAGTCAATTAGAACCATTCCAGTAAGAAGGCCTTTGGACTTATTGTTTTTTAAACCGTCGATGAGATTTATGAGGTTGCTTTCAGTTGAATGGGCCTGCCGAAAACCGGATTGATAGGCATAAAGTATATTATTTTTGGAAAGATACCTTTCAACTTGTATAGCTACAGATTTTTCAAGAATCTTAGATACCGTAGGCAGAATACTAATCGGCCGATAATTCTCAACATTTGTTCTAGTATTTTTCTTAAATAGAGGGGTAACTTTAGCAGTTTTAAGATCATGAGGAAAACAATTAGTTTTAAACGAAAGGTTAATGATATGAGCTATCGGTTCAGCCAAGATTATCGCACCGTCACGTAAGAATCTTGAGGGAATATTATCTAGACCGACGCTTTTGGTTACATTTAGGCTTTCGAGTTGAGTTTTAACAAATTCTATGGTAACAGGCTCTAGCTTAAACATTTTTCCTTTTAATTTAACGTAGTATTTAAGAAGATCGTTAGTGGACATGGTGAAAAAACCTATGCATTTTGGGAGTTTTTTGACGAGTGTTGACGCAACATTCGTGAAAAACTCATTAAAACGAGAGGCAACGCCTTTTGGACAGAAAGTTTGTTTACCATTGTCATCGAGAACGATTTTAGTGTTTGTTTTACATTTCTTCTCGTATCCGAGCTGTTTGAGGGTTTTCCATAATTTTTTAGGGTTGTCTTTATTTTCATCAATCTTATTGAGAAAATAATTAGATTTAGCTTTTTTGATCAGCCGCTGAGCTTTGTTCCTAGAGGCACAATAATATTTGTATATATCTAGATTAGATTTATCTTTCTTGAATTGTTTTAAAAGTGTGTCTCTTACTTTGATTTTATCGGCAATTTCGGAGGTAAACCAGGGTGCTATGTTTTGTTTAAGTCTAACTTTTTTTATTGGCGCTATTGAGTCGATCACCTTAATGATGATATCTTTAAGAGTTAACCACGCGATATTTACATCGACATTATTAGTGACAACAGACCAATCGATATCGTTAAGTGTTTCAAGATAGTTATTTACATTATAGTTATTTACATTATTTAGCAGTAATTCTTGCTATGGTTTGGCTTGACAAAAAAAACCAATTTCACATAATGTCTGTTGTCAGTATTATACACCAGCAACATTGCAAAAGAAGGTAATGTACATAGGGATTTGCTAGTGTAATAGGCTAACATTAATTGTAATTGTTGTTTATTTTGACAAAAAACAATTCACATGTCTGTTGTCAGTATTTATAAACATCATGATTATGATTCCTTTCCAGGATGGTGACACTCCATTACATTCATAAACGTGGAGTGTATATACACCCATAACAAAAAGTCTTAGTAGATATAGCTCTATATCTATTAGCCTTATAAGTTATCGCCTTAATAGATATAGCTCTATTACCTATTAAGGTACCTACTAATAAGTAGATTTTAGGCAGATTTTAGATAGGTCCTAATAGGTTTTACCTCATTAGCATAATTCAAAACCCCCACTAATAGTGTTAGATAGATTTTTCACTATGTTTAATCTGTGAGTAACACAGTTGTATACATCTATCTATTGTCTACTTATAATAGCTATACAAAGGGCTACCAGCAACCTAATAATAGACATAAACAAACTGATAATAGCCAGTAACTGTTAATAAACTATCTATTTTATACAATAGATAGACTACCAGATAGCTATTAGAAATCTATGAGTGTCATATCTATCAACTGTCTACTTATAATAGCTATACTAGGGCTACCAATAACCTATCAATAGACTGTTAACAAATAATTAATAGCCAGTAACTATTAATCAACTATCTATTTTATATAGCTGAGAAGTAGTCATTCCATCGTTGACTCATTGAGTTAAAATTCTTAGTAGGTGAGATAAAAAGGTCTACTTAAAAACTATTAGGGCTACTAAAAATAGAGCTATTTCTACTTACGACTACTTAAATCTATTAATTTTTTTTGCTATGGGCACCTACCTTAAAAATAGTGACTTGTCTCGTTCAGCATGGGGCACCAGTAGCATTGCAAAATAAGGTAGTGTACAGGGATTTGCTAGTGTAATAGGCTATTATTCTGTACATCTGATTTGGTAAACCATTCTATTTTGTTCTGGTTTACCACATTATTTAGCAGTAATTTTTACTGTATTGTCTCATATATGGTACATCTGCAGCATTGCAAAATAGGGTAATGTAGGCTTACAAAGAATTGTCAGGACAATTTCACATTTTATTGTTATCCGTATTTATAAACTTCAACTTCAGTATCAATTAGCCTCCATATTAATCAATAGTATTACTACCTCAAAGAGCAGATTTAATCAGACTTACAGATATGGAATTCTCAAGTGTTTGATTTTTTTCACCTTTTTCTCTTTTTACACATAGCACATTCTAACAAGTTTGTTTTGATTTAGATATTCATTTATAAGTCAACTATAATTGTAATGTGTTGTTGCTTTAATATTTCATTTGTATCTGGATAGTATCCAAATATTATTTTCTTTGAAAGTTTATAGTAAAACTATTTGTTGTTTTAAATTATGACTCAAACATTTTAACACATCTACCTACTGTTCCAAAGTAAACTTTTATTCAATTTATCTCTCCTCCATCTTTCAATGTTGAAGGCGGTAGACTATAAACGGCAGCGCTTAAGTTTTGGTTTGGATACAGGAGTTATAGGTGGCGCACTGTACAAATTGATGTCATTTATTGGCAAATAGTAATTTGTATTTACGTCCTAATTTACAACCAATGTTAAAAATAGTAAATCTACGTGTTATTACGTGATGCTCTTTCATCCAATCTCTAGATGGTAAATGTTTGAGCCATGATATAATACTGTATGTATGTGATGCGTAATGAAGGTGTGTTATATTGTATATCAATAATTTCTCAAAACTACTAATAACTAAACCCATTTTTTTAATAGGATGGAAATACACCTGTCTCAGTTTTAGAAAATAACGGGCAGACAAGGGACCAAAGAAAAACTGAAATTTTAAACTTCTTTAAAAGTAAGTGAAATTTTAATTATTAAAATTTTGGAATCAACTAGTTTTCATTACAAACGATAAAGATTTGATTTCTCATCAAGTGAAGAAGAATGTCCAGATCAAAACTAGAAAATAAGCATTAAATGATATATGATTAACAGGTTTAGGTGGCAATAGATTAAATAATCCACTGAGATAGTAGTAAACATGAAAGTTGTGATATGTTGCAAGATGTAAAAACCTTATTTTTTATGATTTGGAAATAAATGCAAATAAATTAGAAAAATGATTTTGTCAATTGCGATAAAAGGAACACAAAAACGTAAACTTCAAAATTCCTTTGAAATAAAAATATTGAATAAATTAGGCCACACTTTACTTTTTTTTTAGAAGGTCTTTTTTCAAATCAAATCAATCTACTTATTCATCAATACATCAAAACAATACACATAACAAAAATAAAGAATAATAAATCTATTAATGAAGATGGAAGGGACCTCCAAGAAACCCCAAGGGGCTTGTGATAGTAGGCCCACTATAAACTAGTTACAAAGACATACAAAAAATAAATTAATAAAATTAATAAAAATGTATAGACAAATAGGCAATGATATTATCAAAAGGGGATGCACATTATTAAGGAATATTTGAACATTATTAATTTGCATATATATGTAAATGTAGAATATTTTTTTGTTTTTTTTAAATGTAATCTATTTTATATATAATGCTATTATTTAAAATTTGTAGTCGCATTCGAGGCAAACAATTTACGATAGGAGGAGATAAATATTGAATATAAAAATCTAATTTTCTTGTTAAATCCCATTTTTTGTTTCCATGATGAATGAATTTTCTCCACACATTTTTAAGCCAGCTTAAGAATACTATTTCTCTGTATGTAAAATTAAGCATCATACGTATCATGTATTTTACCTTGGCTCCTACAATTGTATTATCTTACGACTTCCCATACAAATAGGCACAAAATAATAAGTAATATTTGAGCATAAACGCTTAAATAATTGTAAAAGTTGTTATGAATTAATGAGCTTCAGTAGAGTACTTACACACAGAATAATAGAATATTGCATTCATATTTTGTTTCATTTTCTTTCCAACTTGTTACTTTTTTCTGGGAGCCTAGGCTTAAAGTTTTATACTTACAAGGTTTCCTTCCACACATACTATGTTTTATTAATTATTATCTTACAAGTTTATATAATTATTATTTTATGTATTTTTAATAGTGTGGAGAATATTTATTCAATATCTATTGAATATTGCATTTAATGAATTGAATTGAATTGCAAATATTTATCCTTGGCTTGGTGTAGGCCTACTAAAAAAGGTTGAGAATACAGAACAAAAACTGATAGTAATGTATGACAATGTTTAACAAACTTGTATATGCTAAGGAACTTTCTTATCCAATACATACAAGATTAAACCATTATGTAAGAGTTAAAAATATATTTCAAAGACCCATTCCCTACAAATATCTACGTTTTGTAAAAATAATGCATATATATTACTTTAAAAACATTAAACCAGGTTATTCCTTGTCTTAAATGTACGTTTTATGGTAATTTATAATAAAACTAGATTTGAACTCGTCACTATGGACGAGTTAGGTTATCCGCAGCGCAAACGCCACGTGCACGTCATACGTTAGAATATTACGCACAGAAAAACGATTATGCCATTGAAAAAATGTTAGTGCGCTCTCTATTTTGTGTCACGTCTAAGTATATACAGTTTACACTATATATTGTATACGTACTACATACAGTGCAGAATAGGTGAAAATAAGTGACCCAAGTTATTGACGCTTTTGGACATGATGACGTCATCACAATTTTTAAAATGGTATATCATGCGAAAGATAATTGCTTGGCCTAGACAATATAATTTATATTCGAATGGCCATACGATGACGTCACAATGTCCGGTTAGCCATATCGATGCATGATTCTATATCTACAACTCATCAACTTCCATAATATGCTAAGGTAGCTGAGGGCTTCATTAAAAAATGGCTCTTAACAGATATCGAGAAAAATCTTGATAACAACCAATATGGTTGCCGTAAACACTTTTCTACAACCCATAATTTGGTTGATCTACTAAATGTGTTCTATGAAGGTAGTAACATTCCCAAATCTGTTGGTCAGTTAGTTTTAACTGACTTTAGTAAATCATTCGATTGTGTTGACCACACAATAGCAGTTTCTAAATTAGTAACACTTGGCTGTAGACCTGAAATTGTACCGTGGTTAATTAGCTTTTTGTCAAACAGAACCCAACAAGTACGCTATAAATCCACATTATCAATGAGTGTTAATCTAACATGTGGCGTCCCTCAAGGCACACTCCTTGGGCCTATGATCTTTCTTGCTCTAATTAATGATGCCGTGCAAGACTCGCCATGTAAAACTTGGAAATATGTAGATGATTTGTGCATAGGACAGATAGTAAAAAAGGATGAAATTTCCTCAATTCAGAATGATGTTGCTTTACTGAATGTATGGTCTAATGAAAACAAACTAAAACTTAACCCAACTAAATGTAAAACTATGTATTTTAACTTTCAAAGAAATCAATATGAACATGAACCCCTTTTGATTGGTAATGCTACAATTGAAATCGTTAATGAAACTAAGTTACTAGGTTTATGGATACAAGCCAACCTCAAATGGGACCGTAATGTTAAAGAAATTGTATCCAAAGCCAGCAGACGTCTGCATATATTGTGTAGATTAAGAAAGTTCAATCTTCCGAAATTTGATCTTGTAGATGTATTTAAGAGTTACATAAGACCAAGTGTTGAATATGCTGTCCCAGTATGGCATTCTAGTCTCACTAAGAAACAAAGTGATATGATAGAATCTGTCCAAAAAAGGGCTTGCAGAATAATATTGTGTAATGACTACATATGTTATGACCAAGCACTCAATGATCTTTCTTTAGACACTTTATCTGATAGAAGGCGTAATCTATGCTATAAGTTTGCTCTGAATTGTTCAAAAAGTATTCATTTTGGAAAATGGTTTCCAGTGAAGAATGTAAGTAACATGAAACTAAGACGTGTAAAGTATCAACAACCCAAATGCAGAGTTGAAAGATATAGAAAAAGTGCAATACCATACCTTATCTCGCTTCTAAATGAATAATCATTATATACCACCCAGTACAGCTATGCAATTCTTATTGGTCCTTTTTGGTGTTTTTTTTAGGTGATCATTTAGAATAAAATGATCACCTATTGTTATTGTACAAAATCTTTATTGGTTATCCGCCTCAAGCGGATAAGCCCTTGGAATTGTAGTGTTTCTTTTTGGTTATCCGCCTCAAGCGGATAAGCCCTTGGAATTGTAGTGTTTCTTTTTGGTTATCCGCCTCAAGCGGATAAGCCCTTGGAATTGTAGTGTTTCTTTTTGGTTATCCGCCTCAAGCGGATAAGCCCTTGGAATTGTAGTGTTTCTTTTTGGTTATCCGCCTCAAGCGGATAAGCCCTTGGAATTGTAGTGTTTCTTTTTGGTTATCCGCCTCAAGCGGATAAGCCCTTGGAATTGTAGTGTTTCTTTTTGGTTATCCGCCTCAAGCGGATAAGCCCTTGGAATTGTAGTGTTTCTTTTTGGTTATCCGCCTCAAGCGGATAAGCCCTTGGAATTGTAGTGTTTCTTTTTTTTATTATTCTTCCATATTTCCGCCACTTGTTGTGTTCAGCTTTTCTCTGCAACGTGTTAACATAACATGTTGTAACTTTGTAAACATTTAGACATTTAACTGAAGTTGTACTGCGAAGCTTTTGGACGCTGTCAGAGCCACGTAGCGTAAGTTACGCGCGAATTTCTGAAATTCTTAAATTGATCATAACTTGGAAACAAATAAATATTTTTTAACGAAATTTTCAACCACGGTTGCTTCACATCAATTGTAAACTGTTTTATCGCTACCGAATTTTGTAACATTAGAAAGTGCGCGCGTAAACGGCGTTTGAAATTTTAAAATGCTTCAAATCATTTTCTGATTAAATTAGCGCACGTTTCAGGTCATTTTAAGCGTTTAAAAAATTCCCACCAGATGCGCACATTTTCACGCGCGCACGGCGCAGGGAACGCGTATGAGCCTTTATTTTGCATAGACTGTGTTTTTCAAACTTCAGTTAACAATTTTGCGTTATTTTATTCACTATTCAACTGGAAATGGCGTTACACGAGCACGTTAAACATGACTGGTTGCGCACGTAAAATGTCTAATAATTGTGAAAATGTTGCAAAATATGTCTACTTTTAAAAACGATACAGTTCATCAGAATGCAAGGTTACCCCCATTTTTTATTTTATTTTCTTGCAGTGTATGAATCATAGGTCTGATTTATTATAGTCTTGAATGCTAAAACGTGTTTGATGGCTACATTATGTGCATATTAAATATAATTTTTGAAATTTTGATCATCAAACAAACACTAACATTTTCAAAGAGCAAAACAATAAACATAACGTTTATCTTTTTACTTCACATTTTAATATATAAAACTTGAAAGTATGAACTTTCATAATATGTTACTGTTTAAAATGTGTGAAGATTTCATTATAGTAAAAATTATGATTTAGTTTGATAGGTAATAATCAACTTGCATCGAGGGGTTCACGACATACCGAATGAACGAGTAATTGTTCTTCGGATTTTCTTCAGCAGGTGCTCATATGGCTCGATGTGTAGTGCAACCGACTTTGGTATCAGAGGTACCGGGATCGAATCCCGTCACGGGAAAATAATTAAATAAAAGGATTTATTTGCTTATTACTCTGAAAGGGAGTTTTATTTTCGAATAGGCTACTTTTTGGAAAAGTCATGATTGAAAAGTACTTGAATGCGCAAGATACGTTTGTTGCGGGCGGATAACCAAACTCGTCCTCAAGTGACGAGTTAAGATCTAGTTATTGTTATTCTTCTTTCTGTACACTTTTTGTGTAACAAATATCTCAAAAAGTTGAATGGCAATGATCACAAAAATTACACAATGTCTTTCAAATACTTTAACTTAGACATAATAAGCTTTTCAGTGTGATCACTCATCCGTGACGTCACGTATACGCCATTTTGTGAAATCACATTATCAATCATATCTCCATATTTCATTATCACATATTAATGAAATTCACTACACGTAAACTTCAGGTCAAGCTAAAATATATTGGCAAATAAAAACTCGCGCGATTCAAGGTCATGCGCGTGAAATCGCGCGTTGAAATTTTAAAAAGCTCAAAATTAAGTTTTGATCAATTTAGAGCATGAAATAGGCCATTTGCGTGTTTCAAAAAATTACTGCGCAAAAACACATTTTTGCGCACGCGATTTTTAAAAAGCGTAAAAAAAAAAATTTGATGTATACATCACATTCTACTCACAATCCTTAGTACATTCTCCGACTTTGAGTCCATTCCGACTTATAAT
The DNA here is from genome assembly GCF_963402885.1 of Antedon bifida. NCBI lineage: Eukaryota > Metazoa > Echinodermata > Crinoidea > Comatulida > Antedonidae > Antedon > Antedon bifida. Next base: position 14,547,606 of record NC_136228.1, on the reverse strand, counting down.
AACGCTATACGAGCACGTTAAAAATGACAAAATGTGCACATTAATTGTACAAAAGTGCTAAAAATGGTAAAAAATATGGCCTTTTTAAAATGAATATAACTCTTCAGAATGGCAGGTGACCCCCAATTTTTTTAACTTATTATGGAAGCCAATAAGTTGTAGATATAAATATATATACATATTAGACGTACAAAATGGTATGACGTCATCAAATGGCCACTTGAATTTAAAAATTAGTAATTTTTATCTTTTTGTGTGGATTATCACATTCAATAGAGCGCATCTCCGTTATTTGAGCCCGATTTTTGCAAAAATTTTAGTATGTACTTGCTCAATTAATTATCTTTCTCATAAGTTGGCAACATTTTTATTTTAATGACGTCATCACGCGTAAAAACTTGAATAACCTAGGTCGTGTAATTTCAGCTACACCATACATTTGAATATCTGATAGCTCTTCAGAATTAAAGGTGACCTTGAAGATTATAACTTATTATGAAAGCTGATGAAATGTAGATATGAATTCATATAAAAATTAAGCCTATTGGATGTTGTGATGTTATCATATGGCCAGTTGAAGTTAAAAAGTAGTTTTTAAATTTCTTTAGTCGAAGTTATACAAATTTTAAAGAGCGCGCATTGCGCTTCTACGTGTCAAATTCTCTTCCAATCCTTATATTTATTTGCTCAATTCATTATCTTTCGAAATTGTCATCTTCAAGTTCATTTTGATAATTCCATCATACCAAAAATTGAGAACACGATGTGGGTCCCGTAATTTCACCTATGCTACACTGTATATAGATATACAATATTGTATATGACACATAATAGGTACAACTCAGCACTATAAGTGTATATGCATCATGTCATAGGATGGTGTACATCAACTTTTTACGATCGTATGTTAACGTACATGCTTGTTTAAAAAATGTTAATTTCATTAAAATGATAAAAATGATCACCTATAATTCGTCAAAGTGACGAATTAAATTCTAGTTAGGTGATCATTTAGAATAAAATGATCACCTATTGTTATTGTATGAAATCTTTATTTTTTTAGGTGATCATTTAGAATAAAATGATCACCTATTGTTATTGTATGAAATCTTATTCCGCTTTATTTCTTTCTGTACAGATTTTGTGTGTCAATTATCTCAAAAAGTAAAATGTCAATGTTCACAAAAATTTCACAATATCTTTCAAATACTGTAACTTAATCCTAATAAGCTTTTCAGCGTGATCACTCAACCGTGACGTCATTTATATGCCATTTTGTGAAATCACATTATCAATCATATCTCCATAATTCATTATCACATATTAATGAAATTCACTACACGTAAACTTCAGGTCAAGGGTAAAAATATTAGCAAATAAGAACTTGCGGGTTTCAAGGTCATAAGCGTGAAATCACGTGTTAAAAATTTAAAAAGCTCAAAATTAAGTTTTGATCAATTTAGAGCATGAATTAGGCCATTTGCGTGTTTCAAAAAATTACTGCGCAAAAACACGTTTTTGCGCACGCGAATCTTAGAAAGCGTAAAAAATAAAATGTGATGTATAAATCATATTCTACTCACAATTCTTAGTACATTCACCGATTTTGAGTCCATTCTGACTTAAAATAGTGCTATACGAGCACGTTAAAAAATGACAAAATGCGCACATTAATTGTACAAAAGTGCTAAAAATGGTAAAAAATAAGACCTTTTTAAAATGAATATAACTCTTCAGAATGGAAGGTGACCCCCAATTTTTTTAACTTATTATGGAAGCTACTGAGTTGTAGAGATGAATTCATGTACACATTTGATGTACAACATTTTGTGACGTCATCAAATGGCCACTTGAATTTAAAAATTAGGATTTTTTATCTTTTTTTGTAGATTATCACATTCAATAGAGCGTATCTCCGTTATTTGAGCCCGATTTTCACTCAGATTTCAGTATGTGCTTGCTATATTAATTATCTTTATCATGAGTTGCCATCATTTTATTTTGATGGCGTCATCACGCGTAAAAACTTGAATAACGTAGGTTGTGTAATTTGACCTTCACCGTAAATTTGAATATCTCACAGCTTTTAAGAATTGAAGGTGACCTTGATGATTATAATTGATTATGAAAGCTGATGAAATGTAGATATGAATTCATATAAAAGTTAAGTCTATCGGATGTTGTGACATTATGATATGGCCAGTTGAAGTTAAAAAGTAGTTTTTTTGTCTCTTTCATAAAAGTTATACAAATTTCAAAGAGCGTTCACCGCGCTTCTACGTGCCAAATTTTCTTCCAATTGTTATATTTTATTGCTTAATTCATTATCTTTCGATCTTGTTATCCACAAGTTTATTTTGATAATGTCATCATACCAAAAAAATTAGAACATGATGTGTGTCTGTAATTTCACCAATGCTACACTGTATATAGATATACAGTATATACTGTACATAATGTATATGGCATATAATAGGCACAACTCAGCACTATAAGCGTATATAATAGGATGGCATACATCAACATTTTCCGATCGTATGTTAACATACGTGCATGTTTAAAAATATTAATGTCAATAAAAATGATAAAAATGATCACCTATAATTCGTCAAAGTGACGAATTAAATTCTAGTTTTTTATTTTTTTTATTCTTTCTGTACACTTTTTGTGTAACAAATATCTCAAAAAGTTAAATGTCAATGATTACCAAAATTTCACAATGTCTTTCAAATACTGTAACTTAGTCATAATAAGCTTTTCAGCGTGATCACTCAACCGTGACGTCATTTATACGCCATTTTGTGAAATCACATTATGAATCATATCTCCATAATTCATTATCACATATTAATGAAATTTACTACACGTAAACTTCAGGTAAAGGTAAAAATATTAGCAAATAAAAACTTGCGCGTTTCAAGGTCATTCGCGTGAAATCGCGCGTCAAAAATTTAAAAAGTTCAAAATTACGTTTTGATCAATTTAGAGCATAAATTAGGCCATTTGCGTGTTTTAAAAAATTACTGCGCAAAAACGTGTTTTTGCGCGTGCGTACATAGAAAGCTTAAAAAATACCAATTTTTTATACAAATTGCATCCTAGTGATCTTACTTAGTACATTCACTAAATTTGAGTCCATTCCGACTTAAAATAACGCTTTACGAGCACGTTAAAAATGACAAAATGCGCACAATAATTGTACAAAAGTGCTAAAAATGGTAAAAAATAAGGCCTTTTTAAAATGAATATAACTCTTCAGAATGGAAGATGACCCCCATTTTTTTTAACTTATTATGGAAGTTAATGAGTTGTAGATATAAATGTATATACCCATTAGACGTACAAAATGGTATGACGTCATCATTTGGCCACATGAATTTTTAAAATAGGGTTTTTTCCCATTTTGTCATAGACCACCATATTCAACAGAGCGTAACTCGCTTATCTGTGCTCGATTTTTTTTAAATTTTCAATATATTCTACCTCAACCAATTATGTTACTCATGAGTTGCCAATATTTTCATTTCGATGACGTCATCACGTCTTAAAATTTGAATAACGGTGGTTACGTAATTTCACCTACAACGTATAGTTGAATACCTTACAGCTCTTCTGTATTAAAGTTGACCTTGATGTTTATAACTTATTATGAGAGCTGGTAAAATGTAGATATGAATGCATATAAAAATTAAGCCTATCGAATGTTATGAAGTTACCATATGGCCAGTTGAAGTTAAAAAGTAGTTTTTTCATCTCTTTCGTCAAAGTTATACACATTTTGAAGAGCGCGCACCGCGCTTCTACGTACCAAATTTTCTTCTAATTGTTATATTTTATTGCTCAATTCATTATCTTTCGATATTGGTATCCACAAGTTTATTTTGATAATGTCATCAGTGCAAAAAACTTAGAACATGATGTGTGTCCGTAATTTCACCAATGCTACACTGTATATAGATATACAGTATACTGTACATAATGTGATATGACATATAATAGGCACAACTAAGCACTATAAGCGTATAATAGGATGGCATACATCAACATTTTCCGATCGTATGTTAACATACGTGCATGTTTAAAAAATATTAATGTCAATAAATTTATAAAAATGATCACCTATAATTCGTCAAAGTGACGAATTAAATTCTAGTTAGGTGATCATTTAGAATAAAATGATCACCTATTGTTATTGTATCAAATCTTTATTCTTCTTCTTATTCTTATTATTTATTTCTCTCTGTACAAATTTGTGTAACAATTATCTCAAAAAGTTAAATGTCAATGATCACAAAAATTACACAATGTCTTTCAAATACTTTAACTTAGACATAATAAGCTTTTCAGCGTGATCACTCATCCGTGACGTCACGTATACGCCATTTTGTGAAATCACATTATCAATCATATCTCCATAATTCATTATCACATATTAATGAAATTCACTACACGTAAACTTCAGGTCAAGGGTAAAAATATTAGCAAATAAAAACTCGCGCGTTTCAAGGTCATGCGCGTGGAATCGCGCGTTAAAATTTTAAAAAGCTCAAAATTAAGTTTTGATCAATTTAGAGCATGAAATAGGCCATTTGCGTGTTTTAAAAAATTACTGCGCAAAAACATGTTTTTGCGCACGGGATTTTTAAAAAGCGTAAAAAATAAAATTTGATGTACACATCACATTCTACTCATAATCCTTAGTACATTCTCCGACTTTGAGTCCATTCAGACTTAAAATAACGCTATACGAGCACATTAAAAATGACAAAATGCGCACATTAATTGTACAAAAGTGCTAAAAATGGTCAAAAGTAGGGCCTTTTTAAAATGAATATAACTCTTCAGAATGGAAGATGACCCCCAATTTTTTTAACTTAATATGGAAGCAAATGAGTTGTAGATATAAATGTATATACACATTAGACGTACAAAATGATATGACGTCATCAAAAGGCCACTTGAATTTAAAAATTAGTAATTTTTATCTTTTTGTGTGGGTCATCACATTCAATAGAGCGCATCTCCGTTATTTGAACCCAATTTTTGCACAAATTTTAGTATGTGCTTGCTCAATTAATTATCTTTCTCATGAGTTGTCAACATTTTTATTTTGATGACGTCATCACGCGTAAAAACTTGAAAAACCAAGGTCGTGTATTTTCAGCTACACCATACATTTGAATATCTTACAGCTCTTCAGAATTAAAGGTGACCTTGAAGATTATAATTTATTATAAAAGCTGATGAAATGTAGATATGAATTCATATAAAAATTAGGCCTATCGGATGTTGTGACATTATGAAATTGTCAGTTGAAGTTAAAAAGTAGTTTTTTTCTCTCTTTCGTCAAATGTATACAAATTTCAAAGAGCGCGCATTGCACTTCTACGTGTCAAATTCTCTTCCAATCCGTATATTTATTTGCTCAATTCATTATCTTTCGAAATTGTCATCTTCGAGTTTATTATGATAATTCCATCATACCAACAAATTAGAACATGATGTGGGTCCCGTAATTTCACCTATGCTACACTGTATATAGATATACAGTATATACTGTACATATTGTATATGACACATAATAGGTACAACTCAGCACTATAAGTGTATATGCATCATGTCATAGGATGGCGTACATTTACGATCGCATGTTAACGTACATGCATGTTTAAAAAATGTTAATTTCATTAAAATGATGAAAATGATCACCTATAATTCGTCAAAGTGACGAATTAAATTCTAGTGAGAAATTGTTTTTGTAAAAAAAAATGTTTCTTCGCAATTTCTTTCTGTACAGATTTTGTGTACCAAATATCTCAAAAAGTTTAATGTCAATGATTACCAAAATTTCTGAATGTCTTTCAAATACTTTAACTTAGTCCTAATAAGCTTTTCAGCGTGATCACTCATCCGTGACGTCACGTATACGCCATTTTGTGAAATCACATTATCAATCATATATCCATAATTCATTATCACATATTTATGAAATTCACTACACGTAAACTTCAGGTCAAGGGTAAAAATATGAGCAAATAAAAACGCCCGTGCACGTAGGGTCAAGCGCGTGGAATCGCGCATTAAAAATTTAAAAAGCTCAAAATCACGTTTTAATCAATTTAGAGCATGAATTAGGCCATTTGCGTGTTTCAAAAAATTACTGCGCAAAAAAAATATTTCGCGTGCGCGATACTTACAAGGCGTAAAAATTGCAATTTTTTATACAAATCGCATTCTACTCACCATCCTTAGTACATTCACCAAATTTGAGTCAGTTCCGACTTAAAATAACGCTATACGAGCAGGTTAAAAATGACAAAATGCGCAAATTAATTGCATCAAAGTGCTGAAAATTGTGAAAAATAAGGCCTTTTTAAAATGAATATAACTCTTCAGAATGGCAGGTGACCCCCAATTTTTTTAACTTATTCTGGAAGCCATTGGGTTGTAGATACACATTCATGTACACATTAGACGTACAAAATGGTATGACGTCATCAAATGGCCACTTCAATTTAAAAATTAGTAATTTTTATCTTTTTGTGTGGGTTATCACATTCAATAGAGCGCATCTCCGTTATTTGAGCCCGATTTTCGCAGAAATGTTAGTATGTGCTTGCTCAATTAATTATCTTTCTCATGAGTTGTCAACATTTTATTTTGATGACGTCATCACGTGTAAAAACTTGAATAAACTAGGTCGTGTAATTTCAGCTATACCATACATTTGAATATCTTATAGCTCTTCAGAATTAAAGGTAACCTTGAAGATTATAACTTATTATGAAAGCTGATGAAATGTAGATATGAATTCATATAAAAATTAAGCCTATCGGATGTTGTGATGTTATCATATGGCCAGTTGAAGTTAAAAAGTAGTTTTTAAATTTCGTTAGTCGTAGTTAATCAAATTTCAAAGAGCGCGCATTGCGCTTCTACGGGTCAATTTCTCTTCCAATCCTTATATTTATTTGCTCAATTCATTATCTTTCGAAATTGTCATCTTCGAGTTTATTTTGATAATTCCATTATACCAAAAAATTAGAACATGATGTGGGTCCCATAATTTCACCTATGCTACACTGTATATAGATATACAGTATATACTGTACATATTGTATATGACACATAGGTACAACTCAGCGCTATAAGTGTATATGCATCATGTCATAGGATGGCGTACATCAACTTTTACGATGGTATGTTAACGTACGTCCATGTTTAAAAAATGTTAATTTCATTAAAATGATAAAAATGATCACCTATAATTCGTCAAAGTGACGAATTAAATTCTAGTGAGAAATTGTTTTTGTAAAAAAAAAATGTTTCTTTGCAATTTCTTTCTGTACAGATTTTGTGTAACAAATATCTCAAAAAGTTTAATGCCAATGATTACCAAAATTTCAGAATGTCTTTCAAATACTTTAATTTAGTCCTAATAAGCTTTTCAGCGTGATCACTCATCTGTGACGTCAATTATACGCCATTTTGTGAAATCACATTATAAATCACATCTCCATAATTAATTATCACATATTAATGAAATTCACTACACGTAAACTTCAGGTTAAGGGTAAACATATTAGCGAATAAAAATGCACGCGCACGTAGGGTCAAGCGCGTGGAATCGCGCATTAAAAATTTAAAAAGCTCAAAATTACGTTTTAATCAATTTAGAGCATGAATTAGGCCATTTGCGTGTTTCAAAAAATTACTGCGCAAAAAAAATATTTTGCGCGCGCGATACTTACAAAGCGTAAAAATTGCAATTTTTTATACAAATCGCATTCTACTCACCATCCTTAGTACATTCACCAAATTTGAGTCAGCTCCGAATTTTTTTAACTTATTCGGGAAGCCATTGGGTTGTAGATACATATTCATGTACACATTAGACGTACAAAATGGTATGACGTCATCAAATGGCCACTTCAATTTAAAAATTAGTAATTTTTATCTTTTTGTGTGGGTTATCACATTCAATAGAGCGCATCTCCGTTATTTGAGCCTGATTTTTGCAGAAATTTTAGTATGTGCTTGCTCAATTAATTATCTTTCTCATGAGTTGTCAACATTTTTATTTTGATGACGTCATCACGCGTAAAAACTTGAATAAACTAGATCGTGTAATTTCAGCTACACCATACATTTGAATATCTTATAGCTCTTCAGAATTAAAGGTAACCTTGAAGATTATAACTTATTATGAAAGCTGATGAAATGTAGATATGAATTCATATAAAAATTAAGCCTATCGGATGTTGTGATGTTATCATATGGCCAGTTGAAGTTAAAAAGTAGTTTTTAAATTTCATTAGTCGTAGTTAATCAAATTTCAAAGAGCGCGCATTGCGCTTCTACGTGTCAAATTCTCTTCCAATCCTTATATTTATTTGCTCAATTCATTATCTTTCGAAATTGTCATCTTCGAGTTTATTTTGATAATTCCATCATACCAAAAAATTAGAACACGATGTGGGTCCCATAATTTCACCTATGCTACACTGTATATAGATATACAGTATATACTGTACATACTGTATATGACACATAATAGGTACAACTCAGCGCTATAAGTGTTTATGCATCATGTCATAGGATGGCGTACATCAACGTACGTGCATGTTTAAAAAATGTTAATTTCATTAAAATGATAAAAATGATCACCTATAATTCGTCAAAGTGACGAATTAAATTCTAGTTTCTATTTTAATATTTTAATGCTAAACTTGTTGAATGTTCCTGTATTGTATTTCTTGTGTAAATTGCCTCCTTTTTTATATATAATTATCATTGGTTTTATACTTTTATACAAATTTTAATATTGAGAAAATGTAAATATCTTTGTAATTCAGCTAAGGCTGCGATGATGATAGTGAAATAAATGAAATGAAAAAAAAATGAAAAAGAAATAATATGTAATAAAAAATAAACTTCATAATGTAGTTTAGAATCTATGACTGTTTAAAAAAAGGCATAATTTTGACGAATTTTTGAACTTTTTCATCAAAAACGCGTGCAAATTATCCAATTCCACGTGCTCGTATGACGTGATTTTAAGGCGCAATTGTTTAAAAGTTGGTAAAATTACTAGAAAAGGCTGGAAAAACATAAATCACGCGAAAAAAGTATGTTTTTAACGGCACATGCGCACGCGCGCGTAAAAATTTGCGCGTTCGTGGGAATTTTTTATATGCTCAAAATGTCATGAAACGTGTAGAAAGTTGATTAGAAATTGATTTTTCGCATTTTGAAATTTTAACGTAACTTTCTGTGAAACATGCCATTTTTAATCCATAGAAAGTTTGCGCTTAATGATATAACTTAAATTTTCACTAAGTTTCAATACAAAATGACTTTTGGTTTTTAATCTATGATTAATCATTAAAATTCATAAAATCGCGCGTAAGTCACGTTGCGCAAAACTAAAATCATAAAACGAAGTTTCTTGCATATCTACAGTTAGAGGTCAATCTTCTGACAAAGTTATATAATCTTATGTTGACAAGTATTAGAGATACGCTGCTGACAACATTCTGGGAAAGAAAGAAGAATAAGATAGAAAAAAAAAAAAGATCCTGACAATAACAAGGGGTTATCCGCCAAGTGCGGATAACCAATGAGAGAAACAATGCACTACCTAAGTAGCTCACGGTTTAATATTATAAAGTTTATTAAAATCATTAATAAACTCTTCTCAACTTTCTGATTGTACCAGACGTAGCCATAGCCAGTGGAACAAAGCAAATCGTTCACTTGTTTAGCCCAACAATGTTCATTTCTATTAGTTGAAACATGTAACATTTAAAAGGAAATCTATTTTTATCCATTTCAATGATTTGTAACCAATAATGAATAATAGAAATAAAGCAATCAATGTTTTAAGGATAGTCTGCCTAATTCTGATCCGACAGCCACGCTGGGTGTGCTGTTTCCAATGCCTAAAATAAATCTTAAAAAACGTGTATGTAAATGATCAATTTGTGATAAATTCGAAAAGCCCCATATCTCACTCCCGTAAATTAAAATTGGTAAACTTTGATGTCAAAAATGTGGTTCCATATATTCTCTGGTAGATATTTTGTTTTGCTGTAATGACTGACTTGATTGTAAATAGTGCGTTATTTGCTTTTTCACAATTGTGTTCAATTGTGTTATTCCATTGACCATTTGAATTGAAAACCACTCCCAAGTAAGTATACGATTTAACAACTTCCATTTGAATGTTTATGTAATACCATTTTTCATATTTTCTTAATTTTTCACCTTTTTTAAATACCATTATTTTTTATTTGTTTACATTTACATTTCTAAGACCCCATGTGTCACAAAATATTTCTAATATAATTATTAAATTTTGTAAGCCTTTTCTGTGTCTGCGAATAGTAATAAATCATCAGCATATAGCAGATGGTTTATAAAGCAATCCCTGAATGGTATTTTTGTTATTTTGATTTAGCTAGTAATTCATAAATATATTAAATAGAGATGATGGCAGGGGTGACCCTTGTTGTATTCCAATTGAACATTCAAATATGAGCGTTAATGAGTTTCATATTTTTACATGCGCTAATAATGGTGGGGCTCGAGTTATCTTTATTGTGTTTTGACAAACAGGTATAAAAACAAAATTGGTTACTGGTCATAAAACATAATATAAATAAAAACATTCAAAAAGTTCAAAGCATATTGAAAACTTACAATAGATGTTTTTAATCGCATTTCCTACTGCCAAATTCTGAATCATACCAGTTATTCATATCAGGATTAATTTATTTTCACTTTACCCAGTGAAACCATCCTAATCAACCGTATGTTGCTAGAAACGATTTAGATTCAGGGTCGCTGTCAAAAAAACGTTGCATAACGTCTATATGTTTAAGTTTTAGTTTCACAATTTTTTTTAGGACATAATTAATAACTGTAGTTGTTAACTGTATACATTTTAGTTAAAAATATACTTTATTATTATTATAATAGTATCCAGAATGAATGAGGTTTACCATTTTCATTTAAGTCGATTGCTTGTATATAGTCACCCACAAGCGGTGGTAAGGCTTTGCATCACACAGAGCCTTTATATAACCTTATACTATTGAAAAAAAACCCATTTTTTTTTTAAGATACCATATGACACTTCAAGAGTTTTGCCAAGCTGTGACTTTTAATATAGTGTTTTTTTATGAAAATATATAATATGTAATATTTTTGTTTTGGGTATTTTTTTAGATTCACCAAGTACTGCTGATGAGCAATTTCAAACACAATTTCAGAAACAGACAATTGACGAACAGAAAACAAAACTTCTTAAGCCAGAGAGTGGTGAGTTTAAGAATCATAAGAGCTGCTGTATGTTTTATGATTGTATCTAATATACAGTATAATTTACCAGAATTGTGATTAAAATGGGATTTTAGTAAAAAGAGAATTAAACGCTATAAATAAAGTCGAAAAGTGTGCAACTGATAACAAATGGAGAGATTTTTTTATCATAAATGAAACAATCAGTTGATTGTTTCCATCCAAAATACTGTAATAATGGAATGGAACTATTTTGTAAATTTATGTGGCATGCTTGCTAAATTTTTGCTTGATCGTTGATTTTTGTTGTTGACTTTAATTACTCCAGATGTTCTACAAATCTTAATCAATTTTCAGATTTTTCAACTGATATTGCTGCTCGTGAATTAGAGTATCAGGAAGCGTACAATGAAGCTTTGAAAGAAGGATCTGTCAAAGTCAACCTTGGAATGCTTAAGGTGATTGGACAGGAAGGAGTGGGTAAAACATGCCTCATAAATGCCTGTCTTGGAAAGATGTAAGTACTAGATGGAAAGTAAAATTGACATTACAAAATACATGCAGGTACTACCTAATTACAAATTGTCTATAGAACAAAGTAATAAATTTTAACTTTGTAGTTTAAAAAAAAGATAATTTTAATTGTTGACTAAATAACTGATTTAAAATGTATAACTACTACTGTTATCTATAATTAAAAAGAGAAAATGGCATTTTACAGCACTTAAAAATGACTGACATTTCAAATTATTATATATATCTCAGGTTTGAGAAAGAACACAACATTACAAATGGAATAGCAGTGATAAGAACAGCAAGCACAACATGGAAAGAGGCTAAATCTGATAGTGGTAAACATGAATAAAAATTAGCAATTACTCTTCCCATCATCATAGGCTATGTAACAATATTTATCTCATTATCATAGACACAAACAGGCCGAATGGAATTTAGTAAATGCATACAACTTCAGTAAGTGTGGTGTCATATTTTCACATACGTACTTTACAATCCTTGTTATTATCCTTTAACGCAAGCTACTGTTTGTTGATGTACTGTAATTGTAATTTTACTTTAATTAATCAATCAATTATTGTCACCTATCAATGTATCTGCTGTAATAATATGTGCAAATGTCTTTTTTCTCTAGGTAATCCTTTAAAACAGTATACAAAAATGGTCACTGACAAATTGAGAAAAAAGAAAACTGTAAACGTATGTCAATAATAGTGTAATAACAACATAAAATGAATAAAGTAGCACCTACAGGACTATTGCAAACCAGTCACTTAGGCTTTCTTTCTAAATGAATCAATGAGGCATTATGAGCAGCTTTTTCATTTTTTTTTCTTTTTTAATCCAATTTACTTAAAAAAATTATTTGGTTTTTTGTTTAAGAGTAAATAATATTAGTTTTCTCTTATATTAAATTGTAAACAATACTGTATTTAACTTGAATAAACATTTATTTCTTTTTTATATCCATTTATTGTTTTTATTTTATGTGTAGATTGACATGAAACCACCTACAGATGTTGATGATGATAACAATGATGATTACAAAACTGATGACAACAATGATTACAAAAATGATGGTATGTAACTTTCTCTTAAATTTTATTTATTCTTACATTTTTGTAGTAAAAGCACTAATAAATAAGTCTTGCAATTATCAGTTTGCAATATCTGTCATATTAAGTTCATAGTTATGTGAATTAGATTATTAATTCGATTTTCCAGTTTAATGTAACTAAAGAAGTATACAATTATGTTATCAGATTTATAACTTAGAGGCAACCTATTTGTGTAACAATTAGAGAAAACTTGGCGGCGGCCATCCCCCTCATAGACATCATCCACAGACTCTGTACATGCAGGCTTGGTGGGCATGTTTGATAAGTTTCTTAATTAGCAATGTTAAAAAAAGATGAACTAATTAAAACCGTAAAATGGGCTTTCAAACTTGCTTATTTTTTTTATGAAGCTAGAAGAATCAAAGTGAATTCACAGTCTACACCCACTATATAATATACATAAATATATACTGGGCATATACAAAAGTGCAGATTAATATTTTGTATGTATTACCGTATCCTTTCATATCTACCGTCCCCTTTCGCTCACCATCCCGGTAAGAAAGCTCACTATGATGATAATGAAGACAACTATACTCATAGTAACTTTTTTAACTGACTGATTAACTATGATAAATTAAAATATTAAAATAATGATGCTTGTGACGCCATTTTTGGAATGACCAAAACACTTGTTTCCACTACAGGTGCTGATGCAGCTACTCAAGCTGTTCCATTTGATACAGATCAACAATTAGATAAGGATGTAATCAAGGAAGTTGAGGAAAATAAGGAGGAGGTTTTGGAAGAAACATTCAACATCTGGGACCATGGGGGACAATTAATCTACCATGGTCTACATCGGGTAAGTTGGTTTCTGTATAGTTTGCATTGATTGTATGGCCAATGTATAGTTGGTCGTCTCCCGGTGTTCTGATCTGGTGGGCGCTGCACTGCTGGCTGCTGTTGGTCAGTGGAGGGCCTAATCTGAATTTCCTCACTTTCCAGTTAAGCTTGGGGACAACTATTAATACCTTTACCTCTTACCTTTATGAAAGTCTTTATTATATTAATATGTATTGTCCCCTGAAAAAAAATTCTTAAAAAATCTTTTTTTGAATATTCCATTTTAATGTAACATAATAGTTATCCACTTTGACCAAAAATTGGATAAAAAAAAAATGTATATACCTGACAAAATGTAATTTAAAGCAAAAAATGGTCAAATTGGCTGCCAGCCAATGGATTTTTATATTTTGTCATTTTATAAGTGAAAACATTATTTGTTTTCGTTTTTTTTTCTATGGAAGTGATTAAGTTTTTTTTAAAAAACAAAATATTCAAATTCTGATTTAATTAATCTTCATTTTTCATGTTTTTGGGGGACAATACATCTTTAAGGTCCATATATTAAAAATAATATTTGTTCATATGTTATCAGAAGGCCTTCAAGAATATTTTAATATTCTTGATTAAAATCAGTCAATATTTAAATATTTTTGCAGATGTTCATGACACTTCAAGCACTATATATTGTTGTGTTTGATCTCAGTAAACCCTTGGATGATCTTGCTACTTTCATTGATTCAACTGGAGTAAGTATTTCTAGAGCATGGCAGCAGTAAGGCATTGTGATTGAACAAGTCTTCTAATTTATAAGAACAGTTTAACTATTATAAAAGATTTAATATTTCATACCTTCCAGATAATGTTTTTAAAAACTAAGCATTTCAAGTTTAACTGTGGTTAATTGTTCTGTAATTTTTTTTCAGAGGAAATTTCAACATCATTGGACCAATCTCCAGTTCATATTATCTTACATCCTGTCAGTTTATTCTCATAGTCGTATTGTGAAAGAAGATGAGGAAAATGAAGTTGACCAACCAACTATCCTTATTGTGGGTACACATAAGGGTAAGCTTGGTGACACTGAAGAACAGCAAAATGATGAGGTAATTCTTCTTTTGTTTCTATATTATTATAAATAGCCACAACCAAAGATACATTGCAGTTGTAACTGTTTTTAAATATTACTTTAGATAAATTACAAAATTGACACATTCTTATTATGATATAGGCGTAAACTGTTATAAAATTATTTACAAACAGGCAGAAAAGGTGTTTAAAATTATTCAAGATGTGCTTAAAACAAAATCATATGGAAATCATGTCTACCACAAATATTTTGCCATTGAAAACAGCCAACCAACTACAGATAAGAGCTTTAGTGATCTCAAACAAGTTATTGATGAACTTATGAAAGCTTTAGAAAAGCCTTTTCCTTTAAAGTGGATGCGTTTTCGATGTGATTTACATCATCTAAGAGGAAAAAAACAGCCCTCCTTTTCTTTGTGTCCTTTAGAAGAGGTAAATGTTATTTGTTTTGTTTTGTTCTTTTTTTCAGAAAAATTATATTAATATTAAGTCGCAAGTATCTAAAAATAAAAAAGTTAACGTTTCTAAATATAAGTACCCTTTAATTAAAAAATGTCTATAGATAATTAGATTACAATATCCAAAATCATATTTTCATCTCAGATATTTGCTGCCATTGTTTTATTTATAAATTGTGTGTTTGAAAATAATAAGGTAATTAGCCATTGAAATTCAATATTTAAAACTATTTTTTCATGTAATACCCACATGTTACAAAAACTGAATATGATTTCATATTTTTTTTTTATTCTGAATAATACTTATTATTATTTCTTTTAGATCAAAATTCTGAAAAGTAAGAATGGTATTGTTGAAAAAGAAAAATACAAATCAGTCCTGCTTAACTTCTTGTACGATCTTGGTGAAATTGTTTACATGCCTGACAACAAATTATTAAGGGATAAAGTCGTGCTAGATCCATTGAGGCTGGTTGAAATTGTCACGAAATTTGTAACTGTGGTTCCCCCAAAATATCCCGTAAGTAGACTCATGTAATGTCTTGCATTGTAAAAACGTGTTACTGTAGTATAATTACTCCTGTTCTGTGTAATTTATTATTCCTTAGCAAAGAATTTGTCGTTGATATTATTTGATAGAGATGCTTAACATTTTCTATAGATAAAATAAAAAGTATGCTGTAAGGCATCATTTGCAATTTACTGTAATTTTTTTACAAGTTTTAATTATTTCACTTTTAATATTCTGCTTTCAATCTATTATAATTGAAGCTATAAAAGTGAATAGCAAACTAACTTGGAGTCATTTCACGGTTTAACCCTTTCACTGTGTGTGCCCAGTATTACAGGGTATAAACATGTCGTCCAACTGCATATAACTATCATTACTGGGTATGGTATTAAACTATTTTCCTGCACTACATGCGACCTCTATATTTTTTAATATCATCTTCTGTAATGATGTCATTTATGCATATTACCATTTTTTTACTCCAAAATGTAGACCAACCTTTTACCCACCACAAAAATTTTAACAAAAGGTTTTTGCAATTTATTAAAAATTACCTGTCTCAATGTTACGCACAGTGAAAGGGTTAAACCACAATACTGTAGTATACCAACACATGGTTCATTCATATTCTAAATGCTTACTGTATCTATTTCCGTCATCCTCACAACTGTTATAAACACAAAATACGATACATGGTTGATAGTTGGTGTTTTTTTTAGGCCGCTAAATTTAGAAGATCTTTTGATAAGCTTGACAAAGGCATACTGGAAGAAGACTTGTTGCGAAAATTATGGAAAGATAGTAAAGTTGATGACGGAAAGAATTTTGAGTTCCTTGTAGCACTGATGATTCAATTCGGTTTCATATGTGAGAGAAAGACAACCAACAGCCAAGATGTGGCAAGTACATCTATAGTAGGTTATGTTTCTTTAATCTTTCATTTGATGCATGTAAGATTTAGAATAAAAAGTATTATTCTAATAGTTTGGATTTAAATGTTCAGACAAAGTTTGAATAAACTTTCTAGTGAAAATGTCTAAATGATAGAGTATCTTTAGTTTGTAATAATAAGTAATCTAAATGGCATTGTTACGAATTAACAATTTCAGAAATCAGTTGGAAAACGATCCTTTTTTGTACCACTGCGACTTGCTATCAAGACAAGTCAAGTGAGACAAGTACCTGATGATTCACAATCTATCAGCAGGCCTATCTATTACGACTTTGAGGGATATCTGCCAGACGTATTGTTTCCGTATTTAATTATTGAATTCCTTAACAAATTTCAAAAGGAAGGAGTTAACCCAATACTCGCATGTAATTATGCAGAACTTTACCTCGACGAAAATCATCATGTGACTTTGTCTCTTGACAAATTTATTACTAAGAATGATGAGCGAAAGTTCTTGTTAAAGGTAATATATAATCTCTAATGTTTAATAAATATCACTAAATTATGAAAGTTAAATATTGTTGCTTAGTCTTTCCCTGATCTGTCATGTCAGAATCTACTTTAAATGCATATAAAACCAAAACTAAATTCTGATAACAAAACATTACATCTATTTTTTACTTTCTAGATGGCTATTAAAAGAACAGATTCTTTTGATGAAACGAGTAATGAGGAACCTTCAGCTGAAGCATGTAAATTGGTATGTATCTATACCAGTTACGTTATCTATCTGTTTGGAGGTAGTTTATGAAAATACACGTAGAAAGTTTTCTCCTCAATTTTTTGTCATGTTTGCTTGATGTCTGAAAATGTCTGCATATTTACAATGTATACTGATTTTAAAAACCAATTACATATTACTTTCCAACATTGCATTGTATAGTATAATAATGAATATTTATGAGATGGATGGTAAGAATATTTTATGAGTTGAAAGATTGACTGCACTATTTTTAACAAAGCAGAGCCGAAAATAGAGCAGTCAATGAATAACATATTCTCTCCATTCAACGAATACAAAACATTCATTATTTATTTTATAACACACCTATTTTTTATTAAATTTATCCATCGTAAGTCAGTGACGAATGTTAGGCCCGGGAAGCTAGATCATTTAAAAAGGCGGTGATCCAACTTTGGACACGGAGTAGAACCGTAAACAGCGTAAACAAATTACATTCATGTTCTCTTTTATTTTTGTAATTGAATTAGTAAGTAATTTTAATATGTATCTGCCTATTAAAAGATTTATTCCCAATTAAGTTTTCAGATTTACACCATAAATCTGAAAACATTGCCTGCCTCACATTAC
Source organism: Antedon bifida (assembly GCF_963402885.1). NCBI lineage: Eukaryota > Metazoa > Echinodermata > Crinoidea > Comatulida > Antedonidae > Antedon > Antedon bifida. Next base: position 14,529,563 of record NC_136228.1, on the reverse strand, counting down.
ATAAAATGTCTTGCATTGTGAGCTACTGCATCATTGATGCTTTCATATTTGTTAAATTTATCAACATTAAATTTATATCTTCAGGTTTTGTCAACAGTTGAGAAGTCATTCGAGCAATCTAAAGATGGTGGTAGAAGGGGGATATCATTCAAGAGATGCATTCCTTGTCAGTGTAGTGATCAATTAGACAAAAAGCATTTTCAAATTCTTAAAGATTTCCAATGCAGGAAGTTAACGTGTACAGAAACTGGCAAGTCTGTTACAATGGATATCGAATGTTACAAGCGGCTGTTTGAATGTAAGAGTCATTTAATAAATTTATTTTTATTAAAGTACATTTTCATTAATACACTACTTTCTTCATGAAGGACTCCCACTCATCCCTACAGCACAGGAAACTGAAAAACAAAAGGCTATTTATGTTCTATAAAAAATTTGTGACTTATTTGTGCAAAAAAATGTGACATGTTTAAATAATTATAGAATAGAGAAAGAGGATATTGTACCTTATTTGAAAATAGACATATTTGATAATACTCTTCCAGTAGTAGTACAATATAACCATTATTGATAATCTATACATTGTTACAACATGCTGTTATTAGCTGTGATATCTTCATTACTCTTACCAATAGTAGTACTATCAGAATCATTATTGATAATCTATACATTGTTGCAACATGCTGCTATTAGCTGTGATATCTTCATTCCTCTTACCAGTAGTAGTACTATCAGAATCATTATTGATAATCTATACATTGTTACAATATGCTGCTATTAGCTGTGATACCTTCATTCCTCTTACCAGTAGTAGTACTATAAGAATCATTATTGATAATCTATACATTGTTATAACATGCTGCTATTAGCTGTGATACCTTCATTCCTCTTACCAGTAGTAGTACTATCAGAATCATTGTTGATAATCTGTACATTGTTACAACATGCTTCTATTAGCTGTGATATCTTCATTCCTCTTACCAGTAGTAGTACTATCAGAATCAATATATAATAGCAATAATGTCACTCTGCAGTGACAATACCTGCTAAATGTGGTGTTCACAAAAGTAAATTGTTGCCTATAAAACAACAGTTACATTTGTGATAACATGATCTGTCATAGCTTGCATCCTAGCATATAGTATGGAATGAATTATTGTTTTATCATTATTTCATTTGTTACAGCGGATGATGTTGGGACATCCGGTTCAAATCAAGGTATGTTAAATTTACTATAAATAATATTTGGGTAATACTATTACTCTACTAATTTCTTTAAGAAGAACTCCCTCTCTCTCATTATTTCAAATTTTTTTGTGTGTACTTATATTGATGGTATCATACTCATTTTTTCATTCCAGAAATCTCAGAGAATGAATTCCTGCAACTGTTAACTGATACAGCAGCATGGTTTGATGGACTTGGATATCTCAAAATATTGAAAGTTTTATACAAAGACCATCTTTCAAAATCGAATGTAGAGGTGGAAAGAGCTAGAAGTGTTTGGGATCTGCTACAGGATTTAAGAGCCTCAGGAAGTTTGAGTCCATCAAACCTTACTATTCTATATGACACAATAACAGTAACCAAGCAATTTGGCTTCCAGTCAAACGTTGAGAATCAACCTCCAAAAGATATTAAGGATCATGTAGTATCAATGTTGACACCTTTCAGACAGAAGGTTTATCAACTGGGAGTAGAACTTAAAGAGGATGAAGTATCAACACTTGCCAGGTTATTTAACAATATATTGGTAAAGACATATCAAGACAGCTGGAGTATGATTATGGACTTTGAACATAGAGGGATCATTGATAAGGATTTCACAAAGTTGGTTGAGTTTCTTAAAGTTTTAGAACAAAATGGAATGACAATGGCTAGGAAGATTTTCATTGATGGTTGGTTGGTTTATTTGTTTTTAGTTACATACATACATACATTAGTACATACTGTAGTACACTACAATCAAGTAAAAGTACTGTAACAAATTAAGAGAGCCAGTCACTAAAAATCAAACATTAGGTGGCAAGGGTCAAAATTTCGAATTGTCTCATATTTTGCACATTGGTAGACCTTGATGTAAGTAAACCTGATGTGTAGTTTGTTTGGTAAAATATCGCTTAGTTTTCGAGAAAATCGAAAAATAACGATTTTCGGCCAATTTTGTTAATTTTTGGTGTATAATTTACATTAAGTTTAACAGCCTCTGGAAGCCAAATGTAGCAACCTAGCGTTTTAATATTTTACACTTACGTTAACTAGCATCTTGACAATATTTTAGTAAAGTTTCAAAAAATTTGATAAAATTTAAAGATTTTTACTAATTAATTACTAATTAGCATATATAAAACTCTTAAAAAGTAGGTTAAAAACAAACACGTTTTTTTTCATGTGCGACGAATTTTTTTTAAATAAAAAAATCATCAATCTAAAGTTTAGATACTAATATTTATGAATCAAGTAAAAAAAATTTGGGGAAACTATTTTGCGCTCCGCGCCAGAGCCACAAAGTTGTAAGAAATTCAAAGATTTTATCTGTCGGCAAGATCAATCAGATGCACCTATTGTTATCTATTTAGCAATCTAAGTCGCTTTGAGCTAAACTTTTATTACGCGAAACAAAATTGAAAGATAAACTGAAAGTTCCTGGAATAATTTTGAATTAAGTTGCAATTTAAACACAAACTAAAAATACGTTTCTGGTAAAATTTCAATTACTAATCAATATACAAAATTAAGCAATTAACTAAAAATCACTCGCTTATTCTTTGTCAAACCACATTATTATAAATTATTCCATCCTCTCATAGTTTATAGGATAAAACTGAAAAACACATTTTGTTTTAACTTGTTATCGTTTTCCTGTTTGTCGAACCTGGTCGAACTTACTCAGCGAGAATGTTTCAAAACATTAACCACAGTAGACAAAACACTTTACTGCATATATTCGACAGACAACGATATCTTCATTGGCGTTGACAACGGAACTGAATTGTTATCCATTTTAGTTTATGTCTTACAATGTAAAGACGTGTTGAAAATAATTTTTATATATACTTATTGTCTGATGGCTTTAAGTTCAAACAAGATGGAGATTTCATGTTCTTTTAAATCGGTTGTTGGCGGAGCTTGTGGATTCGATAGAAAAGACCGCAAACAGAGCACTGAAGTCCTACCTTTACAAGCATGCCAGAAGGAAATCGCTGCACACAGACACATGTTTAGGTTTACGGGCATCGATAGTGAGGTAGACCTAATTCTTAGTCGAGCAGCCATGTTTACCTTGCCCGCTGATATACATAGTTGGACTGTTTGTCCCTTGCATCGATCGGAACTTGGCTTAGGTTGGTCTCGAGGAAATAACAACAGATGTAGAGTGCCGCCTGATCTCTCTAATCACATCCAAAGCAAAGGAAAGGGACCCAAGTGCGATAGGGGTATTAGCAAAGAAGATTCGCAACTAATATTAAAGAAAACAGGAACTTTCCTGCAAGTTGGTTCAGGTAAATATAATTTAATTTTTATATTTTTATATATTTAATGTAATTTAAACTGTTAAACAAAACCCTGTAAGTAAATGTTTTTACGCTTTTTATCAGGTATCTGTTCAACTTGCCGTAAGATGCTGAAGTCATTGTTACCTGTAACCTCGAACACTGAAACAAATAACCCTAGTCTCGTCGATCAGATGAGCGCACTAACAACTGTAAGTTAAAAAATACCGTACAGTATGACATTTATGAATACGCATTTATTGGCGGAAAGATTAAGTAAATAATGTGTTTCATGTTACTTTGTTCATTTTTTTTCGGATGTTGGTGGTAGGAGGTATATTTTCTGCATTCCCTGCCATTGTCATCATCATTTTATATATATCACGAATCAGTGCGTCAATAATTGAATCAAAGTCAGTAGTAATTTTTTACCAATATTATTCTTATTTTCAGGAAAGTAATAAGGATGAGTTTTACATGTCATTAGCCACTCCAACTTGTCAAACACCGGCGTGTGATGTTATGGATACTCAAATGAGCCTATATCAATTTTGCGATCCAACTTTTGCTTCAGCTACCTCAGAAGATGAATCAATTCAATCTACACCAAGAGAAAAATTAAATGCATTTCTCAATTCAAGGGACGTCAGTCCAATTAGATATCCTTTATCTGCACCGCTGGAGCAAGTTTCAGACCGTACTAAACGTTTCCACATGCGCAAGGCTCGTCAAGTTGTCTCTATGTGCCTGGAAGAAATCGCACCTGGTCAGTCGACTACTCTACTTGAAGGCTTATCAAGTGATAAAACCACAGAAGCTGACGAAAGAACCGATTCTTCTCTATTAGATGCTCTATCAGAATGCTATCTTCATACTAACCACTGGAGTACAAGACGTCAGATTTTATCGATCATGGTTGATAAGGTTACCTTCAAGGAACTGCAGAAATGGATACCTAACTTGACTAGATACCGTTTTAACGTGGCCAAACACCATTTATTGTTACATGGTAGAGGTTCTGTAATTCAACCTCTAAAGAACACTAGAGTATGCCTACAGCCAGGGAAAATTGACCACTTTGTTACCTTTATAACAAGTTCTCAAGTTATACAAGACTTGCCATTTGGAGAAAAAACTCTAAAACTTTCTACAGACAGAGTTATAAAAATCCCAAATGTTGTGCGTAATCTTATCCCAGAACAATGTATTCTTCAATACGAGAGTTACTGTCAAGAGAAGAATTTTCAACCTATGAGCCGCAGTACATTGCGTAGAGTTCTCAGTGTTTGTTCTGCTTCTGTACGCAAATCCTTACAGGGCCTTGATTATATCTCTGCCAATGGTGGAAAAGCCTTCGATGACCTGGAGAACATCGTTGATAAGCTGGGAGATTGCTATGAAATGGGTTTGACTTGGGCCAAACAAACAAACCAAAAACTTAAAGATGCCAAGCGCTACCTAAAAGGTGACTATAAGGTAATAACAATCTTGTTTAAATATCTTGATAACTGCTACAGTATAAATAGAAAAACAATATAATAAAAAAGGCAAAGTAGCGCGTTGTATGTTGCTCAGTAAAGCATGTAAGAAACATTCAAGACTAATTACATTTTTTATACAATTCCTTTTATATATTATTGCAGATTCACATTTCTAACCATTCTGAAGTTGCCGATCATTGTAGGGCGTATGCTCTTAGTTCTTGCGAAGACAAATATTACCAGACTGTCTGTGATCATGACCACAATGCAAGATGTGACAGATGTCGTATATTTCCAGAAGCTTTGTCTGAAATTCTTGAAGCTTTAAACGAAGTGCGCTGCTCTTCTGAAGAAAAAGATGACATGGAGTACGTAATTACACGGTCAGTCCAAGACATCGAGACGTGGAAGGCGCATATCTTAAGATCCATTAACCAAGACGCTGCACGACATGATATTTTAGGAGATTTGAATCCTGGTTGTGCCCTAATTGTTTTAGACTGGGCGATGAAGTTTGTACCACGTAAATACCGCGAAAGCCAAAGAGACTGGTTTGGAAAGCGTGGACTTCCGTGGCACATAACGGTCTTGACGAAAAAGAATAAAGATAGAGAGGTACAGATGCTTACGTTTGTGCATATTTTTAAATCTTGCAGTCAGGATAGTACTACTGTTGTGGCAATCATCGACGATGTGTTGAGGCAGCTGCCATCTATTGCACCCGATATACACTCTGTGTATCTGCGTCAAGATAATGCAGGATGCTACCACTCTGCCCTAACATTACTCTCGTTACCAAAGATAGCGAAAGAAACGAAGATCAAAATCCGACGTATTGATTTTTCGGACCCTCATATCAAAAATCACATGAATAAATATCTTAATTCAGGAAAAGATATTGAAAATCCAGAGCAGATGAAGGCAGCAATTGAGTCCTTTGGAGGCATTCCTGGAGTGAAAGTCATAGTTTGTGCTTTACCTACTGGTACTATTTGTGCAGCAGGGAAATGGAAAGGCGTGAGTCACATCAACAACATAGAGTTCGGAAGCAGGTCCATGAAGGTGTGGATGGCGTATGGTATTGGTGCAGGACAAAATCTACTTTTGAGTAAATTCTGTGTGCCCTCGAAACTACCCAATTTAATTCATAACAAGGATACAACGTCTGATCAAAATCAAGTATCATTTATTACAGTAAAAGCAAGAATACAAGCCAAGACATCTCATGAAGAACAAGCTGATATAAATGACGACGAACAAATAGAAAGTGAAGAAAGTCCTGGCACCCCCAGCAAACTGTTCTTTTGTCGCGAACAAGGTTGCATTAGGTCATATCAGAGATACTCTTCCCTAGAGAAACACTTAGATTATGAAAATCACAAGAACGCACTAGAACATGAAACACTATATGACAGGGCAATGAAATTATACGCAACACAACTAGAAGAGGGTACTTCTAAAAATCCAGAACCAACAAGAACCAACGATTTGCCACGGTTTGACATTGGCCCCGACCTGCAAATGGGCTGGGCGTTAAAGTCCTCTGCAAAAAAAACCCGATTTTCTGTTCCACAGAAAACCTACCTTATTGATGTTTTTGACGTTGGAGAGCAGACAGGACAGAAAGCTGATCCATGTGATGTCTCACGAGAGATGAGATCGGCCAGGCACAGCGATGGTTCACATCTATTTAGCAAGAGTGAATTTTTAACAGCACAGCAGATTGCAAGTTTTTTCTCACGCTTAGCTTAAAAAAGGAGGACAGATGCAGCCGTTCATGATGATGATGATGATGACGAAGATGATGATTACGATAGTATTGAAGATGGTGACGAAGTTCAAGAAAATGGAGACGATTCAAAAACGGAAAAAGAAAGAGAAATTCAAATTTTGTCGCAAACCGTACTGGACACAATAGGCTTGCAGCATCCAATAATGTTTGAAAGGCATAATATTTGTGAACTGAAAGCTCAAGAAAAACTCTCCAGATTCTCTTTGCCAATGTTGCAAGAAATGTGTACTTCTCTTGAACTTGATACCACAGATATAACCATAAAGCGCAAGAAGCCATACATTGATTTGCTGGGAAAGCTGGTTTCCACGTGCAGTTGCTCGATTGATTAAGGTAGCAACGAAGGTAAAACTGTGTCTGTGAGAATTCTTTAAAATAACAATTTAATATGTGGGACGATTCTGTTGTCTAAATTCTTAGTATTTTAAGTCGCGTTCTGTAAATTTTTAATAAAGCGAAGGGGTGAAACAATGGTAAAACAATAATTTATTGTTTAGGCCACGAATTATTAGGAAATTTCGCACGAGCACATGAACGTTAACGGTTGTCACCATTCTACTCATTTGCATAACAACAGAGTTCAGCGAACACTTGCGTTAACGTACTTGCTCGTTTTGATTTCGCGCTTCGACGGGAAGTGTAGAACGCAACACATGTGTAGCGCACGCAACATACGCCACAAGTATTGACACAAATCACGGAATACCTTGGGTTTAGAGACTAAGCCTAGCCAGGCATGTTTAATCATGTTTTGGTTAACGTTTTTCATTGACGCTATTTTTCAGAAATAAGGTTCTTGACGCACGTAACTAAAGTTTTTCGTAATGCTTGCGCACGCACAGATCAAGTTGTTTACAAAGTGGGCGGAGCTTGGAAAATAGCGTTAACGTGCTCGTGCGAAAACTCCCTATATGAGAAGATAAGAAAATTATGTTGTAAAGCCTGTTTTCCACTAGGCGAAATTATTCGCGCAAATCAAACATTTTCGCGTATACGCGCACGCCCAATGGAACACGTTGTTGATAAAAATAAACTGCGCATGCAAAAAATGTTCAATTCGCGAGAATAAATTCACCTTGTGGAAAACATAACAGGCTTGATGAAGCTAAGCGAGTTATAATGTTGAGCTCAGATAGTAATTGCTTAATTTCATCATGGGTTAGTCGTTTAAATTTTACTAGAAATTTATTTTTAGTTTGTGTTTATATTAAAACGTAAATCCAAATTATTCAGGACCTTTCAGTTTACCTTTAAAGTTTGTTTCTCATAGTAAAATTTACCTTAAATATGTAAATAGAGAACAATAGGTACATCCGATTGATCTTGCCGACAGATAAAATCTTTGAATTTCTTACAAATTTGTGGCTCTGGCGCGGAGCGCAAATAAGTTTCCCCAAATTTGTTTTACTTGATTCATAAATATTAGTATCTAAACTTTAGATTGATGATTTTTTTATTAAAAAAAAATTCGTCGCACATGAAAAAAAACGCGTTTGTTTTTACCCTACTTTTTAAGAGTTTTATATATGCTAATTAGTAATTAATTAGTAAAAATCTTAGAATTTCATCAAATTTTTTGAAACTTTACTTAATTATTGTCAAGATGCTAGTTAACATAAGTGTAAAATATTTAAACGCTAGGTAGCTACGTTTGGCTTACAGAGGCTGTTAAACTTAATGTAAATTATACACCAAAAATTAACAAAATTGGCCGAAAATCGTTATTTTTCGATTTTCTCGAAAACTAAGCGATATTTTACCAAACAAACTACACATCAGGTTTACTTACATCAAGGTCTACCAATGTGCAAAATATGAGCCAATTCGAAATTTTGACCCTTGCCACTAAATTACGAATATGTCTGATTTTTGGTGACAAGCACTCTTAAACATTTTAGGCAGATTCAAATTATTAGGATGTCCCTTTCTGTCTGCTGTTATAGTTGATTAAGGATATCAACCAACATTCGGTTAAATGGCAATTCAGCTGAATTGATGACAAGTTAGTAAAATAACAATAATATGCTCAATGAGTCTAATGAAAAATGAGCTGAACTGAAAAGTATGTTTGTATTCCATGATGTTATCCCTATAAATCAGATTGACTCAAACCTTTGGAACATAATAATAATCTGCATTTTAAATTTGTGAATGCCTCATAATTCCTGTAAAGCCCAGCATACCATTTGAGGGTCAAAAGACCGACTCTGGGGCTGATTCAGATCTTTACTATTGCAAGAGGATCATTAAGTTGTATAAGAAAGCCACAGGTTGACAGCGTACCCATCACCACCTCATGCCAATTTATGCAGCCGGGCACTTTTATAAACTTAAGTTTAGATTATGTGACTTCTGCCTATCCCATTAATAACTTACTGAAACTAGAGAATGCAAAACTCCACCTACAATATAATTTTCCTACACATTAAAATCTCTCCCTGAGAAAAGTGGTTTGTTTTTTCAGTAAGGTAATTTGGCCTAATTGCACTGCATAACAAATTAATGTGAATTTTCCATGGTTGAAATCCTGCCTCAAATTGGGCTGAAGAAGGGAGTCTTTTTTAATCATTTCTTTAATTATTTTTTTTAATAGTTTTTTTTGTCAATTTTGACATTTGACCCTGCCTGTTCAAAATTGAATTACCTTATGATGGATAATTTTGGCCAAATTTCAGTTTAAAAGTGTGGCCTGGCAGGATATATAAAGAAAACATTTATAGTAGGTTGTGACCTTGACCTTTCACGGAAGCATCCACCTACACAGAATGAAAAAAAAAACAAACAAGAAGTCACCAAGTAGTCTACATAATTAGATTTATTCTAAATAAGTCTTAAGTATATATGTCTTCTGGTATAGATGTGGCTTCTGGTGCAGGCGCATCTTCTGGTACAGGTGTGTTTTCTGGTGCAGGCGCATCTTCTGGTGCAGGTGTGTCTTCTGGTGCAGGTGTGTCTTCTGGTGCAGGTGTGTCTTCTGGTGCAGGTGTGTCTTCTGGTGCAGGTGTGTCTTCTGGTGCAGGTGTGTCTTCAAGTGCAGGTGTGTCTTCAGGTGCAGGCCTTTCGTCTGACACAGGTGAATGTCAAGGTAACTATCAAGGCACTAGAGCAACACTCTACAGCAAAAAAATATATTACTGTTGATATTTAGCCAGGAGTCTGACTTAGTGACAATTGGCATTTTATTATCACTTTTTTGTATACAATATTAAAATAGGCTAGAAATATTTATTACCTTTCATTGTTAAGTGATTGTAGTTGTTTATGTAGGGTTTAATCTAAATTGATTAAAATCTATATTTATCCGGCAACCTTAAAATTACTTGAAGTTAAAGTTTTTCTTTGACTTTCTCCAAATCTATTCCGTTCATTTCTTTTTCAAGTAGACATTATACATTAATCCTGTTTGTTGCTTATTGTTCACACAGTATCAGCTTAGATAATTAAACTTTCCAAAATGTTATCACAAATGTTCGTTTAAAGTTTATATGAAAGTTTCTATGTAATAGTCAGCAGTTATCGTATAGCATATACTTAAAGACGTATTGTCCCCCAAAAACATGAAAAATGAAGATTAATTAAATCAGACTTTGAATAGGTTATTATGTAGTTTTAAAAAAGTAAATCACTTCCGTAGAAAAAAAACGGAAAAATATGTTTTTACTTATAAAAATGGTTAAATTCAACCAAAAATCCATTGGCTGCCAGCCAATTTGACCATTTTTCGCTTGAACTTCCAGTTTTTTCAGGTAAATAATTTTTTTTTTATCCAATTTTTGGTCAAAGTCAATAACTATTAGTGACATTAAAATGGCATATTCAACAAAAAAAATTTAAAAAAAATATTTTTTCAGGGGGACAATACATCTTTAAATCAACAAACATCCAAACTATTTATTTTTTATTTAATCAAATTTATTTAATTTTAACATACTATTAAATGTTTTAGGTTTAACTGTGTTCATACTTTATTAAGGGTTAGGGTGTTTAATTGTTTAATTATTTCTCACTATATCTATTACTTAATGAGTTTTGTTGTTATTTCAGGTACGCATCATGGCGGGTAAGTATTTTCCACATATGTACTGTTATTTGATCAAATTAATTTTGTTAATAAATTGGCACTTTGTGTGTGTGATTTACAGAATACATTAAACTTTTATTTTTATTTCATTTATTTTGCCATATAGAATGTATAAAAAAACAATTAAAAGAAAACAAAATCAATAAAAAAGAAAAAGATTACTCTCTGCCTCCCCACAAAGGCAGACAGGATTACCAAAGCATAAGTAAACACTGTCTAGTGGCTCTCGTCAAGGTCAATACAGGGCTGGTGCTAATCAACTAAAGCCTGTTTTCTAGTCTACGTTATTCGATTTCAACACGATTGTTTGAACACAATCAAATTGAAAGAAACAACAATTTTAATGTTAATACTTTATTAGAATTTTAATTATCTAATTGTACCTTGTTATTTCTAGTCGAAAGAAAAAGAGACGTTGCAAGTTGTTATAAGGTATAGTATTTAACTTTAAATTTGTTTCTAATGTCATGCACTGTTTTTCTATTAAAAGACTAATAAAGTTTCAAAATGTAAGAAATCAGTTGTCTTTTTTCCTATTACAAAACCTATAAAATGCTTTTTGTTGTAGTCATTTGCAGTATTTTAAAACAACTTTAAATGAAAACAAAATAGAAAGCAATATTTTTAAAAAGATGAGGATTTATGAAATATTTTCTCTTTTAGATTACTGGTTGGTAGTTACTGTATATATGATGGATTAACTGCTGTTGGTGGCTGCAGTATCTGGTGTGTACATAAGAAAGTGACCAAGTCTCTTACTCAGTCAAAAAATGCAACAGATGACAGAAAAACAGTACATAGTAATTCACCAATCTAACAGTAGATTTCATACATTTTAAAGGCATTGTATGGATAATATTGAAGATAGATGTGAAATTATAAAGATGTGAAAGCCTAAGGGAGTTTTGACACAATGACAAATCACTAAAGATCTAGGGAGTTATTGCCATCTAAGTCAAATTCACAATCCGCTTCCACCACCCCTTTTTTATAAAAAACCAAATAAACAAAAAAAATATTTTCCCCTCAAAAAATTCAGCCATGCTTGTCAGATGAAACGACAACATTGATTTAAGGATTTTTGTGAAATACAGCTTTCTTAAAACAGAACTTTACAAATTTCAGTTTATTACCATTCCAAATTCTTTTATTGATTTTATAAAAAGAATCAAAAATGAAAATTAGACTTTTTAGTTTGCCTCAAGGAAATTGTGTAATTGACCAAAAAAGGACAAAAGAAAAAAGAAATCATTAAATGAAATAAAGTGGGTAATGCAATGCCAGTATTATGTATGTAAATAATAACTCATGTTTGTTTAGCTTGACATGCTGTAGTAGACAGTTGTCAACATATTGAAGCTGTAACTCAGTTGTCAATTGTGTACTCAATGCTGTAGTAGACAGTTGTCATCATATTGAAGCTGTAACTCAGTTGTCAATTGTGTACTCAATGCTGTAGTAAACAGTTGTCAACATATTGAAGCTGTAACTCAGTTGTCAATTGTGTACTCAATGCTGTAGTAGACAGTTGTCAACATATTGAAGCTGTAACTCAGTTGTCAATTGTGTACTCAATGCTGTAGTAGACAGTTGTCATCATATTGAAGCTGTAACTCAGTTGTCAATTGTGTACTCAATGCTGTAGTAGACAGTTGTCAACATATTGAAGCTGTAACTCAGTTGTCAATTGTGTACTCAATGCTGTAGTAAACAGTTGTCAACATATTGAAGCTGTAACTCAGTTGTCAATTGTGTACTCAATGCTGTAGTAGACAGTTGTCAACATATTGAAGCTGTAACTCAGTTGTCAATTGTGTACTCAATGCTGTAGTAGACAGTTGTCAACATATTGAAGCTGTAACTCAGTTGTCAATTGTATACTCAATGCTGTAGTAGACAGTTGTCTACATATTGAAGCTGTAACTCAGTTGTCAATTGTGTACTCAATGCTGTAGTAGACAGTTGTCATATTGAAGCTGTAACTCAGTTGTCAATTGTGTACTCAATGCTGTAGTAGACAGTTGTCAACATATTGAAGCTGTAACTCAGTTGTCAATTGTATACTCAATGCTGTAGTAGACAGTTGTCTACATATTGAAGCTGTAACTCAGTTGTCAATTGTGTACTCAATGCTGTAGTAGACAGTTGTCATATTGAAGCTGTAACTCAGTTGTCAATTGTGTACTCAATGCTGTAGTAGACAGTTGTCAACATATTGAAGCTGTAACTCAGTTGTCAATTGTGTACTCAATGCTGTAGTAGACAGTTGTCAACATATTGAAGCTGTAACTCAGTTGTCAATTGTATACTCAATGCTGTAGTAGACAGTTGTCTACATATTGAAGCTGTAACTCAGTTGTCAATTGTGTACTCAATGCTGTAGTAGACAGTTGTCATCATATTGAAGCTGTAACTCAGTTGTCAATTGTGTACTCAATGCTGTAGTAGACAGTTGTCAACATATTGAAGCTGTAACTCAGTTGTCAATTGTGTACTCAATGCTGTAGTAAACAGTTGTCAACATATTGAAGCTGTAACTCAGTTGTCAATTGTGTACTCAATGCTGTAGTAGACAGTTGTCAACATATTGAAGCTGTAACTCAGTTGTCAATTGTGTACTCAATGCTGTAGTAGACAGTTGTCAACATATTGAAGCTGTAACTCAGTTGTCAATTGTATACTCAATGCTGTAGTAGACAGTTGTCTACATATTGAAGCTGTAACTCAGTTGTCAATTGTGTACTCAATGCTGTAGTAGACAGTTGTCATATTGAAGCTGTAACTCAGTTGTCAATTGTGTACTCAATGCTGTAGTAGACAGTTGTCTACATATTGAAGCTGTAACTCAGTTGTCAATTGTGTACTCAATGCTGTAGTAGACAGTTGTCAACATATTGAAGCTGTAACTCAGTTGTCAATTGTGTACTCAATGCTGTAGTAAACAGTTGTCAACATATTGAAGCTGTAACTCAGTTGTCAATTGTGTACTCAATGCTGTAGTAGACAGTTGTCAACATATTGAAGCTGTAACTCAGTTGTCAATTGTGTACTCAATGCTGTAGTAGACAGTTGTCAACATATTGAAGCTGTAACTCAGTTGTCAATTGTATACTCAATGCTGTAGTAGACAGTTGTCTACATATTGAAGCTGTAACTCAGTTGTCAATTGTGTACTCAATGCTGTAGTAGACAGTTGTCATATTGAAGCTGTAACTCAGTTGTCAATTGTGTACTCAATGCTGTAGTAGACAGTTGTCAACATATTGAAGCTGTAACTCAGTTGTCAATTGTATACTCAATGCTGTAGTAGACAGTTGTCTACATATTGAAGCTGTAACTCAGTTGTCAATTGTGTACTCAATGCTGTAGTAGACAGTTGTCATATTGAAGCTGTAACTCAGTTGTCAATTGTGTACTCAATGCTGTAGTAGACAGTTGTCAACATATTGAAGCTGTAACTCAGTTGTCAATTGTGTACTCAATGCTGTAGTAGACAGTTGTCAACATATTGAAGCTGTAACTCAGTTGTCAATTGTATACTCAATGCTGTAGTAGACAGTTGTCTACATATTGAAGCTGTAACTCAGTTGTCAATTGTGTACTCAATGCTGTAGTAGACAGTTGTCATCATATTGAAGCTGTAACTCAGTTGTCAATTGTGTACTCAATGCTGTAGTAGACAGTTGTCAACATATTGAAGCTGTAACTCAGTTGTCAATTGTGTACTCAATGCTGTAGTAAACAGTTGTCAACATATTGAAGCTGTAACTCAGTTGTCAATTGTGTACTCAATGCTGTAGTAGACAGTTGTCAACATATTGAAGCTGTAACTCAGTTGTCAATTGTGTACTCAATGCTGTAGTAGACAGTTGTCAACATATTGAAGCTGTAACTCAGTTGTCAATTGTATACTCAATGCTGTAGTAGACAGTTGTCTACATATTGAAGCTGTAACTCAGTTGTCAATTGTGTACTCAATGCTGTAGTAGACAGTTGTCATATTGAAGCTGTAACTCAGTTGTCAATTGTGTACTCAATGCTGTAGTAGACAGTTGTCTACATATTGAAGCTGTAACTCAGTTGTCAATTGTGTACTCAATGCTGTAGTAGACAGTTGTCAACATATTGAAGCTGTAACTCAGTTGTCAATTGTGTACTCAATGCTGTAGTAGACAGTTGTCTACATATTGAAGCTGTAACTCAGTTGTCAATTGTGTACTCAATGCTGTAGTAGACAGTTGTCAACATATTGAAGCTGTAACTCAGTTGTCAATTGTGTACTCAATGCTGTAGTAGACAGTTGTCAACATATTGAAGCTGTAACTCAGTTGTCAATTGTGTACTCAATGCTGTAGTAGACAGTTGTCAACATATTGAAGCTGTAACCCAGTTGTTAATTGTGTACTCAATGCTGTAGTAGACAGTTGTCAACATATTGAAGCTGTAACTCAGTTGTCAATTGTGTACTCAATGCTGTAGTAGACAGTTGTCAACATATTGAAGCTGTAACTCAGTTGTCAATTGTGTACTCAATGCTGTAGTAAACAGTTGTCAACATATTGAAGCTGTAACTCAGTTGTCAATTGTCTACTCAATGCTGTAGTAGACAGTTGTCAACATATTGAAGCTGTAACTCAGTTGTCAATTGTGTACTCAATGCTGTAGTAGACAGTTGTCAACATATTGAAGCTGTAACTCAGTTGTCAATTGTGTACTCAATGCTGTAGTAGACAGTTGTCAACATATTGAAGCTGTAACTCAGTTGTCAATTGTGTACTCATTTATTTGTCATATTGAAAACCAATTGCTCTTACTATTTGAAAATGGACAGACAGACATGCTTACTATTTTTATATGATTACAGTTTAGATATCTAAAGTTACATAATTAGCATACACATTTTGATGGGTAGGATATGGGAACAAAAAGTGGAGTTTTTTCAAATATTGATACAGTATTTAGTTGTGGACAGGACAGTTAGAGATGCCCCTACAATCTTATTGTTTCAAAGTGTATATTGCAGCTATAAACATGTTAAAGATGTATTGTCCCCAAAAACATGAAAAATGAAGATTAATTAAATGTGGCACAGTGTGAAGGGCGTGTGGCGCAGTGTGTTGGACGTTCGACTACTGACTGGAGATCGAGGTTCGAATCCAACTCTCGCTGCATTGCTTGTATCCTTAGGCAAGATACTTTACTTACGTTTGCCTCTCTCCATCCAGGTGTATAAATGGGAACCCGGTTAGATCAAGACACAACTTTGCGCTGATTACTAGCTGCATCATGGGAGTATGTTTCCATACGTGTTTGATCCAAAAAATGACTGGGATAATAAGGTTTCACAACATTAGGCGCTATATAAATCCAGGATATTATTATTATTATTAAATCAGACCAATTTGACTATTTTTTGCTTTAAATTACAGTTTCTTCAGGTAAATACATTTTTTTCTATCCAATTTTTGGTCAAAATGGATAACTATTATGTGACATTAAAGTTGCATATTAAAAGAAAATTGTTAAGAATTATTTTTTTCAGGGGACAGTACGTCTTTAAAGTAAAATAATAATTTGATAAATGAAAAACATTTTTTTTAATCAAATTTATAAGGGGATGGGGTATGACAGCAGCAAATAGGTGTTTGATGGGGATAAAATGATACTGATGATAATAATGTTGCTATTTGTTTGTATTAATAACTACGGTAGTTATGATTAATGATGCTAAGTTGTATTTTAAATCAAGAAATCATGTAATAATTAGACCATGACAATCTAAGTGTATTGTGACCAAGACAATAATATTTTCCACTCAACAACACAATTTGTTGTGGATAAATCCAAAAGCTGTAGGAATCACTGTATTTATGGTACAGGGATTTTAACAACACAATTTGTTGTGGATAAATCTAAAAGCTGTAGGAATCACTGTATTTATGGTACAGGGATTTTAACAACACAATTTGTTGTGGATAAATCTAAAAGCTGTAGGAATCACTGTATTTATAGTACAGGAATTTTTACCAAAAATGACCAAATTGATAATGATGTTATTATATTAATGATGTGCAATTGTCAGTCTGTGTTTTCATCCTTCATGCTGCATTTTAGTTAAAGTGTGGCCTACTGTACTTAATAGGCCTAACAATAAATATAATAATTCAATTCACATTAATATTTTGTTCTCTCTTAGTTAAAGTGTGGCCTACTGTACTTAATAGGCCTAACAATAAATATAATAATTCAATTCACATTAATATTTTGTTCTCTCTTAGTTAAAGTGTGGCCTACTGTACTTAATAGGCCTACAATAAATATAATAATTCAATTCACATTAATATTTTATTCTTTCTAAGTTAATTATATAGTTTGTTAATTAATTTATGTTTTTTTGTGCAGAATTACAAAAACATAATATGTGTTCTGTTTTGTTTTTTGTAATTATTGCATATTATGCAAATGAGACCAGGTACAAGGAAGTAAATAATTAAATCCTTGCGCCCTCTAATCCTTCCCCTTACCACACTAGACATAGACACAACTTTGTTGAATCTCACTGTGCTACTAAACACCACTTCTCTAGCACTGTTCCTTATTTGATCCGGTTGTTAAACAAACAATTCTTAAATCTAAATTATTGATTGATGAATTGTTTATAGTGTTACATTTTTTTGTACTAAATTATATTTTTTATGAATACATTTTATGATATCTGTTTGTTGAAATGATTTGAAAAGTTTTTTCACTTTTAATTAAATTTTGTCAATTAAAGCTCAATTCAGTGTTTATGCTGCTTGTAATGCTTATATATTTGTTTTTTTTTTTTTTTTTTTCTCTTTTGTGGGGATTTTACCAACTTTTATTTCTTATAAAAATTCATATTTTTGTAAATAATATTTATCTTTATATAATATGCACAATTTTCATTAATATTTGTTTCTCTACTCTACTCAATTAATACAGATGTAAGTTTTTCTTATACATACATTAAGATATAATAATAATTATAATTATAAAACAAAATTATATTTTCATAACTATATACAAGTATTTCAACTCAAATATCCATAACAAAATAATTATAATTTTTAATTAATACCAATTACCAATATGTTATACTTCAAACATGTTCATAGCATTTCTTTAACACTTTCTTTTCACATGAACATAATTATAATTTTCTTATGGTATTATATTTTATACACATTAAATTTAAGTATAAATTGTTAATATACACATATAATTCCTTTATGAATGTATATTTCTACTTTAATCATGCTTTGATTCTTATGTAACATTCTTCTACATAAATTCATATAATAATTCATAGTTTTATCTAGTATAGTTGGTTGTTTGCAACATTATTTTATCTCATTTTTGTTAATAAATACTAATGAATGAAAAACTTATTTGTTTATTTGTAAGGATAGTGTGTTTGTTTGGAAGGTGTAGATTTTAACATCGAGGAGATCATTATATCAAAATGTACGTGCTTAGCTATTAAAAAAAATTCATTGTATTATTATAGGAATAGGAATAATAATATCCATTTCACCAATCCAGAGAGTAATTAATATTAATAAAGTTCTTCGATATTACACACAGCGATAATGTGTTACGTACACAAATGGTGATTGCGCCCTCTATAAAAAATAAAGTTTAATCACCCCAACAAAACAACCACTCGCATGAATATCCTTGAAGAATGTTAAACACAAGAAGTAAGTTTTTGTTTCATAATATTATCATACCATATCATATACGGAATTCTTTATACTGTGTTGGTTTAATGTCAGGTCTTTCTTCTTTTAATTTTTTGAATCTTATATTTGTATCCTAGGCTAGGCCTAGGCCTAATACTCTATATAATTGCTAGGGCTTCCCATTTTGCTAGGCCTAGGCTAGGCTACTAGGCCTAGGTAGGGAGACATTGCCTAGTAGTAGTAGTAGCCTAGTAGGCCTAGGCCTACTAGCTGGGGCAGGCCCTACCTCTAGCCATGCTCTAGCTAACAAAGGCCGGCGCTAATGCAGTTTCGTACCCACCCCTTAAAATTACTCAAAATCTGCAGCCAACCTACTCACGAGTTGTCTACATCATCCTGCATGCAATCATAAAATTGTAAAAAATCGATATTTTTTTAAAAATAACTATTTTTAATCAATTAATACTGAGCACCCTTCAGAAATACATCGCCAGCTTAGCTTCGCGAAAATCATTGCTAGGCCTGCCGATAAAAGTACGGAGGCCTCATAGGGCATCGATCTATAGAGGACGCTGTAATTTTTTATTCACCTTTGAAAATGAAAGACCTCTTTATTAAATACTTGGAAATAAGAAATCCAACAAAAACAGAAAGATATAATTTATTGAAATGTAATGTACAGGTGGTCGTCCATCCAGCCGAAGCTGATCATTAGGGACCCTCACAAAAATATAATTTGACAAAACAATAACACACAACACTCAAAATAAAAAGAATTTCTAAAAATTAACAACATAATTAAACACAAAATATTTCTTTATGAAAAAACTTAAAATTCGTTTCATGAGGAACATATTTGTTATAGCCATATATTATAATAAGACCATTACAGCGTCCGCTATAGATCGATGCCCTATAAGGCCTCCATACTTTTTTCGACATGCCTAGCGACGATTTTCGCGAAGCTAAGCTGGCGATGGATTTCTGAAGGGTGCTCAATTATTAATTGATTAAAAATATTTATAAATACAAAATTATCGATATTTTACCATTTTATGCTTGCAGAATATTGTAGACAACTCGTGAGTAGGTTAGATAAAGTATTGAAACAATTTTGAGTAATTTTAAGAGGTGGGTACGAAACTGCATTAGCTCCCAAAGGCCTACTAGCCTAGGCTTTTAACCCTAGGTAGTAGAGTAGTACTAGTAGTAGTAGGCAGGGAGGGAGTCTTCACAACTTGCTGTTGTTATTAATATATTAGTTAGAGAACAGACGTCAACTGCATTGGATCGGTCCCAAGCCCGTAGCCAGGGGGGTTCGTAGGGTTCGAACGAACCCCCTTTTCCTGAAGTGCCCTTTCAAACCAGAGAGCCTACTAGGCATAGGCCTAGCCCATATGATGATTTTTTGCCTTTTCTGTAGTATAGCCAGCAGGGAAATGTCACCTTTATTACTAAATAGCAAGATCGTATCATAAAATAGCTAATAATCCCGCCGTTTCCAGTGTATTTTCAAATTTATTTTACAAAGAAAATTCGTGATTTTACATCATTTGCCGACTCTGACTATGAATTATCCGGCCCCGCAGAAAAAAGTTAGTTCATTTTAGTTACACTGCGCATGTATTGCTTTCGTAGGGCCGGCAAGGGACGTTCGCCACGCGTGGGGTGTAGAGTGAAAGGCCAATTTACACAGACGAGCGGTAACGGTAAGCAGTAATTGTAAGCGAAAAACCGCGTGGCTTTTCCCATTTACACAGCGCCCAGAGTTCGCGAACAGAGTGGTGGAAAGTAGGTGCGTGTAGGCCTCGAGGCTAATGCATGTTATTACAGTCACTGCTGGCCTGGATGTGACTGACTGTCAGTAGGCCTAGCACACACAGACCTAAGTTTTAGAGGGACTTGTTGCCTAATAACGTACTAAAATGTATATTTTCTTTTCACTATCCTTATACGAACAATAAGTCACGTCGTAGGTGTTTGTATTTCTGAATAAAAAGAAGTTGCAAAACTAGGCTAGGGCTACTACGGCACTCGTATTTATTGTCGTCTTTGACTACTCGACGGACACAAAAAAAAGTTGTTGATAGATGACGTCATTTCAATCATGTCGTTGATTGGCCAGAATCCATAATTACAGCGGCTTTTTTTTGGGGTTTGCGCTGTGAAATCAGTAATTTTCCTAAAAATTGAAGTTTTTCACCCAAAAAAAGGCAAACTTAAAGGAATTTCAAATTTTTTTTCCCATAAATTGTCTCCCTATATAGTTATAGTTGTGTTCTAATAAATATTAATTGGTTTGAAGGAGGTTTGCACAGCTTTTTTGGGGGGTTTGCGCTGTGAAATCAGTAATTTTCCCAAAAATTGAAGTTTTTCACCCAAATAAAGGCAAACTTAAAGGAATTTCAAATTTTTTTCCCCATAAATTGTCTCCCTATATAGGTCTAGTTGTGTTTTAATCAATATTAATTGATTTAAAGGAGGTTTGCGCAACTTTTTTTGTTTTTTGCGCTGTGAAATCAGTAATTTTCCCAAAAATTGAAGTTTTTCACCCAAAAAAAAGGCAAACAATAAAGGAATTTCAAATTTTTTTTCCCATAAATTGTCTCCCTATATAGTTCTAGTTGTGTTCTATCAATATTAATTGTTTTGAAGGAGGTTTGCGCAGCTTTTTTTGTTGTTTGCTTTGTGAAATCAGTGATTTTCCCAAAAATTGAAGTTTTTCACCCAAAAAAAGACAAACTTAAAGGAATTTCAAATTTTTTTTCTCATAAATTGTCTCCCTATATAGTTCTAGTTGTGTTCTAATCAATAATAATTGTTTTGAAGGAGGTTTGCGCAGCTTTTTTTGTTGTTTGCAGTGTTTGCGCAGTGTTTGCGCAGTTTAGCAATACCCTTAATAAAAACAATATTTAATAGTGGGCCTAAATAATGTGTAATAATTGGAGAGAGAGATTCACTTCTGTTTTTGATGATTCTTTTCCCCGAAAAATGTCAACCATTTTGGTTACTAAAATACAGTAGAAAAACATGTGCTGTCATCCTTCCAGCTGCTGCTCTATCTTCTAGTATCATCGCGTGTGACAGCCCTTTGTAAACACAGCCAATTGACAATCAAATAACCCTTTTTATGGCACAATATTAACTTTAAAATGATACTTTGTAACTTATTATCAATGTTTTGTTGACTATTGCTTGTTAGATTTGTATTAGTGAAATATAGGTAAACAACTCCACATTTTCTGTCTGATTTTTTTTTTCCTAGCTTTAGGCTAGGCTGGCCCCTCCTACTCTAGCTAGTTAGGCTAAGCCTAGACCTAAAATAGTAGACTAGCCCAGCCAGGTTAAGTAGAACTAGTTGGCCAATGACTCTCAGCCAAGTTGGGACATGGCCTTATTTCTTGTTTTGTACGACTGTCTGTACTTGGGTCCTCAGACGAACGTAAACACATGGATGATGAGGATGTTTTAACGTTCATGCTCGACTCATTGAGGAGACCGGGGTTAACATTTTTTTTAAACCCACAAAAAAAGTAGAACAAAAAATTGACAAGCGTCGACCCTGCAGCTATACCCTCATCAATACACCGAGCCATCCATCTCGTTGGTCGAATCAGGTTTGTTTTACTTTGTATGAATGGAGAAAAAATATAAGCTTTTTAACCAACCAATCAGAACTGAGTGACGTTTCTATACTTGTGTCACCACATAACAAACAGGCCTTCCATGGGGCTTCTCTGATCTCACAACAAGCATTCAAACACAGCGTTGTGGTCTTTCATTTTCAAAAAACACAGTGTTGTGGTCTTTTATTTTCAGAAAACACAGTGTGGTGGTCTTTTGTTTTCAGAAAACACAGCGTTGTGGTCTTTCATTTTCATGATACATCAAATAACTACAATGCACTGTAAAGTTTGACGTGATGCATAAAAAACTACTGAACTTTTCTATTTAATACTGAAATTTATTTTAACAATTTGAGAACTTGCAATGCACATGAGTATGACAGTGGACCTATCTAATTTATAGGTCCATGGTGTGATAAAGAAATTGGTACACTCTTTAAAAAGTGTAATAAGGGATCATCTCACAGTGTGTTGAATGACTTGGTACTGTAGACCATGCACTGTGGCTGCTTTGTACAGTACATGCCATATCTGAATTTCCTCAACTCAGAGGATGAATGCCACTATACATTTATGATACAGTATTTGTCACAATTGTGTACATTAACTATTATTACATTATCAGATTTGTGATTTGTGATAATGCATGTGTACTGACAAGTATGTGTCATCTATTATCAGATATCAATTGTCTGGTAAAATTGTCAACTATATGTTGTCTTATGGTTACCTCATATGTCAAGTAGGATAATTGTAGGTGCTGTACTATGGCTAACTGTAAATCTGAATTCAGTTTCCATTTACACCGTCAAAAATACTTTTTCTTTTTTGTTTTTATTGACATTAATTTATTGTGCCTTAAAAGTTTCATTCATTCATTTATTTCAATATCATCATCGCAGCCTTAGCTGATAATTATTATACAGTATACTACAAAGGATTGTTTTGTTTTGTGTGTTAGATTGTGCACATAAGGCATGTGCATTGCACAAAATAAAACTGATAGGAAATTTAATTTCATTATACAATTATTTTATCTTAATTAGTCAGTAATAATAAATCAGTAAAACATTTTTTAGACTTAGAGCACTCTTCATACTAAAGGAGATTTTGATGTATAAGTTTCATCCGATTAACAAATGGTAACATGCATTGACAGTTGACAAACATTTTGTGGTTTTAATAAATGAAATAATTTATTATATAATATACTAGCAATTATACCCGCCCCAGGGCGGGTTTCAAAATTAGTTTAAAGCCTTCTCAGTACATAACACCCGACGCCAGTATCTCCGTATACGCACCAACCTCCACCCCTTAAGTGAAGGACCCAGTGAAGGATAAATTCAATTAAACTTTAGCTTCAAATTGAGAGGGCATACATAGCTATGATAGGCCTATGGCTTAAGTACGTTGTAAACTGTGTAAATGAGTAGGTGTCATATTGGCTGATAATTAAAATATGTAATGTTGATACTGCGGTCCCCCAGCCTTCTTTCTCTTTCTCATCGCAGCCACAATCAACAAACCTTACCTCCTCCCCTGGACAGTTCAAATGTAGGCCTAGTAAGTTTTCGTTGTACAATTCAATCATATAGGCCTAGGCTACTTCATTACGCCGGTATTTTCGCTCCTCCTCCCAACACACCCCAGAAACCGGGTGATGTTTTGAAGACGGTACCAGTACAAATTATGTTAGCCATCACTCCCACTCCAATTGCCATCATTTTGATACCCCATATGTATGGTTACGTGCAGAAACAGAAATTTGTATAACGAACAAACATCGAAAGTGGGGGTTTTGACCACATTTTGGTCCCTAACTTGGATCCTAGGTGGCAGATGATGTTCAAATATAGCTTAGAACATTCCCGGTACAATTGCGGTCATTTTGATACCCCATATGTAAGATTACGTACAGTAAGAAAAATTTGTATAACGAACAAACAAACAAACAAACAAACAGACGTACAAACTCTCTCACTTATAATATAGATATATATATATAGACAAGCAATTATACCCACCCCAGGGCGGGTTTCAATATTATTTTAAAGCCTTCTCAGTACATAACGCCCGACGCCAGTATCTCCCTATACTCACCAACCCCCACCCCTCTTCAATAACACCCCACCCCTCTTCAATAACACCCCACCCCTCTTCAATAACACCCCACACTTTTTTTTTTTAAACAAATTTTTCCCAGGACAAATTCAATTCAACTTTAGCTTCAAAATGAGTGGTATACATAGCTATGATAGGCCTATGGTTTAAGTACGTTGAAAACTGTGTAAATGAATAGGTGTCATATTGGCTGATAATTAAAATATCTAATTTTGGTATTGCGGCCCCCAGCCTTCTTTCTCCTCTTACCATCCCAGCCACAATTAACAAACCTTAACTCTACCTCAGGACAATTAAAATGTAGTAATTTTTTCTAGTACAATTCCAATCATATACTTTATTACGCCAGTATTTCCGCTCCCCCTCCTCCCTCCCAACACACCCCAGATACTGGGTGATGTGTTTAGGACGGTTCCAGTACAAATAATGTTAGCCATCACTCCAACCCATAATCCCTCAGTGGCAGTTTTCAAATGTAGTTTAAAACATTCCCAGTACAGTTTCAGTCATGGTGAAAAGCCCTACATCCCCACCCCTTGCCAGTAATTAATACTTTAACAATTTCCTACCACAATTCTGGTCAATTTGATAGCCTACTACCCCTAGCCTAAGCAAAATCCCACTATCCACTGAACCCCAACTCTCACACCCTATCTCCCAATCCCCATCTCCCACTAAATCCCCGGACTTTTTGAAATGTAGTTTAAAACCTTCCCGGTACAATTGCGATCATTTTGATACCCCATATGTATGGTTACATGCAGAAACAGAAATTTGTATAATGAACAAACATCGAAAGTGGGGAAAAGTGGGCCATTTTCACCACATTTTGGCCCCTAACTTGGATCCTAGATGGCGAATGACGTTCAAATATAGCTTAGAACATTCCCGGTACAATTGCGGTCATTTTGATACCCCATATGTAAGATTATGTGCAGTAACAAAAATTTGTATAACAAACAAACAAACAAACAGACAGACGTACAAACTCTCTCACTAATAATATAGACTAGCAATTATACCCGCCCCAGGGCAGGTTTCAAAATTAGTTTAAAGCCTTCTCAACACCCGACGCCAGTACCTGTCTATACTCACCAACCTCCACCCCTCTTCAAAAAAGGGCCCTAAAAATTATTCTTGGCCTTAATTACATTTCATATGAATTAGCTTTAGAATTTTTTAATTTACCTTTGCTAAAAGTCAGGCGTGATAATCTTGTACTGACTTTTGGCAAGAAGATGTCGAATTCGGACAAGTTCAGTTATTTGCTCCCCCCTATCCGTAGTATTCCTCGTGTTCTCCGAAGCAACGGCAAGGTCAAATATCAACAATACAAACCGAGAACCGAAAGATTTAAAAATTCACCAATCCCTACAATAATTAATTTGCTAAACAATAGTTCATGAGCCAAAGAGTCAGAGTGATATTGTTGTTATTTCATTTTATTACATCCTTTTTATTGTTATGTAAGTATTGTATAGTAATTTTGTAAATGCAACGTTTTTAGCCTTGCGGCTACCTGTTGTAAGTTTTATACCAGAATAAATAAAAAAATAAAAAAAAAATACCACCCCACGCCTCTTCAATACCACCCCCACCCCTCTTCAATACCACCCCCACCCCTCTTCAATTCGACACAGCTCCCCCCCTTGTTTGATGTTTACTGATTTTTTTAGGAGTTAGGGGGTTTTCAGCATTAAACTTGTCCAGTCTAGTCTGCCTTGTATATGAATGAGTGACTTGATGTCCCACGCTAGTTTTTAGCTTGAATGAAATGCGTGAATGGCTCTAGGCCTAGCTAGGACTAAAAGCGGATGGGATCGTAGTCCATGTTTAAATACAAGGTGCATGTATTTATGTCATTTGTTAGAAAATATAATGGTAATCAGTTGATTTTAGTTGTAGCCTTTGTAACAGTTGTATTTGTAGTGTAGTTAGGCCTTATTTATTCTGGCCTTTTTGTTATTGAAATCCATCTCACACATTGACGATACAAGATGTCAGCCTAGGTCAAACCTTGTTTCGTGTCATAGCAGGAAACGTTCTGATTGGATACAACGTTGACTTACAGTAACGTTGTACGCTAAAACGGTACTATCAACCGTTTTCCACTACAACGCTACAACCGTTGTACGACGCGTTGTACGCTAATCCCCAACTGTTCAGACACACATTCTTTTAGCGTCGTACGCTAAAACGGTCTAACGCTATGAGTCTGAACAGGGCCAATAGTTGTGTAAGATACAAACATTCCTGAGTTGTTGCAGCTAGTGCCATGTATTCAGATTCACATGATGACAGTGCTACTGTGGTTTGCTTCTTTGATTTTCAGGAAATAAGTGCACCACAATTATTTAAACTAAAACAGTAGCCAGTAGTACTAAGTCTGTCCTCTGGGGATGATGCCCAATCAGCATCACTATAAGCCATCAATCTTAAATTTTACTGTAACACAACTCATGATTAATTGTACCTTTGAGATATCTTGACACATGTTTAGCTGCCACCCAGTGTTCAATTTTTGGATTTGACAAATATTGTGACAACTTTGTAACTATCCAGCCTATATCTGGCCTGGTACATGTCATAGCATAAATTAAACTACCTACAACTTCACGATATTTTGTAGGGTCAATGGCCTCCTGGCTATTACATTCTAGTTTCTGTTCACATGGAGTAGACCTTGGTTTACAATCGGTCATTCCAAATTTGTCTAGCATTTTTGCTATATATCGACTTTGATTCATTTTTACGGAACCTTTGGATTGTTTAAAATCAATACCAAGCAAATATGAAAGTTTACCAAGATCTTTCATATGATATTTAGTTTTTAACATTTCTTTAACATTTGTCATCATGGACTCATTACTTGTCGCAATAATTAAATCAACAACCCATATGAGTAGTACAATCATCTCATTTTCTACATATTTAGTGTATACACAGTGATCAACAGGGTTTTGTACAAAATTATTTTCACATAGAAAAGTATGCAATACATTGTTCCAATTTCTGCCAGATTGTTTCAAACGATACAATGATTTATTTAATTTGTATACTAACTTTTAGAATTTGTAGGGACTTCAAAACCCTCTGCTTGCTCCATATAAATTTCACAGTCAATTGGAGCATTAATATAAGCAGTTTTCACATCCATCTGATGTAAAATCAGATCATGTTGTGCTGCAATTTGCATCAAAATCCGTACGGATGTCATACTGGCAGTTGGAGCAAATGTTTCATTATAATCTACACCTCTTATTTGGCTATACCCTTTTGCAACATATCTTGCCTTATAGTTCTTTGAACCATCAGCAGTTTCTTTAGTAGTGTACACCCATCGTCCTCCCACTGAATTCATACCTGTGGGTAGATAGATAGATAGAAATCTTTCTTTATTCTGGATATTCATTCAATATTTGTACATTGTTCTTCCTTGAAGTCCAGTTAACACTTACAAATTACAAATATAAACAATAAAAATGGAAAATTATGAAAACGTTTTTAAAGACTACAATATCACAAGAAGCAAGAGAAAAATACAGTTAGATCAAATTTTTAAACGATTGCAAAGTTAATGAATTTATAGAGCTGCGAATATCTGGTGAAAGATTATTCCAGAGTTTGACAGAGCGGTATTGAAATGTTCTTTTACCAGAATCATTATGCCATTTTGGTAAGACTAAAGTGTTTTTCGATTTGCTTCTTGTATTTAAATTGTGATAATTATCAATAAAATCATAAAAATCAATTAGGTAATCGGGAACAGTACCTGTTAAACATTTAAAGGTCATTATAAGAATATTATGGTCCCATCGTTGATTTATATGTTTCCAATTGAGTGATGTCATGAGATCATCAACAGGTGTTCTAATATCAGCATATAGGATAATTCTGGCAAGTCTATTTAAAACTAGTTAAAGTGAATATGTTATTTTCCTTAAGGGATTTCATTTCGTCTGCCATTGCAGTTTGCCAATACTTTGACTCTGGTGAATTAATAGCTTCCCTAAAAGTTTGAGGAAACTCTGAAATTTTGTAGCAATAATCAATATTGAATAATAATTGGTCATTATTGTCCTCTAAATCGGTAGCATAATCCTCAAGATACGCTGGAGGTTTTCTCTCCCGCCTTGAATACCTTACATTTTCGTTACCCGATTCGTTAATTACCCTTTGGTCCTCAGGCTGGGGTTCTAGATTGGATGGATCAGCAGTCTCCTGTATCCGATCAATATGAGATGAATTAACAGTTTTACCCTTATTGGAATCTAATGGAATGTAATCGTCATCATCGGTTTCTGTTTGGATCTGTTGCTCAACATTCTTATTTGTGTTAAATTTAACAATTCTATATTTCATTATCTTTCCACTCTCAGGGAAATATACTAAATAAGCCGGGCTGTACTTATCATATCCAACAAATATACCCTTAATACAACAATCATCTAATTTACTTTTGTCTTGCTTGTATGCATAACATTCAGATCCAAATACTCCCATGTTGGACAAATTGGGTTTTCGACCCGTCATCATAAAATATGGAGTTTGTTGTACACGATTGTTAAAACATCGATTACGTATATATGCCGCAGTTAGAATTGCATATGGCCAAAAATCTTTGCCTAAATTTGACTGTGCAATCAAACATCTACCCATCTCAAATAATGTTCGCCAGTTTCGTCCGGCAGTCCCATTTTGGTGAGGGGAGTAGGATGCAGAAGTATCGTGTCTTATACGATTCTTTGTAAGGAGTGAGTTAAACTCCTTTGAAGTGAACTCGCAACCATTGTCTGACCTAATACACTTTACATTTCCCAGTAGGGAAGAGTCTGCCAGAAACCTTTCTGTGGCAGATATAGTGTCACTTTTATTTTTCAAGAAGTATACAAACACAGCTCCTGAATAATCATCTGTAAATGATATGGCATACTTAAATCCCTCTCTAGAGACTGGGTCAATTGGTCCAGCCAGATCTGTGTGGACCAATTCTAGGAGTTTGTTTGCACGGACATCAGGCTTTCTATTTCTACTTTGCGTCATTTTACTAATAGTGCATATATCACAAATTTTGGGTTTATCACCTCTTCCCTGTATGTTCATACCATCTACTACATTAGGTAGTAGTCCGGACAATGATACACAAACTCGTGGTAGTTGCTTTAACCGTTCTTTATTCTTCGGTAAAGTCTGAAACACAAATAAACTCAATGAAAACATGCACAAGGCAGCACAGCTGCGTGTGCAAACAACCCCAAAATACAGCGTAGCAGATACATACAGTCAAACTACTACACGAGGGCTAGTCAGGCTTATAGTCCAGTAAAAATTAGGTTGAACCTAGAACAAATTGCAACAGAATTTTTTTTTGTTTTATATGGTTGATATGGTGAACATGAACATCATATCCAAAGTTTACCAAAATCGGACATCGGGAAGTGGGTTAATTAGCATAAATTCAAAATGGCCGCCATTTGCTATTTTAAAGCCCCATATCTCCTTAACGGTTGGATTTAGACCACCTAAGTGCATTACGAGTAGATATAAATGTGATATTAAACATTCTAATTAGCATATTTAAATTCCCATATGACGTACCTATGACGTCATATGCTAGTTGTGACGTCATATATAATGTTATAAATGCTTAAATGACATTATACTATGCGAACAATTTAGAAACTGCTGAAAAACAAGTTTCTTAACATTCTCCTTGTTGAAATGAACATAATTTTCAAATTTTATCAAAATCGGACGTCAGGAAGTGTGTTAATTAGCATAAATTCAAAATGGCCACTATTTACTATACCATTTTGAAGCCCCATATCTCTTTAACGGTTGGTTTTAGACCACCTAAGTGCATTACGAGTAGATATAAATGTGATATTAAACATTCTAATTAGCATATTTAAATTCCCATATGACGTACCTATGACGTCATATGGTAGTTGTGACGTCATATATTATGTTATAACTGCTTAAATGACATTATCCTATGCTAACAAATGTTGAAACTGCAGGAAAAACAATTTTCTAACAATTTCCTGTTGAAATGAACATGATATCCAAAGTTTACCAAAATCAGACTTCAAGAAGGGGGTTAATTAGCTTAAATTCAAAATGGCCGCTATTTACTATACCATTTTGAAGCACTGTATCTCCTTAACGGTTGGGTTTAGAAAGCCTATGTGCATTACGCGTAGATATATGTAAAAACTATTGAAATTTATCATTAAAGATGTATTGTCCCCCAAAATCATGAAAAATAAAGATTTTTAAAATCGGAATTTGAATAGGCCATTTTGCAGTTTTAATGAAGTTGTTCACTTCCATAAGAAAAAAAACG
This sequence comes from Antedon bifida, assembly GCF_963402885.1. Classification (NCBI taxonomy): domain Eukaryota; kingdom Metazoa; phylum Echinodermata; class Crinoidea; order Comatulida; family Antedonidae; genus Antedon; species Antedon bifida. The sequence continues at coordinate 14,498,913 of NC_136228.1, read as the reverse complement.
GGGGAAAAAATTATTTCACCTGTAAAAAGACAAAATAAACAGTTAAATTACCCAAAAACTCATTGTCTTCCAGACAATTTGACCATTTTTTGCTTTAAATTACATTTTTCTTAGGTAAATAAATTTTTTTCAGACCCAATTTTTTGTGAGAGTGAATAACTATTATGTGACATTAAAATAACATATTCAACAAAAAAATTAAAAAAAATATTTTTTAGGGGGACAATATATCTTTAAGTTTCCATTTACAAAATCTCATGAAAATAGTTATTCTACAAAACAGTATGAAAGGTTGTAATCATCAACTGTATTTCCGAAACTGATTTGTGTACTCACGCGCACATCTTGTTTTGTGTTTCCAAAACTACATCTTTTAGAACTTCATCTCTTTAAATTGGTAAAGGAAAATAAAACAATATTGTAATGGGTCAGGCTATTCAAACCTATCATTTCCACAAACTCATCTCAATTCCCCATCTCGGAATTGAGATTACACATAAAATGATAAATGTCATACTGTAGTTTTCGGTATAGTCAGCATCTCCATTCTGCTCCTTTCAAAGTTGCTATTTCATTGCCAGAAATTGCATCGGTTTGGTGTCGATCATTTATGAGACAACAACTTTTTATGACATATAATGTTTATCTTTTGAATGCTGTTTCCAAGATTCAATGAGCATATAACAAGGACATTAAATAATGTGCCAACAAGGATGAAGAACCATCAGTTAAAGACAGAAGAAGCAAAAAATAGTGGAATAATTGGTACTTAAAGAAAAACGCTCTGCACTTGCAAAGAAACGGAGGGATGAGATATATTCGAAGCAAGAACTGTTCAGACCAAAATTAAAAAAAGACATCAGAAAAGCCAATGAAGTAGACTTGCTATGCCTACATGTTTGTTTTAAAGTATTTTGACGGCGCCAACATTACATTTTCTATGTATGTACTTTGGATGGGAAACTGTGATCCAACTCCATATTTAGGATGGGGTCGAATTATTAAATTCCAGACACATTACAGAATTAAGAATCTCTTTTCTTTAAATATGTATGAGATATATATGCAGTTATAAAAATTTGCAGTTGCAGAAAATTAACTGGAATGTTCTATTGCATGTTGTGAAGGGTGGCCGAATAACTTCTGATACCCATGATCTTAACCTGGATGTGTTAAATGTTCTACTATTTTCATGAGATTAAAAACATCTTTTCCTACGGTTTCTATATTTTCTCCTTAGAATAATGCCAATTGAGCATTATTGTGACATAATATGACGTCATATGTCTTATGACATCATAGGTACGTTATATGGTAATTTAAATATGCTAATTGGAAACTTTAATATCACATTTATATCTACTCGCAATCCACTTAGGTGGTCTAAAACCAACCGTTAAGGAGATATGGGGCTTCAAAATGGTATAGTAAATAGCGGCCATTTTGAATGTATGCTAATTAACCCACTTCCTGACGTTCGATTTTGGTAAACTTTGGAAATAATGTTCATTTCAACAAGGAGAATGTTAGGAAACATGTTTTCTTGCAGTTCCTAAATTTTCGCATAGTATAATGTCATTTAAACAGTTATAACATAATATATGACATCACAACTACCATATGCCTCATAGGTACATCATATGGAAATTTAATTATGCTAATTAGAATGTTTAATATCACATTTATATCTACTCGTAATGCACTTAGGTGGTCTAAAACCAACTGTTAAGGAGATGTGGAGCTTCAAAATGGTATAGTAAATAGCGGCCATTTTGAATGTATGCTAATTAACCCACTTCCTGACGTCCGATTTTGGTAAACTTTGGAAATAATGTTCATTTCAACAAGGAGAATATTAAGAAACATGTTTTCTTGCATTTCCTAAATTGTTCGCATAGTATAATGTCATTTAAACAGTTATAACATAATGTATGACGTCACAACTACCATATGACGTCATAGGTACGTCATATGGGAATTTAAATAAGCTAATTAGAATGTTTAATATCACATTTATATCTACTCGTAATGCACTTAGGTGGTCTAAATCCAACCGTTAAGGAGATATGGGGCTTTAAAATAGCAAATGGCGGCCATTTTGAATTTATGCTAATTAACCTACTTCCCGGGGTCCGATTTTGGTAAACTTTGGATATGGTGTTCATTTGTTGCAATTTGTTCTAGGTTCACCCTATTTTTGACTTATCTTTACTGGACTATTATGGCCAATTAGCCGATTGAAACTCTTAACTGAATAGCCTAACAAATAATTTTAATATCTAAAGTCTAGAACATTAACACAACTTAAAGGTTATAAAACGTACGTAGTACTCCCACGTATCACTGTCAGAAATAAGAGAAATACAGTATCTACTACTAGATAGTAAGCGTGATATCTTGCTGACAATTCTGTTTACCACCAAAACAAATATTTACGCCACCAACGTCAAAGTTCGAAATCCGAAACACTCCCGCCTCGTGACAAATTGACATGAGTCACAGTACATAAAAGATTTCGAAAAATAACCACAACAAAGTGAATCTTAATTAAAATGCAGTAATTAAATGTTCACAACTTAAGTAGTTACATAATAAAAGCATTCCTTATTTAGAAGAAAACCCGTGGTTAAGTTCTCCCACAGTTGCAATCAAACACAACTTATGTACAGGCGGGTGTACAGGCCTTTCCTTAATACTTATATTTGATCTTTCTACAGTTTTAATCATGGCCTTCCGAACAAGATTGTCCTTCCCTGGCTTCACATCCATAACTATTCCCCGTCGCCAATGCCCTCGTGGTGCTGCAACTCCCTTTAATCCAGGTTCCAGTACTAGCACTAAATCTCCAATCTGCAAATTTTCTCTTGGGTGAAACCACTTTGAATGTTGTACTAATTGAGGTGGCATATAACACATCCAACAATCCCAGAATGCATGAACACGTCGTTGTGCGATGTCGACAATACTCTTCTGATTCGTTACCACTTCCGAGTTCGGTTGCAAGAGTACAGGTTGTCCATGTGGAAATAGAATATCATTACCAGTAATTGGCGGTGATTCAAGTGGATCAGGCCCATCCGGAAACAATGGTCGTGAGTTTATAAGATAAGTCACTTCACTCAAAATAGTCTGCCATTCAAGGGCACTAAAACGGCGATGATGGTAATCGACTACGGCATCCAGACCTTTACGGCAACTCCTTATAAGCGATTCGACAACTCCATTCATGTGAGAAGCGTAAGGAGTATTGAACTGCCAGTCGAAAGATGTATTGGTTTTCCTGAATTCCATCTTTAATTTTAGTTCGTCCCATGATTTGATCCAATCTCTCAACTTCTGCTGAGCGCCCACGAAATTGCGGCCATGGTCACTAAAAGCGGTTACTGGGTGGATCCCCCGCGAGCAGACAAATCGTCTCCAACCATTAATGAATGATTCTGATGATAGAGAATCCACCAATTCCAATGAGATAACTCGTGTGGTCATGCAGGTCACTATCAGAATGTTACCTTCAGTATTGGTATTACGAGTGAGCTTGATAGAAATTGGTCCAAAGAAATCAAGAGCTACGTTACAAAAGGGTGGTGTATGCGGATCGCCTCTAAAACTGGGAAGTTCTCCCATTTATTGGCTAAGTAAACTCCTACGTCGAGGTCGACAGAACATACATTTGGCAGCAATATCTTTAAACAATTTGGGTCCTCCGAGTATGTAAATTCCACGTTTAAATGTGCTTGCAACAGCCACTCGGTATCCCTGATGACCAATCGTCTTATGAATATATTTGGCAAACAACTCTACCAGAAATGATCCTCTACGAAGAAGAATCGGCCGTTTTTGTTGTTCAGGGATATGAAGCTTGTTAAGCCTTCCTTCGACCCTTATAATACCACTCTCGTCCACTTTAGGGTTTAGCTTTCTAGTACTCCAAGCATCCAAACGATCGTTCGCGGTGCGTTGAGAAACGTAGAAGAGTGAAAATTCAGTTTGCAATTCGTCGACAGTCAAAAACAGGGTTTCTGGTCGCCCTTTTAAAATGAATCGACGACAGTATGCTATTCGGTGAACCAGCCGACTCCAATTTGACACGGTGTTGACCAACAGGTCTTCAAATGTAGGCCTACATCTGACAGCTGTAACATAATTCGTTCTGCGCAGAGACTCCGCTGTATACTCCTTTACGACCATTTGTTTTAACTCTGTGTTATAGTCGGGTTCATAGTTTGGCCATTGGTTAGAACTTTGAAAAAGAAAATCTGGGCCTTGAATCCATTTCTGAAGGTCACTTGGGTATATTGGCTTGGTTAACTGATCCGCTGGATTGATGTTAGAAGGGATGTAACATAAGTCATCAATAAATGTTGGAAGCGTATCCTGAATCTCTTGAACACGAGCAGACACAAAAGGTTTGAAGGTCCTGGCGGGCGACCTAACCCAAGACAGGACAACTTTCGAGTCGGTCCAGAACTTACATAGACTAACATCCCACACTACTTCTAAGACAAGTTTAGCGAGTCGAGCCATTATAACAACCGCAGTTAACTCTAGTCTTGGAATTGATCTTTTCTTTAACGGTGCAACTAGAGCCTTTGCTATAACGTAAGTCAATTTAACTCCTGCTGGGGTATCCCAACGCAGCCAGATGACAGAACCAAATGCAGCTTTACTAGCATCACTGAAACAGTGTAACTGAGGGTAAGCAATAGAATCCTCAGGCGTTAGCTGACGTGGAATTTCAAATCCCAAAAGATGATTCATCTCCTTTATAAAACCTTTCCACATAGCTGTTTGCTCATCATCAAACACGTCGTCCCAATCAAGCCTAGCTGCCCAAATCTCCCGGAGTCCAATTTTATAACGAATGGTCACAGGGCTCAACATTCCTAATGGATCCCACAACCTGGCAACAAGACTGGAAACTTTTCTTTTGGTAAGTGGAGTCTGTTCTTCATCGAACTTATCAAGTTGAATCGTTACAGTGTCATCTAGCTTATTCCACAAATGGCCTAGAACACGTGTGTGTTTCTCTTCAGGGCACTGGTCTACCATCGGATGGTTAGAATGCCACACTTTTATTTCAAAAGATCCCTTTCTTAGAATACGAGTAACCTGCTCAACTGCCTCAACTGCATCATTCGGTTTTGTAAATGAGTCGGTTATATTATCCATGTACATACGATCTTTGATCCTAAGAGCCCCTATAGGATCTGAACCGGTGTTAGCCTCAGCAAGTAAACGAACGGCCATCATAGAAATGTCCGGTGCTGGTTTGTCCACAAACGGTAAACGCAACCACTGAAAATACCTAATCTCCTTTGAGGTATCACCAAATCGCCAGACAAAACGATGAAACTTTTGATCACGCACTGATAATGCAATCTGGTTAAACATCTTCCGAACGTCTCCAGCTACGGCAATTCCGTACTTCCGCCAGTGTAGAAAGCATGTCACAAGTGAGTTTAGGAAATCTGGCCCTTTGTGGAATCCGTCATTGAGACACAGTCCGTTAAACTTCGCAGCGGAATTCCATACAATCCGAATCTTTGTCGTCTTGTGTTGCTGATGGACAGCATGGTGTTGAAGGTACCATCCTTCATTTCTGTCTTCACTTGGCGTGAGCTCACGCGTATATCCATTGTCAAGGAGAGCTTGAATTTCATCATTGTATTCATTGATTTGCTTGTTTTTTAGCAACCTAGCCTCATGTGAAATCATCCTCGTCACGGCTTGTACTCTATTACAGTCTAGAGATTCAGGAAATCCATCCTTCCATGGCATTTCCACGGTAATGCGGCCCTTCTCATTTATTTGGAGATTTTTTCTACAATGTTTGATAAACTGAGATTCAGCAATTTCCTTATCTGTACATGTACACAAGGTTGTTGGTTTAACTCCAATGACATCGGATGTATATAAAAGCTGGGAGTCATCCATGAAATTTACGTTTGTGATGTGGCTGATGACATTGGAAGTTGGCTTTGGAATGGTTTGTCCGATGATTGTCCAACCTAGAGCACTTTTTGCCGCAGTTGGTGATGTATCAGGATCAGTTAATGAACGTATTGTTTTCAGTGGTGTAGTAAGACTTTGATAGTCGTATCCAATGAGTAAGTCAATCTCGGCTTCCTCCGCAGGCAAATGTTCTTTAACTACCGTTAAGTGAGGGTGTTCGTCAAAGATATCTTCGCCAACAGATGGGCTATCATGGGCAGGCTTTTGTACACTAATTGCAACCAAGTCGTATGCTTTCAGTTCCCGTAGTGGTCTGACTCGAAGTTGATACCTTGCACTGTTTTCTTGTACGATGCCTCCTCCGGCCACACCATAAGTAAATACAAAGGGCTGTCCGTTTAAGCCCAGCCTTTCAGCGGTGGAGCACTTGACCAGAGTGGTATCAGCACCACTATCAAAGAACGCAACAGCTTTCTGCCAATTGCCCTCGTTGTCTTCTACCTCAACATATGTAGTCGGTGAGTAGCGACGGCGTTCGGCATACCTCGTCGAATTCATTTTCGAAATTGTCTGGTTTGTTGATGGAGGCAAAGACACGAATGGATTTTGACTGGGTCCTGCAACAGTCTGACTTAGACTTGGGTTTGCTCCCGCCTGAGTTATCTGAGGTGAATTTATTGACGTTTGATCTAAATTCATGTTTGAAACAGTTTGGTTAGTTGATGCTGGCAAATATATGAATGGATTCTACTTGGGTTTCGTGGCGTACTGTTGGCCGTAGATTTGTGCTCGCTCCCGCCTGTGTTTTAGGTGACATTTGACTTTGACTGAAACCCTCTGTGTTGTTAATTCTCAAAGTGCGATTTGGTGGGCAAGCAATCAGTCGGTGGTGAAATAGCTGACACACAGAGCAGCGTTTTTTGTCATGTCTGGGGCATCTGAGCGCACTGTGGTTTGTACGAAAACATAGGAAACATCTTCTAGCTTCCATTATCATTAACCGTCTCTCTTCATTAGATTTTGAGTTAAAGATAGGGCACTTTATAATCAAGTGACGTGAGTGGTCAGTGCAGAAAGGACAATCATCCGTACTAGTTTCAGCACCTTTAAAATTAGATTTCGGTGGAAATTGGGTAGTATTTTCAAGTGTACTAATTTGTCCTGTAATGTGATGAGTAGATGCATTTTGATCGCCAAACATATGAGGTTGCTCTCGGCGTTCCCTTGCTTCCGTTTCACTTCGTAAGAATGAGATCAAACTTGGTATTGTCGGCTCATCTTGCTTTATCTGCCGCATATATTCGAAACTTAATTCAGCATCGATTTTCTGACTCGCTAGTTCAACAACTACTGACGATGAGAGCTCTAATTCTTTTCCAAGTTCACGCATTCGTCTTGCAAAGTCTGTGAGTCCATTTAAAACAGGTCGCATTTCCTTTGCTGTTGCTGACTTCATTGGCTTCATCATCTGAAGTGTCAGAATAACATCACGAACAATAGCTGAAGTCGGGACCTTTTCCTTCAGACGAGCCCAAGCTCCATTATCACCTTCAACCGAGCAGCAATCAGCAATATGATCTTGAATAGATTTGGGTAACGCATCACCATTGAGCAAAACCATCAATTTTTCTTGGTCACCTTTAATACCAGCAGATTCGAAGTATTGGTCAATTCGTACATGCCAAGAATGGAAGTTTCTTGGAGATCCATCCCACCGAGGGGCTGGGAGTCCTGGTGTTTTAATCGAAGGCTGTTTGTTGTCTGAGCCGTTTCCGTTCAATTTTATTGTAAGCTTTGCCACCATTTCAGACTGAGCTTTAATTAATTTTATCATCTCTTCATCCTTTCCTGCTGCAGTTGGCTCACCCTGGGAAGAATGAGCGGTTTGCTCATTCCTTGAAACCCTTCTGTACTCTTGATATTTTTGCTCCACGTCGTCAGCTGCTGACATTAGTTCTGCATGTAGACGTGTAGTAGTGTCAGTCTCATCAGGTGGTTTGACAACGTCCATAGCATCAAGTAAGTCGGTTATCTTTCGAATTTTTATTTGTATATGGTCGAATGCCACTTTAACCAGTTCCGGTTCGTCTCGGTCGAGAACACGGGTAAATCGGTCCCTTGCTCTCGTTAGATGACCTTTAAACGAACGGTGTTTGACCTCGAGCTCTTCGAAGCTGAGGTCGATGAACGTATTTTCCTCCATTATAAGGGATTACACTTTACTAGTCCGGACAATGATACACAAACTTGTGGTAGTTGCTTTAACCGTTCTTTATTCTTCGGTAAAGTCTGAAACACAAATAAACTCAATGAAAACACGCACAAGGCAGCACAGCTGCGTGTGCAAACAACCCCAAAATACAGCGTAGCAGATACATACAGTCAAACTACTACACGAGGGCTAGTCAGGCTTATGGCCAATTAGCCGATCGAAACTCTTAACTGAATAGCCTAACAAATAATTTTAATATCTAAAGTCTAGAACATTAACACAACTTAAAGGTTATAAAACGTACGTAGTACTCCCACGTATCACTGTCAGAAATAAGAAAAATACAGTATCTACTACTAGATAGTAAGCGTGATATCTTGCTGACAATTCTGTGTACAACCAAAACAAATATTTACGCCACCAACGTCAAAGTTCGAAATCCGAAACAGGTAGTTTCAATATATCATCATAATTACAGTGCCCTAAAACATTGTGCCAGCTTTGTAGGTCACAAGTCATATTAACTGAATCATCATTACAAGTATTTAAATAATATAATCTATTTTCCTTTACAATATTGAAAATAGAGCCATTAGGAGCCTTAAGTTGGGCTGAATATTTTCAAAATTAATTTGTGCTCCCTTATTGGCCGCAGCCTGAACTGACAAAATATCTTGTTTATATGAGGGAACATATAAAGCATTTTCAAGAGTGACTTTGTGTTGATTGCCATTTATATCATATATTAGAACATTAGCATCTCCCTTACCAATGACTACCCCATTTGTTTTAGTGCCATTAGCCAATTCTATGAAATGGGTAACTGGATTGAAGCTCTTATCAAGGTTTATAAATTTTGATTTATCATTTATGATATGGGATGTTGCCCCGCAATCTACTAATAAATTACCATTACATAAATTACTATTAATACTTGCTTTGAATGCAAATTCAACTCCATCCAGATGGGCTAGCAGAAAATGAGTGGATCATAATTCATAATGTTCTGCTTCCCCGTCAAAATAAAGTCGCTTAGAGTTTTTGATGCTGGGCCCACAACCTGTTGTATCCAGCTCGGCCATTTTAGGTTAGGTTCTAAGGACACCAACACTCAATTGAAATTAATTGCAAAAATAGTATTTCTATGCTATGTACGATATGTGCACAAAAGTATGTGCGCAGTGCAAACAATTTTGTTATGCTCAAAATTAAAGGTCTGCGAAATTGATTTTGAGTATTTTAAACACACCATTTTTATTTTATAAAAGAGGCATTCCACAGTAATTGCGACATAAGTTGACAATTTTAAAATTGTGTATTGTGCTGTACATAAATTTGAACATATTCAGATTCAGATTTGATTTATTAAGTCATTCATAGTACAATGATAATTGTTTTCTTGGCAGAAAAACACAAACAAAACAATACACACATAATATTTACATTCATGATCAACATGGAAATTAACAACTGATAAAGCAATATAAAATACAAATGACTTCATCTTATAAAATTTGCAATCATCTTAATTTGTACTATGAAACCTTCACTGGTCTAATGTTAGACACCAGTGTATTGATATACTGTAGGCTTATGAAATATTTTTGTCAAATACTAGTTTGTCATCTTTACCATTCCACATTATTCGCATTATTGCCTCGTAATTTAGAGTTAAATTGTGTTGTATCCTAATATTCGAGTAACATTTTATGTAAGTTTTGTATTTTTTATTATTACAAAATATGTTTTTGTATTACTGTACTCGGTAGATAATATACTGTATATAAGAATGAAGATTAGATTGATCACCAAGCTATGCTATGAAAACAGTTTTTCTTTCTATACTACTTGGTGTGTTTTATGCACAAATTTGACCTCTAAATTGTAGGTGCGTCTTATACACAGGTCACTTCCTCACGCACACCAAAAAGCCACACAAAGTTAAAACTACAGCAGTAGCCTACAACAACTCTTACTGTAGGCCTAGCTAGTTTTAGTCTTAGCCTTTCTAATTTTATTGCAATAATGTCTTGCCTAGAGGGTCGATTACTACATAGTGCATGAGATATTCTACCTAGGCCTTCACCTATTCTTTACTACTCTGAACTTGTGTGTGCATAGCTAGATCAAATAAAACACAATTATGGAAAAGTTCACTAATTACGGTGATCATCACATTTTAATTACACTTGATACTGTGGTTTATTAAATTACATCCCTATGTTAACAGTCACATATTTCTGTAATCATATAGACAATAGTTTATACATCAAGAGTCATCTAAATGAACTTGTTTTTAAAGTGCTAATAAGCTTCCCCTAAGTTCATATTTGTATATGTACAACCGTAAGTGCTGGCACATGGCTATTGTCTTACAGACTAGTATTGACATGCATTTTCATAATAGACATAGTTTAAAATTAATAATGATATTGCTGGTTTATTACCAGCCCTGGAAACTTATCATTTGAATTGATTTAAATTAAATGGTCATACACACAGTACAAGGTATATATTTAAATAATATGCAATTAGAGTCACTTAATTATGATTGTTATTAGACATAGATAGATAGGTTAAGCCCCACCACACAGTGCATTGTAACTGAAGAAATATGGGGATTTCCCTTTTCACAGACTGATTACAATGTAATAAATAGCTGGCTCAAACCAAACTGAAACTCATATATTGGGAAGAATAAACTATATTTAAACAGATTTTCTAACTGCAAAATTAGAAAATCTTTTGGTTTAAAATGTTATTACTAATTATAGTTGGTGGAGTAATTAATTTGATATCCAAGTCATTGCATTAAGATTAAAGAACATAATTCCAATTTATAGAGATAATAAATTATTTAATATTATATTATAATATTGTGGCTATTGTAATGTTAAATTTAACTGAGGCTAAATAACTATAAAAACAGTACTATGGGCAGATTTAGACTTTAACTTAAGATTTATTTCCAAGGAGTGAGTGGCTTATATTTATTAATTACCTCCTGTAAAGTACCATGTTGGCTGTATGATAAGTCTCGTGGTTAGTGTTCAATTTTACTTTCTCACAGACGTCCAAGATGATAGAGAGTTACTGCAATCTGTCAATATTCTTAAATAAAAGGATTGACCTATAATCTGATTGGCAAACACTAGACTTTATTGTTTTCATAATCTAGCCATCATTATTATTCAGATTTAAAAAATTAACAATTCAGTTATCATATTAAAATAATATATTGTTATCATCAACTAAAATGGCCACTAATCCCATAGTTTTACAATTCGTTTTGCAATTCAGATCTGTTTATTTCTTGAAATGTTGTGTAGAATATCGGCTATGTTTTGTTTTCAAACCCCAGTACTTTTTTATCATTATACCTTACTTTCTTCCACCTTCTTAGAATGTACACAAGGCCGTGATTATGAAAATGAAATTATTTGTACCATTCCACGAATATAAAAACATTCATTATTTGTTTTATATAACATCTAAGTAGATTCATGCATTTCATTTAAATTGTCATCTTAATAGGATTGTCCACTGAGTAGGTGTTGGCCATAGTGGTAAAACATATATTGCCCTTTGTTTTGCCATTGTCTGCTTACTAGAGGTGTCCCAAAGCTGGAGGTGTTCTACTGTAGTATACATGAAATGAATTAATATGCTTGCTGAATTAATTGCCATTTGAAGTCATTGCATTAATTGATTTAAACAAATTTATCACAAAAGAAAATAGTTATTGATTTTTTATTTCTTAGCATTATATGGCATGGTTGGTTTTTATATAATAAAATTATATTTTGTCAGATGAGAATATTCCATCTGCTATTACTGCTCATGGTACAGATGTTCAGGAAGTGTACGCTAAGGCATTGACTGAGGGATCTGTCAAAATCAATCTTGGAATGCTTAAAGTGATTGGGCAGGAAGGAGTAGGTAAAACTTGCCTAATCAATGCATGTCTTGGAAAAAAGTAAGTAGTAGTAGGACAGTGAAATTAACTATGAAATATGAGAGTTAACTATTAAAAAAATATGATTCATTTTAATAACCCTAATTCCCTAATATAGCAGCCTTAAAAGTAACTCAAGTTCACTAATGGTTTCAAATAATTTTCACTTCAAATTTAACTCCAAGCATAATGTTTACAGCACTTAAAAGTGACCCAAGTTCATTATTGGTTTCAACTGATTTTCACTTCAGATTTAACCCCAAACATGATGTTACAGATGGAATAGCAGTGATAAGAACTGTAAGCACAACATGGACAGAAGATCATGACGATAGTGGTAAACATAAATTAATTTAGCTTTTCATCCCTCTTGCTGTGAATTATGATAAACTATTGAAAGATAAACTGGAGATCAATACCACTACTGACACACAGTAGTATATTGTTGGATTCTATGTTAATGTTGATATGAACAGATTGTAACTGGCTGATTTCTGCATGATTTTTTTTTATATTATACGTATTAAATATTGTTACTCCTGATCTTTTCTGATGCAAAACATTTAATTGTTTGCTTCTTTCAGGATTGTATTTCATGCAATTTACATTATCAATTAGTTTGAAAGTGGTAACCTAATAATCAAATATTATTCACTTACATCAACCCAAGAACCTACAGAAATAATTAACTTTGTTTTGTTATTTTCAGGTAATCCCTCAAAACAGTATACAAAATTTGTCGCTGACAAAATGAGAACAATGACTGAAAAAGTATGTCAACAACATTTTATTTAAAACATTAAAATAATACAAAGAGCATTTATACTTTTTTTTTCGGAAAGATATCAATCTAGTGAACTAGATTAATATCTTTCCAAAAAAAAAATTACACTACCTGGATAAATGAGAATATTCATATCTGCATTTATACTATTATTACTAGCCTAAACTGAGAGGTTTGTTTTCTTAATGTAAATCAATGATTCTTTAACAAGCAAATCAAAAATAATGTGCTTTGGAAAGTAAATGTATTTTCTATTTAGGTAAAAATATTTAGAATATTTAAATCAATATCGCTCATCGGCGATGAGCTATGCTCGACGCGATTATGAGATCATGTTCCGAATATGAGCACTGTTTCAATAATTTAACAGTATGATTTATAAAGAATATTTAACTATTTATAAGGTTTGTTTTCATTATATGAGTTAGGTTGTTCAGAAACCACCTAAAGATGGTGATGAGTCTGGAAATATTGAGGGCCATGATGATGATATTAATGACAAACACACCAGTAGGAAAGACAACCACAGCAAAAATGATGGTCATGACAACCACAGCGAAGATGATGATCATGACAAACAGAGCAAAGATGATGATCATGACAAACAGAGCAGTCATGGTAATGATTATTTTTTGTAACTTTTAAAATTCTGTTTTTTTAAACAATAGTATTATGTAATTATTGATGATGAACCTTTTTAATGACTGTAACATGACATGTGCAATCCTGAGATTTGATCCCATTCACAATATAGTGGAGTTTATACTGTACCTTGATAGTGCCGTTTTAAAGCCATTAAATTGGGAGGTAATACTGTATCTGCTGTATTAATTAATTATTTGCAGTTATAAATTAATTGTTGTTTTTCTAATAGAAATATTTTTCAACTTAACTAAAGAACTTTTAGAAATTTTATTGTATATTTATTATGATTAAATGTGAGTAAAATAATTTAAAAATTACTTTACAATTTATAAAGATTATGACTAAAACAATGACAACTCAAACGTTGACTATAATGATTATGTATACAAAAACAATGATGAGAATGATTGTTATGAGTATAATATTGTTGGCAATTACAATGATGATGATGACAATGATTATGACAAAAACTACAACATTCATGATAATGAAGATGAAAACTACAACATTGATTATAATAACAAACAATAACAACAACAATGATGAATTTTTAATGACTATATAATGATGATAGTGATGATAACTATGATAATGAGATTACTACAATGGTGCTTTTTGCATGTGGAGTATTACAAAAAAAAATCTGTTTTAACTACAGGTACTGACATTCCATTTGATACAGAACAGCAGTTAGATAAAGATGTGATCAAGAAAGTTAAGGAAAATAAGGAAAAGACATTGAAAGAAACATTCAACATCTATGATCATGGTGGACAATTGATATACCATGGTATTCATCGTGTAAGTTATTTTAAGTGATGTTTTATTGGGGAGGTGTTTGGCGTTTATTCAATAAATACCATCCTAATTGGTATAATTAATACATTATTTTAGTTTAAACATCTTTTGAAACTAACTTCCATGACACAGTGGGCCGTTTTGGCCTAAGACGGAAGAAGTTTTAGACGGCTTGCAACATGGGAAGAAGTATATCCTATGGTCCTAATGAGACACAGATAGGGAAAAGTTATACAGACCTGCCAGCTTATTAAACAACTCGGCTATATATTGGGATTCACTTGATTTTAAACAAAAGGTCTTATCATCAGTTCTCCTGATGTAATTTTATATACTATTCCCCACAATATACTCCGATGCTTTATGAATATAATTAATTTGCAGTATGTATAATTCTTGTTTTGCTAACTACTATACTTTCACACTCGCGGTCCGAAAATAAACAAAAAACTAAAATGGCTATCGCCACCAACAGCCAACTTAGTTACAAGATGTTGACTCACCTTGAACCCGGAACTAACTTTATCGCCGACACTTAAAAATCTACCGATGCAACCAAACATTTCGTTTTAAAACCCTCCATGATATCTTCCTAAGAGAGAAATATGGAGCAATATCGTATAGGCCTGCTAAAATGTTGTAGAATATACCTATCGCAGTACACATATATTGACTGCTTAGAGGTTAAATATAAGATTTGACTTCCCCGAGGGAATGATATTATGTTCGAGGGAATATTTCCCGAAGCGCCACCTCGGGGATGTCTAATCTTATATTTTACCGATATAAAAGGCGATATCTGTTATATTACATAGCCAACAACAAGTAGAATATCTGCTGGGTCGGGTAGCTAGGCTAGGCCTCCTTTTTGTATTGTATGTAAACAAGCTGCCCATACACCTTGTCCTTACCTTTCGAAGAATAATATACAGATAATTACTAATTAATGATTCCTTGGCAACAAAATATTCACTAGCCTAGGTCGTTTAAATAATAACAGAAGAATTTCCATCAATAAGCCTACATTAACAATAATAATATTATTATCAGGTAGGCCGAATAAATAATAATTCGTCTTCTGCGATCGAGCCGAATCACCGGCCAGATGTTCAGTGCATCGCGCGCGTACCGGTTACTACTGTGAGTATTAACCAATCACAAACAGTCTTTCATCACATCTAGGGAGGACTAGTAACAAATGAGGGCGCTATGTATGCATAGTTTAAATAGTTTAGTTGATTAATTTCTTCCAGCAAGTTCCGTGGCGCAGCGCATAATTGTAATTGTAATATTTATTGCCATCCATATAAAAAATATAAAAAATAACAGATCAAACAATTTGCACAACAGTAATACAAGAAAAATAAGTTACAAAATATGGAATAGCAGAGGATAACCCTTTAAGCTCGAAAGCTTGTTTCAGAAGGGGTCCTCAACATAAAACAAATAATATTTACATAAAATTACAAATATAAAATATTATAACAATAATTTAGATATTATACAGATATTTTAAATGTAAGGTTTTAGAGAAAATGTAAATTTGTAAATTAGGTTTTGTTTATAAAAACGACATTTCATAGAAAAATATTTTAAATATGTACAGTTTATATTCAATTAATTTCAATTAACTTCAATTAACAATGTAATTAAATTTTTATTTTACAATTAAATATTGACTATTGGTACTAAATTGTCATTTGTGAAGCGTTGTCTTGTGATGGAGGGACAATTTCATCGCGAGTTCAAGATCCAGTAGATGACTTTTGTTTATTTACGAAAATTACACAGTCAATATCATCGTACTCGAGAATTTATATGATTAATGACAGGGACATGATAATTACGCGAAAATTACTCAGTCAATATCATCGTTCTTGAGTATATATACGATTTACGATCCTCGCAGCATTAGTCATGTGATGCAGTTTCAACCAATCACGTTTGCGTATTTACATAGGCTATGTAATATATAATAATAGTCTTTATTTATGTTAGGGACCACTACCGTTCATAGGCCTTTAAGAATATTAATAAAATATTTGAATAACAAGCACATTATTTTTTCCAGATCTTCGTAACATCAGAAGCACTTTACATCGTAGTGTTTGATCTCCGTATGAACCTTAAAGATCGTGCTATCGTCATTGATCCTAATGGCGTAAGTATTGTAAGACTAATTAAGGTATTGTAGTTGTTGTGCTGGAACAAGTCTTCTTGATAAGAAAAAAAAAGCATTTACTTTTTTTTTAATCAAAAAGGTAATTTTGTTCTGTTTTTGTTTTTTTTTTAGAAAAGGCGTCAACATCATTGGACCAACCTCCAGTTCATATTATCTTACATCCTGTCAGTTTATTCTCATAGTCGTATTGTGGGGAAAAACAAAGCAAAGGGAGTTCACAAACCAACTATCCTTATTGTGGGTACACACAAGGGGAAGCTTGGTAAGACTGAAAAAGAACAAAATACTGAGGTAAATACTCAACTACTAAAAATACAAGGTCTATAAGCAAATGTAAAGAAACTTAGTCCTGGAGTAGTGTATCAAGTAATTTTATTACTTAAGTCTAACCTGCGATTACTATAGTAGTAAGTAGTAGTACCGAGTCTATCATAACAAAGTTTTTGAATATTAATTAGAATAAATTACAGTAATTGACCCATGTTATGATATGAATATAAATTTTTTATTATTAGGCAAAAAAGGTATTTAATGAGCTTCGAGGTGCACTTGGAGAAAAACTGAAAGTACATGTGTATAACGATTATTTTGCCATCGAAAACAGTGAAGAAACAACAGATAAGAGCTTTAGTGATCTCAAAGAGGTTATTGATGAGTTTATGACAGATTTAGAAAGGCCTGTTCCTTTGAAGTGGATGCGTTTTCGATGTGGCATACATAATCTAAGGGAAGAAAAACACTTTTCTTTGTGTCCTGTTGAAGAGGTAAATTTAATTTATTGTTTTGTTTTTTTATTTTTTAAATATTTTTTTTATATATTTAGGCAAATTGCCAAAGATAACCATAAGCGAATTCATTCACTATTCTTCTTAAAGGTGGCAATCCTGTTCACAAGACAAACATACTTTTCAGTAGTAATTAATAGTATCTAAAAAAGCATAAACAAAAGATTTTTAAAAAACAATTAATATTAGTAAATGTGAGCCAGACCATTTAACGACCTAGTAATATTACATGAAATATTCATTGCTATGTTGCCATTCAGTGAGAACAATTTCTGTATATATCCCCCATGACACTGTGAGAGTGACGTTTTCCTTCAGATTCAACATTATGCAGTAAATTGTATCAAGTAAATGACAAAAAGTGACAGTATTTTGCGCACAACTTTTTTATATTGGTAATTGTACCTCAAAACATTTCATGTTATAAAGCAATGTTTCACAAACTATGGGCTGTGTTGTAA
The DNA here is from genome assembly GCF_963402885.1 of Antedon bifida. Classification (NCBI taxonomy): domain Eukaryota; kingdom Metazoa; phylum Echinodermata; class Crinoidea; order Comatulida; family Antedonidae; genus Antedon; species Antedon bifida. Next base: position 14,481,139 of record NC_136228.1, on the reverse strand, counting down.
GAGCCTTTATTTTAACAATGCGCAGTTTACAACAAACAGTGTAAATTTGATGTTACGCAGGTTATGAGGGTGTGGTTTGATATTCCAAAAATGTGTAACATACCAACAAATGCATTGATATGTGCGACTAAAGTTTCAATCGGGAATCTTGTGTAAACTGTGACATGACACAGTGATATGTGCCGTGTGCATTATAAAGGGAAAACCCTGACGCTGCTCTGATTTTTTTCGGTGTCGTCAGCACAATTTTACCCTAAAAAAAATGTCAGCGCAATTTCCAAGGAGCTATGGTTCATATTCCTAATTTTCTTATCTCACTCCCAACCATGTGGGACTGAGGTGGCGGGCTCTTTTATTTATATGTGTGGTTGAAGTTTCGACCACGATGTAATGTAACGCAACACATTGACATGTCTAGTGTCTGCTATAAAGGAGAAATCTGTGGATCATCATCGGTGCAATTTTTATCCTCCAAAAACAAAATTACAAAACAATTCAAGGGACCTAGAGGTCCATATTCCAAAAATGTTCTTACCTCATCTCCAACCACGGTGAGGCTAAAGGTGGCAAATTCTTTTATAATACGTTTCTAACATTCAAGCTGGGTAGTTAGGCCGCAGCTTGGTATTGGGAACAGGATTTAGGCCACTAAATAAAAAGTTTGCGGAACACTTCTGTAAATGACAGAAATAATGTTATAAATGACATATACCTACAGTACCTATGATTTCATTTTTTTTCTTTAGCTCAAAGAGCTGGCAAGTGACAATGGTATTGCAGATGAAAACCAACTATCAACCCTTCTTAACTTCCTGTATGATCTTGGTGAAATTGTTTACATGCCTGACAACAAATTATTGAAAGATAAAGCAGTGTTAGATCCAATGAAGCTGGTTAAAATTGTCACTTCTTTTGTAACAGTCATTCCACTAGAAAATCCAGTAAGTAGGTTCATAAAAAATTTTAATTCAGTGTTCCTTGGGGAAATAATAGGCACATGTGAATTCCTATAGGTGCTGTAGTATCAAAAGCAATATCTGACAGCCACCTTATACAGTAGTTTAAATTTATATATATATATATATATTGTATATACATATGTAATTGCATCTGCTGTTCGATAACAAAATTATAATAAATGTGTGTGTGTGTGTGTTTTTTTAGCCGGCCATGTATATTGATGCCTTTGGTAAGCTTGAAAAGGGCATACTAGAGGAAGACTTGTTGCGAGAATTATGGAAAAAGCATAAAGTTGACGAAGGAAAGAATTTTGAGTTTCTTGTAGCACTGATGATCCAATTAGGTTTCATTTGTAAGAGGAAGACAACATGTAGCCAAGATTTGGGAAGTACATCTACAGTAGGTTTTGTTAAGTTTCCTTTTCTAACATGTTATGTCTTGCATGAAGCTAATGTGAAAAAAACGATTTTTTTATATGATACATAATTGGTAAAATTTTACATACAATTTCTAATTATTTGTAGCGTTATGACGTATTTTGATTAAACTTTCTGCTGAAAGATGTTTTTAACATGTACATGAAATTAGTTTTCTTAAAAGAAATTTAAATAGCATTTTTACAAATCAACAATTTCAGGAATCTGTTGGAAAGCAATCATTTTTTGTGCCACTACGCCTTGCTTTCAAGACAGCAAGTGAAGTGAAAGCAGTGCCTGATGAATTTCCAGCTATCAGTATCTATTACGACTTTAAGGGATATCTGCCAGATGTATTGTTTCCATATATGATTATTGATTTCCTCAACAAATTTCAAAAGAAAGGAGTTGACCCAATACTTTTGTATAATCATGCTGAACTTTACTTCGACCAAGATCATGATGTAACTTTATCTCTTGTCAAATTCATAACTAAGGAGAATGAGCGAAAGTTCTTGTTAAAGGTACTGTATCATTCAATATCTTGTGAATAAATCATAATTTAATCTATTCATAAACTCAAATTCAAATATCAAAACATCACTTTCCTTTTTTTCAGGTGACTATTAAAAGAACTCCTGCTCTTAATGAAACAAGTAATGAGGAACCCTCTTCTGAAGCATGTAAAGAGGTTGGTTATTATTTCATATCAGTTTGGAGAACTATATATTTTTTATAGATGCTTTGGTTGATTTTGAGATTGTTATAGTACGACATAAAAAAATAAAATAAATAAAATAATTTAAACATTTAAAATAATTTTTGTGTAATGCGTTTAGCCGTTTCATTGTCTTAATTTGTATTTGACGTTGTAATTCTGTAAATTGGTTTAGTTTTCAATAATTAAAAAAACATCTAAGCCCACTATTGCTAAGATCTACCATATCGTTAAAACTTTATTGATTTCAGTTAACGTTATTAATTAGAAAGCCACTCCGAGAGTGCATTCCTCCGCCTACTGTAAAATTCTCCTACATAAGATATATATATAGTTGTGTGTGTCTTAATGCTGTTTGTGATTTAGGCTAATTTCACTACAAGCATGCGTATGCGAGTTTGGTGTAATGGTTATGTAACAAGCCTTTCAATTAACAATAGCTTCAGTTGACTAACAATAGAACAGCAACGCGAAATTCAAACGAGTGAATTTGAAAAGAAATAGGTTTTTTAAACTACTCGCATCAAAAAACGTGCACATTCAATCAAATTATGTTTTAAAATTACAAATCACAAATTATAACTCTTGGACAAGTAGTTCTTGAGAAAATGCAATTTGCAGTTTACTTGTTACTTTAAGACTGCTCGCCGGCTTTTGAAAAATTCTGTCCTATCTTTTAACACTAGCAGGTCTGAAAAGTATACTAAAAAGTGGTCCAGAATTGGGCCCATGGTTCCAAATGGTCACAAAATTTAATGGAATGGTCCTTGACCACATATCTATTCATTTTGGTAAAGATCTTGTAATTACTTTTGAGTAATCCTGCTAACAAACAAACAGACAGACAGACAAACACACGCGATCGATTACATATACCTCCTTGGCGGAGGTAAATTAATTATGATATATAACATTGCTTAGTAACAATTGATATAAAAACATCTTTAAAATTTAATTATAAAATGATAAAATGTTAATATAATATCAATTTAAAGTACAAGCAACTTAAAGTACAGTTTTCACAACTAGTTGTTATTGACTTTTTTATTATATAACATTAATTAATCAATAACGACGTGTGCGCCTTACAAGCGGCCAGTCTGATCTGTTCTCCAAGTTTCTGTAAAATTACAGTTTCTGTACACTGAAATCTGTGTGTTTAATGCCACATCGAACTTTTCCTGGTTATTACTGACCGTTGTATATATTTGTGAAGATAACATCGTTGGTCTACTAGCGAAACTAATGTTCCGTTTTTCCTAGGCCAGTTTCGCTTGCCTTTCTACTCACATTCCTGTGCAGTCAGCCTTCGCGGTCAGCCGTATCCACGGTTCATTCAACATTCTTCGCCGGATTTGTCAACTACGGTAGGCCTAGGATTGTAGTAGTCGGCTTACTTCACAGAACCGAATCGTCTTATCATAACGGGTGTTCATTGACTTTAATTTCAACCTGTCAGTTCATCTATAGCGTCTATGATTTACTACGATCGTGATCAACTTCTCAGATTATCTGGAAACTTAAAGTCATCGTTGACTCCATCTGAAATTGACACTATAAATCGTTTGAATATCAATGCCTTTACCACATGCAGAGCATTCTCAACTCGAAAAACACATAGAGGAAAGAAGGCTGGTCGACGACGAAGCAAGCTTATCTCTGCCGCCTCTGAACACATCTCTCAACCTCGCGGACCTGTTTCCGTGGATACTGAACAATCTCGTAGTTCGAGTTCCATCTGTTTTGGACTGTGGAATGCACGTTCTTTAAGAAATAAAACTGTTCACATTTGTGATTTTATTTTGGATGTTGAATGTGACATTTTAGTAATTACCGAAAGTTGGTTGAAAGGTGATGCAAGTGACAACCACTTTATCGCGGACGTGAGTAACACCCTCCCAAATTTCGTGGTGTCACACGCGCCACGCCCTACAGGTGGACGCGGAGGTGGAATATGCATCATTTCGCACCGTGGACTCCAAATAACACCAAATGTTTCAACAAGTTTCCGGTCTTTCGAACATATGGATATCAAGATCACTTCCAATTCATCTGTAATTAACTTGATTGCAATTTACAGACCACCACCATCGACCAAAAACAAACTTACCTTTGACTTGTTCATCACTGAATTCTCATCACTTCTTGAATCAGTCTCTTGCACCTTGCACCAAAAACCTTCTGATTGTTGGTGATTTCAATATTCACACAGATGACCTCTTGGACAACAACACCAAGCGATTTGATGAACTGCTTGACACGAGTTGTCTTCATCAACATGTCCAAGGCCCCACTCACGTTAGTGGGCACACACTGGACCTTCTAATCTCTCGGAAAAACGACAACATAATAAAACAAACCACTGTCAAACAAGGACTACCTTCCGACCATATGGCTGTCATCAGCCTGATGGATTTATCACATCCTAAACAACCAACGCGGACAACCTCCTTCCGCAAACTTCGTAACATTGATCTAAATTGTTTTGTCGAAGATATAATGAATTCCCCGCTCGTCTGCGCACCGGAAGATAATGTCTCCGATCTCGCTGACCAATACAATAATGTATTGCAGTACATCCTTGACCAACATGCTCCGTTAACAACTAAACTGGTCACCATTAGACCACAGGCACCATGGTACACGAATGAACTCCGTGAAGCGAAGTGCGTGAAACGGAGATCAGAACGCAGAATGTTGAAATCTGGTTTGGATATCGACAAACAGAGGTACAAGTTGGAATGCAAAGCATATAAAGATATGCTAGATCTAGCAAAATGCAATTATCATCGCAATGAAATCGCTAATGCGGATGACAAGAACCTTTTCCGCATCATAAGTAAACTGTACTCGGTCGATTCTTCTCCTGTTCTGCCGAAACACACATCTTCAATGGATCTCGCAAACCAGTTTGGCTGTTTCTTTAATGAAAAGATTCTGAAGATTTGCAAGAAACTTAACTCCATAAACACTCCACTAATAACTGTCAACGTTGACGATTCATGTAATAGTAGTTTCGCTGAATTCGAGCAAACATCAGAAGATACGGTACGCAAAGTCATTGCTGAAAGCGCATCTAAGTCCAGTAGACTTGACCCAATTCCAACATGGTTACTAAAAAACTGCATTGACGCTCTACTACCGCATATCACTAAAATCGTCAACATGTCGCTGTCATCAGGTACTGTACCATCTGCATTTAAATTGTCCCTCGTTATTCCACTGTTGAAAAAGCAAAATCTCGACTCCAACGTCCTACAAAATTATAGACCAATTGCAAATCTTCCCTTCCTTTTCAAAGTCTTGGAAAGAATTGCAACTGCTCAGATAAAAGCATATATGGATGAACATTTCCTGTTTTCAAAAGTCCAATCAGCCTACCGCCGCTTCCACTCAACTGAAACCGCTTTATTACGTGTTACAAACGATCTACTACTTGCTTTAGACAAAGGTAATGAAGCGGTACTTATTCTACTCGACTACTCCGCCGCATTTGACACTATCAATCATGATTTATTATTTCAACGTCTTCAGAAAAGATACGGCATAAGCGGAACCGCATTGAAATGGTTTATTTCATATTTTGAGAATCGTAGACAAGCAATCATTGTGGGTGATTCGATGTCTGATGAGTTCGCTCTACCCTGGGGTGTACCGCAGGGATCCGTAAAAGGTCCACTCGATTTCATCTTATACACTGGACCACTCAGCAACATCATTGATTCCCACCCGGAAGTTCGTCATATGATCTATGCAGATGACACTCAACTATATTTAATCATGAAACCTACACATCATTCTGAATCTGTTAACAGCCTTGAATTATGCATCACTGATGTTCGCTCATGGGCCATTCAAAATAAACTCATGTTCAACGACTCCAAGACTGAAATGATCCATTTTCATTCAAAGTTCCGTGAGGCATCATCATTTCCTTTGGTCCATATCGGAGATACTAGTGTCTCTACCTCCAGCTCAGCCAGAAATCTTGGCGTCCAACTAGACAGCAGCCTCGGTTTAAAAGAACACATTCGTAATGTTTGTCGTGGTGCTTCCTTTGGAATTTACCAGATCGGCCTGATTGTACCTTGACAAAACATCAACTGAACGTCTTGTTCATGCTTTTGTTTCATCTCGTCTTGACTGTCATAACTCGCTTCTGTACGGCCTACCAACTTCTTATCTGTCTCCTCTTCAACGAATCCAAAATTCCGCCGCAAGACTTATCACTGGCACTAAACGACATGAACATATTTCTCCCGTTTTTTGTGACTTACACTGGTTGCCTGTAGTTCAGCGCATTCGTTTTAAAATCCTGTTGCTGACATATAAGGCCATCAACGGATGTGCTCCAGCCTACATATGTGACATCATTACTCCGTCAACCAACTCTTCGCTTCGTTCATCCTGCAGACTTCTTCTAAAACCTGGACCCCGTTCCAGAACTCGGTTTTACGGTGATCGTGCTTTCGCTGTCGCAGCCCCAAAACTCTGGAACACTCTACCCCTCGAAATACGCTCATCAAAATCTGTAATCACATTTAAAACTAAACTCAAAACTCATCTCTTCAGAGAAGCATAATCACACACTACTACTTGCACAGATCTTGGAAAACACAGCGCTTTGAAACCTTTGTCTCTTGCGCTTTATAAATGTTATTTATTATTATTAATAACAAATGATTTATAAAAACGTCTTTAAAAATTCACTTTAGAATTGTATTTTAGATATTTTATTTGTTATTGTTTTAGTTTTCTCTTTTATTGTATTGTAAATTATTAGTGAACACAACATTTTAAGAATTTGTGCTGCTGATTCAAAGTTGCTACATAGTATAGTTTTAATTGCAGTTTGCCATTCAATTTATATTTGTAGGTATTGTTAACGATCCAGAAGTCATTTGCACCTTCTAAAGATGGTGGTAGAAGAGGGATTCAATATGAGAGATGCATACTTTGTGAATGCAGTAATACATCAGAAAAGAAGCACATTCAAAATCTTGAATATTTCCAGTATAGAAAGTTAAAATGCACCACAACTGGTGCGACATTTTCAATGGATGTTTCACGTTACCAGCGGCTATTTGGAAGTAAGAGTAATATATATATACATACAAGTTTATTTTCATTATTTATTTGACCAATAAACAATAAACTAAATGATTATTATTTAATTTAATTAAACAAACACATACAAATTAGTAAATATCTTCAATTTGCTATTAGCTGTGATATCTTCATACCTCTTACCAGTAGTAGTACTGTTAGAATCATTATTGATAATCTATACATTGTTACAACATGCTGCTATTAGCTGTGATATCTTCATTCCTCTTACCAGTAGTAGTACTATCAGAATCATTATTGATAATCTATACATTGTTACAACATGCTGCTATTAGCTTTGATATCTTCATTCCTCTTACCAGTAGTAGTACTAATAGAATCATTATTGATAATCTCTACTTAGTTAAAATATTAAAATATTAACAATCTATTTGTTAATGTCAAGATAGTTAAAATTCAAAAATGTGAATGTTGAAGGTTCAATATTATAAAACTATTTATTTTTTTTATTTGACAAGAGTTTAATATGTTGGCTGTTAAGTTTGAATCTCATTAGGATGCAACACAAGAATGTAGGCACAACAAGTAATTTAACCAATGGCAAGTGAATAAGCTCAGATGAGCTGTGCATTGCACTTTGCTGGACCCAATGGTGTCCACTCAACTAATATTTTTTATTTTATTTGCAGATGAAACAGAAAGAAAAAGAAGAAATTCAGATGAAGGTAATTGATTGAAATAAGTAGATAAATTTTGCAAAATGTTGTACTTTTATGGACTCAATGATATTTAATTATAATAAAGTATTTGCCTTTGTTAATGCTGTGCTGCCCTCAATGACGATTGTTTGGATCTCTAGGATGCAACACAAGAACGCAACACAAGAACGTAGGCACAACAATAGTAATTTGACCAATGACAAGTAAAGGATTGGATAAGCTCAGATTAGCTGTCGCTTGTTGTAGATTACTTGCATAGCAATTTTATCTTTGTGTCTCAAGTGATTATAGTTAAACATGGTATGCAGTGCTCCTCCCCTCCCTTAATAAACACTCAATTGATACTATCAGCTGAATCTGTCATAAGTAGGCACTTTTATAAGCAGATACTTTTCTGGACCCAATGGTGTCCACTTACAGAAGGTTCAACTAGTGTAATATTTTTCATTTTATTTGCAGATGAAATTGGAAAGGGAAGAAAAAGAAGAAAAAGAGACCAAGGTGATTGAAATATTATATATCAGATAAATAGATTATTTAAAAAAAAATTTAAATTGTAAAAACTATGTTTTACTTTTATGAATGATAATTAACTAGTATTATAACATGGGTTCAAAGATGTATAGTAGCCAATCATTGTTACAACATGCTGCTATTAGCTTTGATATCTTCATTCCTCTTACCAGTAGTAGTACTAATAGAATCATTATTGATAATCTCTACTTAGTTAAAATATTAAAATATTAACAATCTATTTGTTAATGTCAAGATAGTTAAAATTCAAAAATGTGAATGTTGGAGGTTCAATATTATAAAACTATTTTTTTTATTTGACAAGAGTTTAATATGTTGGCTGTTAAATTTGAATCTCATTAGGATGCAACACAAGAATGTAGGCACAACAAGTAATTTAACCAATGGCAAGTGAATAAGCTCAGATGAGCTGTGCATTGCATTTTGGTGTGCATCCATGAGATACTTTGCTGGACCCAATGGTGTCCACTTACAGGAGGTTCAACTAATATTTTTTATTTTATTTGCAGATGAAACAGAAAGAAAAAGAAGAAATTCAGATGAAGGTAATTGATTGAAATAAGTAGATAAATTTTGCAAAATGTTGTACTTTTATGGACTCAATGATATTTAATTATAATAAAGTATTTGCCTTTGTTAATGCTGTGCCGCCCTCAATGACGATTGTTTGGATCTCTAGGATGCAACACAAGAACGTAGGCACAACAATAGTAATTTGACCAATGACAAGTAAAGGATTGGATAAGCTCAGATTAGCTGTCGCTTGTTGTAGATTACTTGCATAGCAATTTTATCTTTGTGTCTCAAGTGATTATAGTTAAACATGGTATGCAGTGCTCCTCCCCTCCCTTAATAAACACTCAATTGATACTATCAGCTGAATCTGTCATAAGTAGGCACTTTTATAAGCAGATACTTTTCTGGACCCAATGGTGTCCACTTACAGAAGGTTCAACTAGTGTAATATTTTTCATTTTATTTGCAGATGAAATTGAAAAGGGAAGAAAAAGAAGAAAAAGAGACCAAGGTGATTGAAATATTATATATCAGATAAATAGATTATTTAAAAAAAAATTTTAAATTGTAAAAACTATGTTTTACTTTTATGAATGATAATTAACTAGTATTATAACATGGGTTCAAAGATGTATAGTAGCCAATCAGATGCGCTGAAATGAATCACATGGCGCTCTTTATTTTTTCACTGTCATGCGATCACTGAAGTGGAAAAAAAGCATAACACCACTGCGTGTAAATCATATGGCAGAGTATTACCGATCGTGCTAGGCATTGTACCATTTTCTAGGCTAGACGGTGATTTGGTCGGCAAGCAAAGTGGTGATTGCTGCTCCTTAGGCCTTGTCGGTGATTTGGTCGCCGAGCAGAGTGGTGATAATAATTCATAGACCCATGTTGTAAAACAAATAACGCACAATTCTAAGTTTGTGCGTTACTGGAGATGCAACTCTCTGGTATTAAAAATGTTGTGCAACATACACCATTGTAAATACCCTCAAGTTTGCCGCATCTCCTCTAACGCAGAAATTTAGACTTGTGCGTTTATTTGTATAATAAATTATTTGTCTTTGTTAATATCAATGAATTTTATTTTAGCATAAGATGGGTACCATGATTTATTCTGAGTGCATACATGTTCTAGAAATGGATATGTGTATATGGCACGTCATTGTGAGAGTCTAACAAATACGCAGAGTATTTATATTATAATATCATGGACTTATAAAGCTCTGTATGTTGTGAAACCTCTCAAACAGTAGAAAATTGAGGAAAAAAAACTAAACCCAAACCTAAGTATGTGATATGCCCTTGCAATGTGTGACTTGGCCCGTCATCCCCGACTCGAGTGCTTCCTACCCTAGTAAACAGAATATAACTATAACAAGATATCAAATTTATATTCATGAAAGTGTTTTGGTATTGCGACTCGTAAACAAGCTTAAATTTGGTAAATCACAAGGTCAAGATGGTATAACTTCTACTATGCTCAAGATAACTGCTACATTTATTGCTGAGCCGCTTTCAAAATTGTTTAATTTATCCCTCTCAACCGGTACCATTTCCAATGACTGGATGAAGGTCAACGTAATTCCTTTCCATAAATGAATTGGTATAGACAATTTTAAGTAGCAAATTTATATTAATGGTGGTTTTCATCGCTGTTGGTTTTGATCGAATAATAAAAATTAAAATGATGAAGGAAATAACAGAATGTGATGATGATCTAAAACACTTCAATGGTTTATAAAATACTTTGCTGCTTTTATTATAACATTTGAACATGTGATAATGTGCTGTTGTGTTGGCAATATAGAATTTGTATAGCATCCATTGAATTCATTTCATTTCATTCATTTTTTTCATCAAAAAAAAAAAATTATAAAACATGTAAAGATAAAATGCATAAAAGATGAAAAGGATCAACAACAAAAAGCTAAAAGCTTGTACAGGGTTGAAGACCTAAAACAGCTAATAATATAATAGGAAATATACAATATTTTAAAATATATATATATATAAAGTAACATTATTTCATTATTGTATATTTTATTTGTTACAGATGATGTGGGGACAAGTTCAAATCAAGGTATGTTATATTAGGCCTATGTGTCGCTAATGTGATGTGCCCACATATGGACATGATGATGTCATATCACTACCATATTTGGGTATATCACTCATATTTGGGCACATCACACTTTTTTGTCAAATTTGTTTGATAGTGTAGACAGAGAGCTTTCAAGTTCAATATTGAATATCGAAACGTAGCAGGCTATAGGCGCTTGACCTTTGACAAGATCGCCTAAAATTTATAAATTATACTTATTATTGTATATTCAGGAATAGCCGCTCCATAATCTCTTTGCTTTTCTTCTTTATATCTATATTTTATATTTTTAAATTTTTTAATTTATACTAACAAATATATTTTTATTAATATTATAATCATAACAATAAATATTTGTTAAAATATATATAAAATATTATTTATCGCATAATATACAGTCTAGGATAATTATTTACGGAACATCATTTGGATAATAGAACAAATCACATATCTACACATAATCAAACATCATATACTCTATCTCTAACAATATTTCAATCTTCTATCGACTAAAGCTGAAGTATAGTCGTTATCTCGGGACCGTTCTATGGTCACCACCAGGTAGGCTTACTTAATCAAGGCTTCTATGAATGGATGTACTGGTTGGGAGCAGAAAAGCTAGTAGACCATACCCGGTACCGTTTTGATTACGATCAATCGGGAAATTACCTCACGACATCACACTTTTTATGTCAAACAAGTTTGATAGTGTATTAGTAATGCACTACTTTCTTAATGATCAAATCTCGATCATCCAGTGTAAAAGTGCCATGTATATAAACAAATCCTAACATACTTTAAACATATACTTCTCATTTTTATCATTTTTAGGTAGTAGTGATGAGGATGAAAGAGAAGGAACATCACAGAGTCACCAACAAAGTGAAGGTAAGATACTAGTAGATAAAGATAGTGATATTGTGGAACAATCTTCCTGATCCTATTAAAAATGCATCCACTATCTATTTCAAAACCCATCTTTTTTCTTTGTAATTTCTTTCTGTTTCTTCTGTCAGCGCTTTGGGACAATCTTTTGATTGTATAAGCGCTTAATAAATCGAACAACACACACACACACACACACACATAATGATGATGAACAAGATTATAATAATTTTAAATTAAAAAATTTAAGTTGATTATAATGATGATGATAATATACTCTCTCTAAAATTTATGATCATATTATTATAGCACCAAGAATATAATGTTGATTATTAAGTTTAAAACTAGACTTGAAAGTGATTTGTGCAAACCCAAAAAAAAAATGTTTGTGAAAATTTGTCATGTTCAAGATTTGTGGTTATTTTTTACCTGTTGGAGTTTTTGCGACGATAGCTTTCCATATATGATTGCATCAAATGACGATAGTACTGTACTTACACCAAATTTAGAATTGTTTATGGTCATCATGGTCGAGATGGCAAAGACAATTAGACTCATGTAACAGATGATCGGGTCTAGGCTAGCCTATAGCTAGTAACAGGGGTACCCATTCAGTAATACTAGTACTATACTAGTTTACTACAGTAGTACTAGCAAGGCCTATCCTGCGTGGGACACATAGTATCATCACAGACGCATTCAATTCGAACCTGAACTAAATAAACTAGCATTAACACAAACGCATAAAATCAACAGTTCAATTGAGAAATAGTTTTACAGCAATGCATTAATCTTTGTTGGGAACACATTGGGAAAGCAAAACCAAGGACATGCCTCTACCCGCCCGTGGCTTACGTACCAGCCTAGCTATGGCTGCCTTCAGCCAACTACTGTCAAGTCCTTAATTTTAATTGTTTAATATACCAAAACTTGCCACATATAGCCAAGTCTAGAATGACACACATGTGACTGTCAATTTTTCCAGAATTTACAATATCAAATTTTCCAAAGTTTACCATAGTTTGATATTTATTATTGAACTTGATCTGAACCTGACATAATTCCACAATATTTTTATTTTGAAATAGTAGAGTGGAGAGAGAACATAACACAAATTTAACATTTACCTCAATTACTTTTTAATTTGTTTAATTTTTTTATGCTTTTACATTTTTTTGATATTCTATACTTATAATTAAACAAACAAATTATTTTCATTTTGGAAACAATAATAAAAAATAATAATAAATGTGCTATAATTTTATTTGCAGACAGGAACACAATTGCAGAATCGAAAACTTGCGACAATTTCCAAGATCTAAAAGCTGGTCTCAGTGGATGCTTTGACGGTGAAAAATACCATTGGCTAAGATTCCTACTATTTTCTCACTTGAGTGTCAGTGAAATTAAAAATCCACATTTCAATGGACATGAATTGCTCAATGCACTTGAAGACAAAGGTTTCATCTCATCAACCAATGTTAACTTGCTGTTAGAGATTACAAATACATCTGAAATCCAACAGGCTAAAAATCTTGTATCAAAGTATATGACAGACAACAACATTCAGAATAGATATACTGGTAAAGCTAAGTTGTCACCTTACAGGAAGCGACTGTTCAACGCCCTGAATCAAGTTGACCCAGATGCATTACATAATGTTACTGCTTACTATAAATTGACAAAATATAACTTCTCCAATGTATGGGATGCAGTTCTCCGTCTGGAGATTGAGCAAGAATTATCTGATGATTTAGACAAAATACAGATGTTTGCAGGTCGTCTTAGCAAAATAGCAAGAGACATACTACTTGGTAATGATATGTTAATAACATTACTAACTTTACTCTTCTTTAAGAACTGTAATAAAATATATTGTTATTGACTCGTTCATTCTTTAACCAGTTTACATTATAATTTAACCAAAATTAAATTTGGTTAAATTTTAATCATTAAAATTAGTAATGTCATTAACTGATTATTTACAGGCAATAATGAGAAGAAATAAGACAGCATCATCAAGTCACCAATGTGAACCAAGTGAAGGTAAATTATTCATAAATATTATGCAAGATTGGGAGATAAACATAAAAATTACATGATTTTAGTATGATTATTGACAAGATGATAATGACCAAGTAGTAATGAGGATTACTATGAAATTTATGATTTAAAACACAAAGAATATATTATGTAGAATATTAATATAGGAATAAAAAAATAAGAGTGAGTAGTTTTGTTTTATACTATAGTTGTTTCTAAAAGCTGATTATAGATAGAAAATTATTGAATTATAATTATTATGTTATATCATCATATTCAAACAATGATTATGATTATTAAACAATAATTATAACAATGCTGAATTTGTTACTTAAAATTGGAAATGATTTTGTGTTTTTTCGTGAATTTTTATTCATAAATCTTATCTACTTAATTTATTTCCTGAAATTGGAAATGATTTTGTGGTGTTTCATGAATTATACTGCAATCATATTCAAATAATGATTATGATTTCAACAATGATCATGATGCTAATCTATTGAATTTATTACATTGGAAAATATTGTGGTGTTTTATGAATTTATATTTATTATTCATATTCTTAAAAAAACAATTACAATTTCCACAATAATTATGATAACTGTTATACTAAATTTATTGATACTGTTTTTCATTCGTATAGATCTCTCAGAGGATGATGATGAAGACTTAAGTCACAGACTTAGCCCAATGATGCAATAAACATGGTCATTCTATTCACACAAATGTTAGATGATGTTAAAGTGTTGAAAACTGGAACCAGTACAATCTACCTGTGAACTCTTTTATCTGCCAATTGAGTAGTGATTTGGTTGCAATGTAATGTTAGCGTGTAATACCTCAATGTACAAAAGCATACTGTAGATTCCCTGGTATCCCAGACTTCAAACACACTAGTTATTGTCTGTGGTGTTTTCTTTCCAAAAAAAAATTGCTGTCCCCTTATAATAGGATTAATCAACCATTTGGCACTCTCAAACGTGTTGTCCCTTTAATAGGGTTGTCCCCTGATTAGGAGTTGGCTGTAGTGTTGAAACATATATTTCCCCTCGTTTTATGAGAAAGTTTCCCCTGAATAGAGGTGTCCTAAAGAAGGGGTTTACTCCAGTAATAAAGAGGAGGGGTGTGTCCCCTGAATAGGGGTGTGTCCCCTGAATAGGGGTGTCCTAAAGAAGAGGTTTACTCCAGTAGTAAAGAGGAGGCGTTCTACTGTTGAAAGATTTATTATAAGATTTCAGTGTACTAAACGGTACATGAATGTTAGTAACAAAAATAAGATGACAAAACAAAATAACAATACTGGAATATTACAAAAAATAACAGTAGACCTACAAGCATGTGGGTATAGAACATTGCTACTGTTCCTGCAGGCATTACATATTGCTATATTTAGAGATAAGACCATTTTAACTGTTTTTATATTTTGTTGTGCATTTATATTAGAGTCTCTAGGTTGAGATTACAGGCAAATCAAACGACAAACATACATTTTTTGAATAAGAATTGAGTTAGGTAAGAAGAATATGTGCTACCTCAGACCTCAATGCCATAAAAGAATAATGGATTAATAAATGAGTTGTAGATTATAATTAGGATGTCTTGAGGAACAAAATATCTCAAATTAAATAATATGCCTATTTTTTTTTCTTACATTTTAATAAATATGAATATTATTTTTCCATGAAAGAAATTTATCAAACAAGCCTTTATCTACTTCATTGATTACATTCTATCCAATTAAGAGATCCAATTTTGTTTGAAATGTTTCTTCTGTTTTGAAAAATAATCCAAAGGTCAAAGTCCACTCTTGATTCCCCTTTTTATTAAAAACAAAAATTTTCCCCTAAAGAAATTCAACCTTGCTTGTCAAATGAAACGACAACATTATAGTACAGTACAGTAAATGGACAGAGTTTAAATATTAAAAATAAAGAGGAAAAATACCTAGGAACTGGAAGTAGTTGAAATGTCTTCCAATTTTTTGTTTAACTTCAGAGAACCAGTTAATTATATAGTTTGTTAATTTATTTTTTTTATATGCAGAATTGCAAAAACAAAACGGGACAAAAATATATGCAAATGAGACCAGGTAAACGGAAGAACAGAATCAGAGCCATATATATAAAGTCATAACTATATATGTATATGGCTCTCAACAGAATTAAATCCTTGCACCCTCTAATCTTTCCCCTTACCATACTAGACATAGTCACAACTTTGTTGAATCCCACTGTGCTACTAAACGCCACTTCTCTAACCCTGTTCCATATTTGATCCGATTGTTAAACGAACAATGCTTAAATCTAAATTAATGTTTGATAAATGATTGTTTATAGTGTTCAATTTTTTTGTACAGTAATTATATTTTTTATATGAATTAATTTTTAAATGTCTGTTTGGTAAATGAAATGTTTTATATTTTGATATT
Source organism: Antedon bifida (assembly GCF_963402885.1). Lineage (NCBI taxonomy): Eukaryota > Metazoa > Echinodermata > Crinoidea > Comatulida > Antedonidae > Antedon > Antedon bifida. Next base: position 14,464,743 of record NC_136228.1, on the reverse strand, counting down.
TTTTTACTTTCAATTCAATTTTGTAAATTAAAACTAAATTCAGTATTTATGCTGCTATGTTTTATTGTTATTCATATTTTTTAATAAATACTAAATTATGAATAAAAAACATATTTGTTTATTTGTAAGGATAGTGTTTTTTGAAGAGAGAGATTTTAACATCGAGGAGGTCATTATATCAAATTGTACGTGCTAGCTATTGTTAAAAATGTATTGTTTATTATAGGAATAATATTATTCATTTCACCAACCCGCCGCCGGAGATCGAGTAATAAAGTTCTTCGATAATATTGCAGCGATAAAATGTAGACAAATTGTGATTGCGCCCTCTATAAAAAATAAAGTTTATCACCACCCCCCAGCCCCCCTCCCCCATGCCCACCACACGTTTTTATATATATACAGAAGAATGACAAAAACAAGAAGTAAGTTTTGTTTCATTATTATCATACCATATCATATACGGAATTCTTTATACTGTATTGTTTTAATAGCAGGTCTTTATTTGGATCTTATATTCGTATCCTAGGATATAGGCCCTACCTAGCCTAGCTAGCTAACAAACTATTCTAGGCCTAGGCTTAGCCATCTACGTACTGACTACACTACTACTAGGGGCCTACTACTAGCCTAGCCTCTAGGGGCGCTAGTTCCGTTTCGCACCTGTGTTTTATTTCGACTCCAAGTGTGTTAAGGAACTTTATCCTCAATATCACACCTTAGAATTAGACTTACTTACGTACTTTTAGTTTTACAATGGAGAATCACAGAAAAAGTAACAAATAAATCCTTTTAATTTAGATGTGTTTCTTGCACATGGGCGGTTTGTGAATTTCACCTAGGGCCTAGGCCTACTCCATGTTCAATATTGACGTTTCTATGGAGCGCCAAAAGAGCAACTATATAAATAGAGGGCTAAAAAGGCAGTGGAATGCGCATATTTAATGCATTTATTGGTGAAAATTACGTTCAATTTCAATATATTTTGTCAATGTCAATACAACTAAAATGTTATTGTTACTGTTGAAACTGTACATGGTTTTCGTTGACTTTTAAGAATAAAAATCGACAATTTCATCATCATAAGATGTACTGTAGGTTTATCGCCGTGGCTAAAGATACGGTACCGTATCCTAACTTCCGTACGGTAAAATTACATTACGTCATAATCAGCCAATGGGGTGCTGGTGTGTGATGTCATTGTATAAGGACTTTGAATTTTTGTTCATATCGCAAAAACAGTGATCAATCGCATTTTCTTGCTATTATCGCCGTCGTGTGATGACAAAAACTAAATGTAGCCTACGTCTGTTATTATTATTGAAAAGCCAAAACATGTTGATTTTAATTCTAGAATACAGAAAACTGTTTCAAAAGAGGCCTAGGCCTACTTACTATAACCTCATTATGTGAGTTTGTGTAAGGAAAGCGGTGCCATGGAAGCTGCATGTGTGCGCTGATTTCTGTGACTCAGCCCTGGGCTACTGTCTAAATCATATTATTTGAGGGCCCCTTTATTGTCCGCATTTGCTTGTTGTTTATGGTCATCATCTGTAAACAAAGGTTAATAAAAAATATAGGCCTAAATACTGTAGGCCATTTGGAATAAAAATAAAACTCTCATAGTAACTAAGGACGAATGAACTAGACGCAACACAATTTCCAACATTGAATTATAATTCCTTTACTTCTAATTTGGCTATCAACATATCGGATTAACTACTACTGTATGTTGTATAATGAAATAATATTTGAGATTGAGTGCATGTTTTAAACGCTTTATGAAACGTCCACCAACCACATGAACTTGCTCTATTACTACATCATTGACGTTGTCGCCCGTTATTAAACGTCTGGATTCAACATTACTAGGTCTAGCCCCGGGACTGAGTCACATAATCGGCGCACACATCCATGCAGCCTGGCGCCGCCGATAGACATTCTCTACAGACGCTATATGAAAAAAAATCCAAAGTCCTTATACAATGACGTCACACAAGTACCAGCACCCCATTGGCTGATTATGACGTAATGCAATTTTACCGCACCTTTAGTAAAGAGAAGTTAGGATACGTTAGATCTTTAGCCACGGCGTAGGTTTATATACCTCAATGATCTAAATAATATCCCTCTTAGTCATAGTCCCGGGCATGGACTAATTAGATGTAGGGTCGGTTAATGTTCTTTGAAAACCGCACATTATCAGCAGTAACATGTAACAACTTTTTTATTGACAAAAAAATTGGAAATTAAATGTGTATTTCATAAATAGATGCATTAAAAGTAGACGCATTCCACTGAATTTTTAACCCTCTATTATAGTTGCTCTTTTGGCGCTCCATAGAAATGAAAATATTGAACTTCGTGTACGAGAAACACGTAAAATCATGAGGCCCAATTCTAAGGTGTGGTATTCACAATAAGTTACTTAATAAATTTTTAGTCGAAAGCAAGTCGAAATAAAAACAGGTGCGAAACGGAACTAGCGCCGGCCTAGGCCCTAGAGGCCTAGCTAGGGTCAGGCCTAACCTTCTATCTAGGCTTACTAATCTCTCTAGTCTCTTGTACTAGGCTAGACTAGTTAGGGGTGCAATAGACGGTTGATCGGGACCACAGACGATCAGGCCCAGGCGATCGGGGAGCCCAATAATGTTGTAAGACGATTGGGACAAGAGACGATCGGGCACAAAATAAAAATGTATGGTCTAAATGACTCTTACAACTCAAATCAATAAACAATTTTTGTGCTACCGAAGCCATCTTGCAGACAAACAGTCGTGACCAGCTGAGCGTAAAAACGGTGAATATATATATCACAAGAATGAGTAATCTGCGATTTTTGCATTAGAAATTTGTAACAGAGCATGGATGCCCGCGGATGTATACAGACTAAAGAAGACTTGATTTGTCATATTAAATAGAATTATGATAATATTAATATATATAAATTTGATTTCTTTTAATTTAATTTATATTGTTACATCGTCATTAATTGTATTTTTGTGAGGGTCCCTAGTGCTCAGCTTGGGCTGGATGGACCACCCTCATAAAATATTGTTGAAATAAAAATAAATAAATAAAACATTTAATAAAACATATTTAATAACAAACTAGTGTACATTCACTTCTATAGAAAATTATTAAATTAGTTCACAAAGAAAGACCGAACCACAACAACAAACATCAACCTAGCGTTACTCAGCAAATTAAGTAATGGTAAATTAAGTAATGTTTTTATGATATTAATTAGTATAAAATACATGTTATTAATAGGATACAATGTTAAATTTAATTAATATTTATTTTTTCTACTAGAAACAAGTTAAATAGATATATTATTAAACTATCCTTCGTAAAAACACGTCAACAACAACGCGCGCGGTGGCACCTGGTAGTTGACGTGAACTGTTTATTCAGCAGTTTTTACTAAATAAATTGCATAAAACAAACAATTAAATATCCAAATAGCATTTAATATAATGTTAGCATGTTAGCAGGTGGTCCAGTCTTAGATTAGTGTGACCGTCACAAAAAGTTACATACATCCTGACTTATAGCGGCGCCCTACCGCATGGGCAATATTACAGTTACAGGGAAAACTGCGGATTACTCATTCTTCCGATATTCTTTAATAAAAACAAAAATAACATGCGTTTTCAGGGGATTTCAGAACACCATGTTAATTAAAGAATCGTACCTCCTGAACGGAGGATTGTATTTAAACCCGCACTGTAAAGAATGTCTGACCACCTGTTGAAATACATTAGCATTAATGCTTTAAGTCTCTAAAGGTAGATCCAGGACCAGGTAGTTAGATGTGTAGTTAGATGACAATCACTATCATCAGGCCTAAATATTGGTTTACAAAGATATCATTCGCCTTTTATTTTGGTATATTGTATGGCGCGCCACAATCTATCTGCTATGCCATGCTTTTGATTATTTTAAACTAGGGCTAGGTAGTGCCGTTGTTAACCCACTCACTATAGTTCGTCCTATTCATTATCACTTTGGTAATAGTAGTGTACAATGAAAGTATATTTTATTATCACTCTGTGTAAATATAACCAAAATTGTAATAGTACTGAGAGTTATAAACTGCTGTGTGTTATTATCTTTGTTTAACATTAGAATACAATGTTAATATTAAATCTATGGTTTAAGATTATCTATAACAAATTGTGTAACAGGAACTCAATAAACAAAACAAACAAATCATTAATAACAATTTCTACCCTGGTTTTCTGTATAAATGTTATAATTAACTTTTTAAGGACAAATTGTGTAACAGGAACTCAATAAACAAAACAGACTTTTAATCATTAATATAATAATACATTAATATTAATTTCACTTTTCTCTGCAGGAACTCAATAAACAAAACAAACAAATCATTAATAACAATTTCTACCCTGGAGTTCTGTATAAATGTTATAAGGAACTTTTTATCATATTGTTATTAATGATTTGTTTGTTTTGATTATTGAGTTCCTGTTATACAATTTGTTATAAATAATCTTAAACCAGAGCAATATGTACAAAAAATATATTTAGATTATAAAGATAATAAATGTTTGCTGAAGTCTTATGACTGTATATAGCCTCTGCACCAGACCAGATCAAATGTGAGATAACAAATTACCTATCAGAGGTCCCTGTAGCCCAAAAGAAGATTAACCAAAAATAAGACCAATTTTGACAAATATAGTGACCCATGAAACCCAAAGAAGAGAGCTCAATCAACCAGATCTAACATGGGATACCACATAAGACTAAATTAAGGTATTATGAATACCTGTTTTAACGTGTGCGGACTTGTATCAGTAAGGATGACACAATTGCAGCAAATGCATAAAATGTCTTTAAAACCCAATTAGTGATATGACTGGAAACCTTCTTAAACAAATTAATTTGAAAAAAATAAAAGTTACAGAGTTATTTGTCTAAAAAATATAATTTGTTATAAACTAGAAATCTAGCTAGTCAACAGCAAATACAGTGTGTGGTATGTTTAGACAGTAGACACTAAAAAAAAAAAAAAAATTTGTATGGGAAATCTTGATAGCCTAAATACTTTTGGGAAATTAGAAGGTGACCCAATGCAAACTACACAAGTTTAGAAGAAAATAAAGTGAAAAGGCTTTGCCACTATAGCTACGTTGAGAAACACCCTCATGACATTATTTTAAAGAAATTTAATTTCTTTATTGTAGGAACAAAACCCATTTTGAGTAAGAAATAGAAAAATATGAAACTAGAGAACTAAAAGAGGATAAATTATGTGTTTACTAATTTTGCTCTAGATAACACACTCAATTTTTGACAATTTCATAGCTAAAACAGTTTTTTGTCAGAGATTTTTCTTATGAAAGAAATTAATTGTTCAGTAGGAGTTCGATCAGGAATTGTGTTTCAGAATCTTTTTAGCCAGGGTTGTTTTTGTACTTGAGAAAAATGTTATGCAGATTGTCAACAAGCTTACATTGAGAAAAACAAGGGGTCTGATTATTGTTAATGACTTGCTTTGTGTTTGCCTGTTGCCCCTAGATACAGGCAAACAAATCCTCAAAATCATTATCGTTAGTTTAATATTAACTTTGTATTTAAACAAAAGATAAAGTAAAAATCATCTGATTGTTTGAAACATGTATAAAGGTTATAGAAATGTTTGGTTATTACTTTATGATCCATTTATTAGTAGACTAAAATGCACTGCTTCCCAAAGGCTGTTAGACAGGGTATTTGTGTGGGGTATTGTACTACCTTACTTTATGATCCATTTATTAATAGACTAAAATGCACTGCTTCCCCAGGGCTGTTAGACAGGGTATTTGTGTGGGGTATTGTACTACCTTACTTTATGATCCATTTATTAATAGACTAAAATGCACTGCTTCCCCAGGGCTGTTAGTCAGGGTATTTGTGTGGGGTATTGTACTACCTTACTTTATGATCCATTTATTAATAGACTAAAATGCACTGCTTCCCTAGGGCTGTTAGTCAGGGTATTTGTGTGGGGTATTGTACTACCTTACTTTATGATCCATTTATTAATAGACTAAAATGCACTGCTTCCCCAGGGCTGTTAGTCAGGGTATTTGTTTGGGGTATTGTACTACTTTACTTTATGATCCATTTATTAATAGACTAAAATCTACGATCTTCATTCTAAATATAGTATCAGAACGTTCAATCGGTCGCTCAAAGCGATACTCTCTGCTTTTTACAGCAGCATTTTTTAGTACGCGCGCGAGGGTGGCTGCCGCGTCTGACGACGATAAAACAGTAATTAAGATCGTGTACCTGGATTTTGTGTCACGTGACATGAAACATAATACTCTCTAGCTCTAAACTGCTCACATGTTTTTCCCCTCCAAATTCTGGTCGGGCCTTTTCTTTACTGGAATATATATTTATTTTGCATATATTTTGTTGGTGTCCTAGCCTAGGTGTCGTTGTTTTATAATTCGCTAACCCAAGGTAGGCTAGGATTAAATAATTTATAGTGTAGGCCGCTGGCCGAAACTAGGCATAGACTATTAGAATTAATTATAATTATAGCCCCGACTCTGCGTGAGCTGAGGTCCACGGGCCCAATGTCGTCTCGTCGGCGGATTTCCGTCCAAATTAGCTGGGGCGGATCCAGGGTGGGGGTCCACGGGGTCCGGACCCCCCCCCCCCCCCCCTAAATTTTAAGGGTGCCCTTTTTTTAGAGGTTCAATATTTTATTCGTGTGACATATTTGTGTGTATATTAGTATGCACAGAGTAGGCTACATTAACCCCAAAAATAAAAACAGAAATTTATCACAATGCGCGCGATGTTAAGTTACGGCGGCCGATCAAAGAGCATCCAAGAGGTGGTGACGCGTGATGATCTCTACTTAGACTTCTAAAAATAGATCGTTTCACATACTACAGAGGGCGCATATAAAATTTTTACGATTCAACCCCGCGTACGTTTACCATGCTATGTCATTGACGCGATTATTTGTCCGTTGGTAAACACATTTTTATGTATTATTCTGAAAATAATTGAACTGTAAACATAATTCTTTTGAGTATTTGTTTATTTACATATCATTCCATCAGATCAACTATTTTTTATTTCCATTACATCCAACCAAACATGTAAAAAATGTAGTTAAAATATCGTACTATCTAGCGCGTACGACCATACGCGGTAGATTGTTTACTAAAAAAATCATCGAATGGTCCAGTGACCTTACACTATTCAACCTTGTTTTTGTAGTTGAGCCTCTCATGACCTGGGATTTGTTTGTCTTCCTACGCCAAGATAATATAGTTCTACAAGCCATGTGCTTTTTTCTCTGAGAAATATTTATTATAAGTGCCAAAAAAATGTTTTTTTCTCGATATGAAGCCTTTAGTATTCAAATCTTTTAAAGAAAAATCACACATACCATAAAGAAGGTCTTTTATTTATTTCATTTTTGAAACAATATTTGTGAAAATTACGTGAGGCTCAACTACAAAACCACCATTTTGTGATATGATGTCATCGTAAGCCAATCAAAGCTGAGCTTTCCCGTGATCGGCAGAGCTCACGGTTGAATGATTTTGGATTCTGGCTATTTGATTGGTGGACGCGAATCACCCACAGCGGAATGTTTTCTCTCGCGTGTACCGAGAAGTCACGTGATCTCTCTGTACTGAACGTTACTACACAAATTTAGAGCAATGAATTTGTACGAATTCCGTTAAATAAACAACTCTATATATTTTATAAACATTCAATAACATATTTTATTGATATTTCCAATGTTGATATATAAAAGAAATTACTATAAAACGTAATTATATGTAATTATTTTAGCGAAAAATGGCGCAATTTGTTCGTTCGTGGCTAAAAACGATCATTTTCGGCAATGTTTTAGACCCTATATTTCAAAAACTACAAGTCAGATTTTTGTAATTCTTTCTTTATTGGAATATTGAAACAAAATACCAACAGATAATGTTGGTTGAAAAATAACAACTTTTAATTTTGCATCGTTATCCCTACTAATAAAGTGTCCGGCGAACTAGAAAGGTGCCATTTATCATGGATTTTGCGTGCGAGAGTACCATTTCCGGCCATCTAAGTGTGTCCTGTAACAAAATTCGCTTCGCCACAACCCCCACCATGGGGGGGCTGTGGCTCAAATACTCAATATCTGATGTGCCCTTTTTATCGGCGGACCCCCCTCTCAAAAATGTTTGGATCCGCCCCAGATTAGGATAACGATGCGTAGGGGACGTCTACTATCTTTAGATAGGATTTTAATTAGCAAACAATACATTGTTTGTTTGCATTGTCCATGCTTCTAAAGGTGATGAAAATGGTGTTTACTAACCCTACGAACCACCCCTACCACGATCGACGCGTAGATAATTATAACAATACTTCGTAGGCTACGTTCAGAGAACAATGACCTACTATGAATTTTACGTGCAGCAGAGTACCATTTCCGGCCATGTTTATTCTTGATAAAACTGGTAACGTTACACCTATTATATCAATAAATAATAATAATAATAAAAAACTTTATTTAATCACGGTAACACTTGTTCACCTCAATGGTGTTTTTCGACAAGGCCGTAAGACATTATACACTATTTAGCAATTAAACAATTAACAACAAGAGTTTAACTTGACAATGACAATGACACTTAATACTAAAGATATTAATTAAATTATTAATAAGGATTTAACCAAAAACTGAAAATCTTAATTTACACATCTACATCAATATTAAATTACAGTATTAAAACAAATTAGAATTTTAAAATTTGTAAAATCCAAATCGTACAAAAGAGTGAACACCAATATTAAAGCCCCCTTCCCTACGTTTTTTAGATCTAATTTAAGATCACAAACTATATTTAATGTAAAAATAATACTATATGGTCCTATTGCGATAACTTTTTTCGTCTTTAAACGGTTAAAAATGTGAAAAATAAGTCGATTCTAATAATTATAGCGGCCCGCTATAAATCCCAAAATGCATTGCGCGCGGATTGATATTTTTGTTTTTCACCTGTAATTCGCTCACTTTTCGATCGATCGTGAGGCCAAAACAAATGGAAGACTCCTAACTTTTCCGCGAAAATACCGGGTTTTCCCCAATTTGTATCAACGGAGTCTGGCAAAAATAGAAAGACAATTAATGCAGCAACTATACAACGTCAGGATAGGTATATAGCTAGCGTACGATGTTCGTACGTTACCGATGTTTACCAGCTAGGCCTACAAAACTAAGCCTAGCTAGGCTAGGCCTAAGACCGTCCACGAGAGGTCGATCACCGCGAGCTACTTAGGTAGTGCATTGTTTCTCACTTTTTATCATAATTTACCATAAAACGTACATTTAAGACAAGGAATGACATGGTTTAATGTTTTTAAAGTGATATATATGTATTATTTTCAAAAAAACGTCCAAAATTGCAGGTAAGGGGTCTTTAACATTAAGAAAGTAATTACTTACAAATAAATGCTCTAACATATTAACCTTATTGAATTGAAAATCTTAAATACATTTCTGACATCATATAATTTGAACTATAGTATACTTAAATATAATGGTAATCATATATTTTTTAATTTTAATTTAAAATTAAAAGATGTTTTTACATTTTTTATGTCATCACTTAGTTCATTCCATAATTTAGCACCTCTATAAGACAGGCTCCGTTTTTTATAGTCCGTTCTAGGTTTAGGTAGCATTAGTTGATCTTGAGATCTTGTGTCATAATGATTTTCTTTGATATGAAATCTGTTTATTAGGTAAGTTGGTGCTAAATTATTGGTAATTTTGAACATAGTGATGGCTTCATTTATATACAAACGTTTCTCAAGATTATCAAAGTTAAGGCTGTGCAAGGCTTCACTACTAGAATCACTTCTACTTTTCTTAGTTATTATTTTGGCAGCTCTGTTTTGCATAACTTGAAGTTTGTTACTTTGTAGTTGGTTTGAGCGTCCACAGACAACATGGCAGTATTCAAAATAGGGAGCAATTAACGATTTGTACATTGTACATTGAGTATTTTTTGGTCAAATAGAATTTGCTTTTTTGAGGTAGTAAAGTCCTTGCAGTGCCTTACCTTTTACATAGTCAGTATGTTTATTCCAAGAGAGATTATCATCAATAATCACACCAAGGTGTTTACAATGTTTGACACGATTTAGCTTTTGACCATCAATATTTACATTTAAATCAATAATTTTTGAAGTTTTTTGTGAAGTACTTATAATCATATATTCAGTTTTCTGTACATTTAAACTAAGTTTATTTTTAATGAGCCAGTTTTTAATACTATTTAAGTCAACATTTAGAGCTTCAATTACATCATTAATATTGTCAGATGAGTAATGAATAGCTGTATCATCTGCATACATGGAAACGTTACTATTTTGTATATTTTGAGGCAGATCATTAATATAAAGTAAGAATAGTAATGGGCCTAGAATAGACCCCTGTGGAATGCCACAGGTACTTTTACATGTGCTTGACGAGACACCATTTACACTTGTAATATGATTTCTATCTAGCAGGTAGTGTTTTATCCAGTTTATTACATTATCTTGGAGATTGAAGGATTTTAGTTTTTTAAGTAGGAGCTCATGGTTTACAGTGTCAAATGCTTTTTTTAAATCAATCATTGCAATGCCTATATACTTTCCTTTATCAATGGATTCAAGCCACTCTTCAGTTAAATTAAGGAGAGCAAAAGTGGTTGAGTATCCTGGTCTAAAACCTGACTGATGCTCATATATCATATCATAGGAATGTAGATAGGAATAAATTTGGTCAAAGACTACTCTTTCAAGAATTTTAGAGAGAACAGGCAGAACCGAAATAGGTCTGTAGTTGCTTCTTTCAGTTTTATCACCACCTTTATATATGGGACAGATTTTAGCACTTTTCCATTTGGCAGGGAATGTTGATGTTGAGAGAGATAAATTTATTAAGTAGGTGAGTGGATACACAATAGAATCTTTTGCTACATTTATAAGGTAGGCTGGAAGCATATCATTTCCAGTTGCCTTTTTTATTGAGATAGAAGTTAATAGTTTATATACATATTCACAGTCAATATTTTCAAAGTTAAATTTTTCGGGATTTTCAACATTTGTGTTTTGTACAAAATCATCATTATTTACATTAGGAATTGTTTTAGCAAGGTTTGGTTTTAGCATGACTTTTCTTTAAAGAAATTTAATTTCTTCATTGTAGAAACAAAACCCATTTTGAGTAAGAAATAGAAAAATGTGAAGCAAGGGAATTAAAAAAGGATAAATTATGTTTTTAATAATTTTTCTGTTTATAACATACTCAATGTTTGACAATTTCATAGCTAACACAATTTTTGTCAGAGATTTTTCTTATGAAAAAAAGTAATTGTTTATTAAGAGTTGATTAGGAATTGTATTTCATCTCAGAATCTTTTTAGCCAGTGTTGTATACTTGAGGAAAAAGATATGCAGATTGTCAACCAGCTTACATTGAGGGGCCTGATTATTATTAATGACTGTTGTGTGTTTGTGTTGTCCTGTTGTCCCTAGATACAGGCAAACAAATCCTCAAAATCATTATCATCAGTTTAATATTAACTTTGTATTTACAAAAGATAAAGTAAAAATCATCTGATTGTTTGAAACATGTACAAAGGTTATAGAAATATTTGGTTATTACTTTATGATCCATTTATTAATAGACTAAAATGCACTGCTTCCCCATGGCTGTTCAGGCATTATTTCTCCATGGTCAGGGTATTTGTGTGGGGTATTGTACTACCTTACTTTATGATCCATTTATTAATAGACTATTAAAATACACTGCTTCTTCCCCAAGGCTGTTAGGGTATTTGTGTGGGGTATTGTACGGTAGTAGAACAAAGACAACATTCACAACACATATATTTTTTGGTTTAATATTTAGTTCTGTAGTTATAATTCTTTATATTTCACATGACAGAAGATTGTAAAAATCTGTTGAATCAGTAAGTTTGTCTAATAACTGCATAAACATAATGTCACATTCATTTTGGTAGATATACACCAGGAGTAGATCCAGTATTTAGAGGGGAGTGCTAATAATAGACTGGGGAAAGAAGCCTAGGCCCCGTGGTTATATTACCTGCATAACATATTGCCAAAGTGGTAATTATTAAAGGCATAAAAAGAAAATCTAGGCCTGTATTTTTCCTGTAATACTAAATCAGCATGTTTAGATAAAGTAATAATAATAATAAAATCTATTGATTAGCAAGGAAAGTAGAACGTTTTGTCCACGCCCTTTTGGAGTACATCTTACAAAACTTGTAAAAAAAAAAACCAGAAAAAAAATATATAAAGTTTCCTCATATAAAATGGCAAAATAAATGGTCAAATTTAACCAAGAACCCATTAGCTCAGTGGCAGTCAATCTATATATTAATGCTACAAAAATATTCGCGTATTTTACGTATCTCCTTTAAAACCACTGAACGGTACATGCTCACATTTGGCAGACTGATGTTTATTGATAGGCCGCACACAATAGGCTATGTCACTTTCCTGAATTTTAAGGATAAACACTAAAAAAATGGGAAAAATTGCAGTAATTTGACATCTCAGCGACCATGTTACATCACTGTATAAACTACGCAACCTCCTTTGTGTACCACCATGTACGGATCTACAAATACCATGCCGGGCAGTCTTTATTCAACCGTATCGAATGATCGCGTTGTTGAAGTTTTAATTAATTACACCTATTCTTTGAACAGAATGATTTTGTAATTCCTAGTCTTGCATTTTTCGTATATGTCCCTATTATTAACTATGGTGCATTTTGTTGTAATAATTATTAATTGCTGATTGCTTGCCATATAATACATGGTAATATCAAGTTAAAATTTCTGGGTTTTTTTTCTCTTGTCACATCCCTATTCTATAATGAGTCTACTCTTTTTTCTAACATACGAAAACCAAATCTTAAATTGATAATTGATTTTCGGAAGAATAATTACATGAAAATCGAAAATGATAAATTTGGATTGTGTCTGAATAAATACTTGGGTACATTTTTAGATGATTAAAAAGACAAACGCATTATTAACCAGAATACTAAGTACCAAGTACCAACTACATCTAAGCATAACATAATATTTAAAAGTATCATCAAAACTGAATCACACCGATATAATCGACTATCTTGCAACATAAACATTTTTTACACATGACCACTTTTTTTCATTAAGATTAAAGAATATAGGTTACAGTCGTAAATTCATTAATAAACATATACAATTTAAACACAATATTATGCAAGGTATTATTAACAACCACGAACACTTACTCAACAACAAATACAAAATACAATACGTATTTTATAATGACAGGAAGCTTAAACAAATATGCTGCACAAGTAAAAGATTACATAACAAACTTACAGCGTATCACACATATTACATTAAGTTTTAATATTATACATATATTGACTGCTTATAGGTAACTATAAGATTTGACATTCCTGAGGGAATGATATTGATATTTTGCTCGAGGGAATATATATTTCTCGAAGTGCAAGCCGAGGGAAATATAATTCTGGAGAGCAAAATATTATTCCCGAGGGGATGTAAAATCTTATATTTTACCGATATATAAGGCACTATCTGTTATATTATATAGCCAACAACAAGTAGAATATCTGCTGGGTCGTGTAGCTAGGCCTCATTTATGTTAAAGCCTGCCTAGTTAGGTGTTGCGTTTACCTTACCTTGCGAAGAATAATATACAGAAAATAATACTAATTAATGATTACTTGGCAATAAAATATTCACTTACCGTATTCCCGGAGTATAGGTCGACCCCAAGTGTAAGTCGACCCCCAACTTTGACCTAGAATATCGTAGATTTTGGTATGACCTGAATATAAGTCGACCCCCAAAATCGGCTAATAACACAACTTACTTTGAAGTTCAAAGAGGGCTAAAAATGTATGAAATGTGGTTGTTTTGTTTATGTTATTAAAGTGTAATCAATAATATTTATAAGACAATCGATGTTTACTTGCTTGGTTTTTATTTATTTACTTCTTGGGAGGCATTCAGGTGTCACACTGTCGTAATAATAGTCTTCTTCGAGGCGAATCACCGGATGTTCAGCGCGCCGCTCGTACCAGATGGTACTGCAGCGAGTATTGACCAATCACAAACAGTTTTTCGTAGCATCTATACCAAAATGAGGGCGCTATGTATTCATAGTTTAAATAGTTGAGTTATTTCATCAAGCGGAAAATGTCGTCTCGTGATGATGATGTGGACATCGCAATTGTCCCAGTAGATGACTTTTGTTTATATATCGCCAAACGCGAGTGTTGGCACACGCAAATTACACCGTCAATATCATACTCGAGAATTTACAGGATTTTATAATATGTTTAATGACAGAGACACGATAATCACACGAAAATTACTCAGTCAATATCATCGTACCCGAGGAAATATATGATTTATGATCCTCGCAGCAGTAGTCATGTGATGCAGTTTCAACCAATCACGTTCACGTATATACATAGGCTATGTAATATTATACAGATATTGACTGGTTAGTTAACAGCAATATGTCTATTGTGCTTGAAAATGAAGTGAAAAATTTTCTTAGGATAAATTTCTGATCAAACAGCGTGGCTTGTCAAAAATAATAAGGAATTTACCTTCAAAATCATCTCAGTGTAGACCATTTTTCGTGGGGGGGGGGATTGAAATAAATTATCTGATATTATCGCAATGGTTCGTGTACATGTTTATTGTATCTATTAATATTAAATCTATGGTTCTGATAACAAATTGTGTAACAGGAACCAGGAAAGAGTAAAATTACAAAGAAATAATTATCTGATATTATCGCAATGGTTCGTGTAAATGCTTATTGTATCTATTAATAGAGTAGAGTAAAGTTGAAAAAAAATAAATTTCAAATTTCTCTGCAGGAACTCAATAAACAAAACAAACAAATCATTAATAACATTTCTACCCTGGTATTCAGTATTGCTTTCATTTTGTAGCTTACAGATATTTCACAGTAAAGGAATACTCAGTGTATAACAAAATCAATGGCCATAAAGATAAAATAAAAAAGTGGACATAAATTGAAATAAAAATACGTTTCTGCAGAAACATGAATTGTTAAGTTGTTTTCATGTTTAACAATACAGTATACCAAACCAATATATTGGTAATTGTGAAAAAATTGCCCCTAACCAAATATCGTTAATTCGTACTCCTATATTATGGGATTTCAGAAGTTCAGTAAATTTTTATAAAAATGCAAAATAGTACAGAAGAATGTACACAGCCCTGTTTTACACCTTGTTCAATATTAAAATAATCTTTACATATATCCCCAAATTTTATAAACTCTTGTACATTTGTGTAAAGTGCATCAATCATTTTCTAGTGTACATCACTTCTATAGAAAATTATTAAATTAGTTCACAAAGAAAGACCGAACCATCAACCTAGCGTTGTTACTCCGCATGGTCTATTCTTTGCCGCGTAATAATCTACGCCTGATAAATTAAGTAATGTTTTTATGATATAAATGTTAAAGATGTATTGTCCCTTTGACTAATTCCAAAAAAATAAAAATAAAAAGATTTCGAAAAAAGGTGGGTCATTTTGAAGTATCATAATAGTTATTAACTTTCACCAAAACTTAGTCGAGAAAAAAATCATTTAACTGAAATACAGACGTTTTTTTGTTTTTCGATCAAAACATATCCCATAATGCAACACGCTTGTTTGGCTACTCTGTATGCATAATCATAAATCATAAAACTTCCTCGTGATCAACCGTGACGAGTTGTAAACAATCCTAATTAGCATATGCTTAATGCATGCTGGTGGTTTGAAATCTTTGGTTACTATCGCTCGCAACGATTTTCCAGGCGAAATGTTAGGTTTAGGTTAGGTTAAGGCAACCTCGGTCGGACTGTCGTGTCCTTAATTAGAGTGTCTAGGTAGGAGGTTGTAGGACGCCCTGGATTCCGATGTCCATGTTGTGGTCTCCATAGAATGAGGTTTGAGATGATTTTCTCTCTGCTTTAGAAATAGTGCCCAGCAAATCTCAATCTTCTCTTTTTGATTTTCTCTGAGATGGGAGGAAGATCACCATATAGCTCTTTGTTGGTCAACCTTTCTTTCCAGCTGAAATGTAATCATACAAAATGTAATCAAACTAATTTACCTGTTAATTATGTAAACTTGTTGTTTTTGGCTCGAATTTTCGACTTAAAGTGAATAACTTTAATATTACTTTGATATGGCCAATTTAAATTTAGAATATTTTGACCTTCATTTTTTGTGTTTCAAGCGACTATACATCTTTAAATTTAATTAATATTTATTTTTTCTACTAGAAACAAGTTAAATAGATATATGTTATTAAACTATCCTTATGAAAACATGTCAACAACAACGTGCTTTTTATTCGGCAGTTTTTACTAAATAAATTGCATAAAACAAACAATTAAATATCCAAATAGCATTTAATATGCTCTTAGCTTGTAGTTGATAACATGTTTTATCGTGAAAACACTGGTGGTCCAGGTTAGATCGCCATCACAAAAAATTATATAAATCCCAACTTATAGCGGCGCCCTACCGCATGGACAATATTAAAGTTACAGGGAAAACCGCGGATTACTCATTCTTCTGATATTCTTTAGTAAAAACAAAAATAACATGAGTTTTCAGGGGATTTCAGGACACCACGTTAATTAAAGAGTCACACCTCCTGAACGGAGGATCGTATTTAAAACCACACTAAATATTGGTTTACAAGGATATCAGTCACCTTTTATTTTGGTATTTGTATGGCACGCTACAATCTATCTGCTATGCCATGCTTTTGATCATTTTGAACTAGGGTTAGGTAGTGGCGTTATCCCACTCACTAGTTCATCCTATTCATTATCACTTTGGTAATAGTAGTGTACAATGACAGAGTATTGAATAAGTTCATTTTATTATCACTCGCTGTGTGTTCTATTTATTATCTTTGTTTAACATTAGAATACAATGTTAATATTAAATCTACTGTTTAAGATTATCTGATAACACATTGTATAACAGGAACTCAATAAACAAAACAAACAAATCATTAATAACAATTTCTACCCTGGGTTTCTGTATAAATGAACTTTTTATCATATTGTTACTAATGATTTGTTTGTTTTGATTATTGAGTTCCTGTTATACAATTTGTTATAGATAATCTTAAACCAGAGCAATATGTACAAAAAATATATTTAGATTATAAAGATAATAAATGTTTGCTGAAGTCTTATGACTGTATATAGCCTCTGCACCAGACCAGATCAAATGTGAGATAACAAATTACCTATCAGAGGTCCCTGTAGCCCAAAAGAAGATTAACCAAAAATAAGACCAATTTTGACAAATATAGTGACCCATGAAACCCAAAGAAGAGAGCACATCAACCAGATCTAACATGGGATACCCCATAAGACTAAATTAAGGTATTATGAATACCTGTTTTAACGTGTGCGGACTTGTATCAGTAAGGATGACACAATTGCAGCAAATGCATAAAATGTCTTTAAAACCCAATTAGTGATATGACTGGAAACCTTAAACAAATTAATTTGAAAAAAATAAAAGTTACAGAGTTATTTAGCTAAAAAATATAATTTGTTATAAACTAGAAATCTAGCTAGTCAACAGCAAAGTAAAAGATTAGGTCTGTTTTAGAATACAGTGTGTGGTATGTTTAGACAGTAGACACTAAAAAAAAAAAAAATTTATGGGAAATCTTGATAGCCTAAATACTTTTGGGGAATTAGAAGGTGACCCAATGCAAACTACACAAGTTTAGAAGAAAATAAAATGCAAAGGCTTAGGCACTATGAGAAACACCCTCATTGTCAGAAATACCCTCATGACATTTTCTTTAAAGAAATTTAATTTCTTCATTGTAGAAACAAAACCCATTTTGAGTAAGAAATAGAAAAATGTGAAGCAAGGGAGTTAAAAAAAGAGGATAAATTATGTTTTAATAATTTTGCTGTATATAACATACTCAATGTTTGACAATTTCATAGCTAAAACAATTTACAGATTTTTCTTATGAAAAAAAGTACTGTAATTGTTTAGGAATTGTGTTTCATCTCGGGGTATGTTCAGACTCATGGGTTGTTATCTAACGCAAAGCGTACGGTAATCCATGGCGTTAAAAGTCAAGGTGTTCAGACACAACGATCAACATTTCAATGCCTCGCGTTAAAATTCTTAGTAGAGTAGAACTAATGAAAAAAAGGGGCCAACCTCAAAAAAATTGCAACAAAAGGTTTTTCAACGGATTTTGGTAGTATTGGGTGTACTAAATAACAGAAAAAAAGTCTCAAGAATTTTGACCACCGGAAAGTGGTTTTTTTTCAAGATGGCCGCCAAAATAGATAAAACGTTAAAATGTCAATACCTCCTAAACTACTTGGTCTATTGATATGATTTTGGTACCAAAATACTCAGAACATACATATTTATATTTGCCCTAATAGAACATTTTGGCCAAAAATGACCGGAAATGCTATTTCTTGCATGTTTGACCTTTGACCTTGATATGTTGTATCTTGGTAACAACTGACCGTAGGGAAACAAATTGTGACTCAAATTGTTCAGAATGTACATATTTACATTTATTGTAATGAGACATTTTGTCAAAAAATGGTTAGAAGTAAAGGTTATTGACCTTTAACCTTTATCTATGTAGAATGTCCATATCTCGGCAACTATGTGTGGTAGAGATTTAAAATTGGGCTCTAAATACTGAGCATATGCTTATTTATATTTACTCTAATGAAACAGTTTGACAAAAAATGACCAGAAACGACATTTTTTGATGATTGACCTTGATATGCTATATTTCGATAATGACTGACTAAGACATACTATTTATGGCTCAATTTGTTCAGAATATAATTATTTTTATTTCGTATAATGGTCTAATCTACCCATGGAATTAAGAGCTTTCCTGGGTAACTGTAATATTTATAAAGACTTTTAGAATATGAGTTCAAGTTCAAATTGTTCAGAACATGTATACATTCTTAATAATAATAGTGAATAAAAAACCCGAAAAGTAAACAAAAACAAATATAATAATAATTTTTAATTTCTAATTACGGTATAGCAGCAGTTGATTGGATATTGTGCATGTATTTAGTACGGCTTCCTAAACAACTTTTTTAACTTCGTCTTCATCATCGTCATCAATCTCTCTATCTACGTTGTTCCATTCTTCTAGTTGACACACTCCCCAAACTGAAGTACATGCCAATCCATAGCATCTACAACTGCAACATACAGTTTTACATCCAGTAGTACAGTTACAATGGATGATTTTCAAAAGTTCTTCTGAAGCAGCAGTTTCAATCGTCATTATTGGCACAAATGTTTTATTAAAAACTTCCCCGACTTGGTAGCATCCATGGTATTATCTTTCTTTATCCATTGCATGATTTGATAGTATACTCTAAGACTGTGACATTTTGTAGCAGATGAGGTTGGTGGTAGTAGTTGTTGAGGTTTGATAAATTATTTACCCTCAGCAACTTTCTTATTAAACAGCTTGCATCTGTAGCTATTTGGGAAATCCAGTGACTTGGCTCCAAAACGAATAGACATGGCCTTTAATCCAAACTCCTCGATAGTTTGAAGTTTCTGATGCGGTTGAGTGAAACTATCGGCACACATCAGTGTCATATTCTAGGTTACTTTCTATCAATTTATTGATTTATTTGCCTTCCTAAAGATGTCTTTAGGCTTTGAAGAGTGAGGGTGGAAACGGACTTCATATTTCATTACATCGTCTAGAGAGATTTGTCCTAACTGAATTTGATGGAAAGAAAGAAGAATTCCTGTCAAGGCATGAGAACAAACACAAATTTATCAACATGCTTTCATATGAGCTATAGAAAAAAGAGTGGAGTTGTGGCTTGATGGTTATGATGCTTGGCTACCACTCCAAGGGTCCTGAGTTCAAGTCCCGTCACATGTCAGGATTTTTTCTAAGGACCAAATTACTCCACTCCCAAAGACTTGTAATAAGACTTTGTTTACGTAGAGCATCTTGTGTATATGTTTGTCTTGTGAACCTCTGAGGGTCCCTAATGATCAGCAATAGCTGGATGGATCACCCTCATTAAATATGGTTTAAAAAAAAACAAAAAAAACGATGTTGACATTGCTCTGGCAACAGTTGAAGTCAGAAGTCAATAATACAGTAACTTTGATTGGAGAAGACACGGACTTACTGGTACTTTTACTGTATCATGTAAATACAAAAAACCGAGAAATGTACTTCAGATTAGACAAAGGAAAAGATGGGCCTACTAGAGTGATTAATGTAACCAGATTGAAATCTGTTTTAGGATATAAAATCATCCATTGTAACTACTGGATGTATGTTGCAGTTGTAGAAGCTATGGATTGGCATGTACTTCAGTTTGGGGAGTGTGTCAACTAGAAGAATGGAACAACGTAGATAGAGAGATTGATGACGATGATGAAGACGAAGTTGGAACAGTTGTTTAAGATGCCGTACTAAATACATGCACAATATCTAATCAATTGCTGCTATACCATAATTAGAAATTTAAAAGTTATTATTATATTTGTTTTTGTTTACTTTTCGGTTTTTTATTTACTATTATTATTAAGATTGTATACAGTATGTTCTGAACAATTTGAACTTGAACTCATATTCTGAAGGTCTTTATAAATATTACAGTTATTTGATTCCCAGGAAAGCTCTCTATTTCATAAGTAGATTAGACCATTATACGAAATAAAAAATAATTATATTCTGAACAAATTGAGCCATAAAAGGTGTATCTCAGTCAGTCATTATCGAAATATAGCATATCAAGGTCAATGGTCAAACATGTCGTTTCTGGTCATTTTTTGTCAAACTGTTTCATTAGAGTAAATATAAATAAGTATATTCTCAGTATTTAGAGCCCAATTTTAAATCTCTACCACACATAGTTGCCGAGATATGGAAATTATACACAGATAAAGTTAAAGGTCAATAACCTTTACTTCCAACCATTTTTTGACAAAATGTCTCATTACAATAAATGTAAATATGTACATTCTGAACAATTTGAGCCATCATTTGTTTCCCTACGGTCAGTTGTTACCAAGATACAACATATCAAGGTCAAAGGTCAAATTGTCAGAAATGGTATTTCCGGTCATTTTTGGCCAAAATGTTCTATTATAGCGAATATAAATATGTATGTTCTGAGTATGTTGGTACCAAAATCATATCAATAGACCAAGTAGTTTAGGAGGTATGGACATTTTAACTTTTTATCTATTTTGGCGGCCATCTTGAAAAAAAACACTTTCCGGTGGTCGAAATTCTTGAGACTTTTTTTCTGTTATTTAGTACACTCAATACTACCAAAATCCGTTGAAAAACCTTTTGTTGCAATTTTTTTGAGGTGAAACCTTATTTCTACTCTACTATCTCTGATCATTAGGTTTGCAGATATAACTATGCATACATTCATGACAAACGCATTACAGTTTACATTGTAAAGTTGTTTTTTTTTGTTATTTTTATTTATATAATGTTGCCTTCAAAATATACTGATTTGTTCTTTTACTACTTGCAGAATTGCATTCTAATTCAAAATAATTTTTTAATTATTGCACGGACAATTATCTGATTAATGTATTTAATGTATAAAAATATCATATCGATGACGCCAACTATGTGCCTACTGTTCTTTAAAATTGAAAACCTGATAGTTTGACGTTTAGCTATCTCGCTGTACAGGTATGCTGTTGGCCTGCTCCGTGGTCGTTTCTTTTCATTGGTTAAGGTTAAAACCACTGATGCATTCACTGGATTAGCGTTATTAAATCTACCCTCTCCCGCTAGAGTTATTAAGCTCCCTAACGCTAATCCGCAGCCTAGTTCAGACACAAAAATTGTGTATGCTGCTTAATTAACGCCACCTTAATGCCGTGAGTCTGAACATACCCTTAGAATTTTTTTAGCCAGGGTTGTTTTTGTACCGTTGAGAAATATGTTATGCAGATTGTCAACAAGCTTACATTGAGAAAAACAAGGGGCCTGATTATTATTAATGACCGTTGTGTGTTTGTGGTTACTGTTTGCCTGTTGCCCCTAGATACAGGCAAACAAATCCTATCAAAATCATTATCATCAGTTTAATATTAACTTTGTATTTAAACAAAAGATAAAGTAAAAATCATCTGATTGTTTGAAACATGTATAAAGGTTATAGAAATGTTTGGTTATTACTTTATGATCCATTTATTAATAGACTAAAATGCACTGCTTCCCCAGGGCTGTTAGTCAGGGTATTTGTGTGGGGTATTGTACTACCTTACTTTATGATCCATTTATTAATAGACTATTAAAATACACTGCTTCCCCAAGGCTGTTAGTCAGGGTATTTGTGTGGGGTATTGTACGGTAGTAGAACAAAGACAACAGATATTTTCACAACACATATATTTTTTGGTTTAATATTTAGTTCTGTAGTTATAATTCTTTATATTTCACATGACAGAAGATTGTAAAAATCTGTTGATAAAACATACTATGGGTACTTCTACAGAAAATTATTAAATTAGTTTACAAAGAAAGGCCGGACCACAACAACAAACATCTACCCAGCGTTACTCAGCATGGTCTATTCTTTGCTGCGTAATAATCTATGCCCGGTAAATTGAGTAATTTATTTATGATATAAATGTTACATTTGATTAATATTTATTTTTTCTACTAGAAACAAGTTAAATAGATATATTATTAAACTATCCTTCGTGAAAACAAGTCAACAACAATCTATCTGCTATGCCATGCCTTTGATCATTTTGAACTAGGGCTAGGTAGTCCCAAGGTTATCCTGTCACGATAAATATGGTCCGGGGCCAAAATCGGTCCGGCCGGACCAGTTTTGGCTCTAAAGTTGTGGCCAAAAGCAGTCCGGCACTACCAAAATACATTGTACACAAAAAGCCTAACAATTAGTACTAATTATTGATGAGTTATTACTAATAATGATAATAAAAAAAAAAACAGGCTTAATTTATAATATTAAAATAACAAATAAAACCCTGTAGTTTTCAATATAATGACTAATTATGGCCTTTTTTTTTTTAATGATATATACATTATGACTCATTTTGCACACCATATATTTGTAAGACCGGACCAAAAACAGTCCTACTGCCCGGACCAAGTTTATCCAGGCCGGACCAGTTTTGGCGGCCAAAATTGGTCCGACCGGACAGGTTTTGGCAGCCATAAATGGTCCCCCGGACTGATTTTGGCAGCCAAAACTGGTCTGCCGGACCAATTTTGGCCCGGACTGATGTTGGTGTGACAGTCCCGATCGTCTTACCAGTTGGTCCCGATCGTCTTATTAGCGTTGGGCCCGATAGTCTTTTGTGTTATATAAAATAATGTCCCACATTTCATTCCTAGTGCTTAGGTGTCAACATGCTTTTCTAGCGTAAATTAAGATTTTAATTAAAAAGGTTAATTAGATTTTTCTGATTTTATCATAATTTTCCCCTAACACTACTGCTGGTTTTAAGAATTTCAACCAAATAATCTCGATTTTTGAATAAATTAAATGTGATTGATTTTGATTGTTATTATTGTGTTATTATTATTATTGTTATTGTGTTATTGCGTATTTAATTTTTGCTCTATACAGTGTGATATAACTTGACTTCTCTCTCGCGACAAAATTAGTAGCACATGCGTGAAACCTGATTCGGTAATACATATTTTTCTGACTTTAAATCAAATAATTATTTTTTTTAATTTTCCGAGAATGTTTTGGGCCCGATCGTCTTATTCATTCGATGGAGGCGTTTATTCCAATAAATATGGTATAAAATTAAAAAACAACCTAGATTCTATAGATTACTTTTTAAAAATTACATTTGTATAGCGACATGAACTTAATAAACATACCGTAACAAATCTAAAGAAGTTGACTTCTCGAAAAGGAGCCCCCTCAAAGTAATCTTGAAATTTAGAAGCCCATCTTGAAATCAAGATAGCATGAGCTTCTACTAATAATACTGTACTACATACTATTAATATAATACATAACATGTTAAAGAAACAGAAAACACATGATTAAAAGGTAGTTTTACAGTTTATTGTCTTCAAAATGATTCTTTTATGTGATATTACTTTTTCTTGTTTTCTTCGTTGGATTCACTTTGTTAAAAGTTGGAATTTCCTGTATTTTTTTTTTCAGAAAATTCCCAGTAAAATGGCTGACATTGAAAGTAACTTCAGGGACTTAAAGCGTGATCTCAGTAAACACTATAAAGGTCTCAACTACCTGTGGTTGAGATTCCTCCTTTTTGATTTTATACCTGGAGAATATTTAACCCGTCCAGATTTCACAGGAAATAATTTATTTAATAAACTCCAAACATCTGGTCATATTGGACCTCATAATGTTAATCTTTTGTTAGAAGTTACTGAAATATCAGATTTTAGAGATGCTAAGAATCTTGTAATTCAGTATATGAAAACTAATAATGTTTACATTGTTGGGCAAGACAATAATTTGTCGACATTTCGGAAGCAACTATTTAAGGCCATAAACCAATGTGGACCAGAGGATCTGAATAAAGTTATTGGTTACTATGGACTAGAGGATTTTAATTTGAAAAATCTTTGGGACGTTGTGTTTAAATTAGAGAGAGACGGTCTTTTAAAAGATGAATCAAGCAAGATTAGGTTTAAACGTCTGCTTGTACAACGTGCACAGGATGAATTGTTATATATTGGTATGTACTTTTTTTTTCACTTTATCAATAAAAAAATATATGTAGTGTTATCATATTTTACATCTCTGCCAAAAGTATAAAATCCATGAAAATTACTGAAAACTGACAATGCTGTGGGTATCAGTAACTGGATCTCAATTAAGATACAAATAAAACAAGCACTGAAAAAATTACGATGCTGTGAGTATCAGTGGCTGGATCTCAATGGAGACAAATAAAACAAGCCATGAGTTGTTATTAATATTTGGAACAGCTGTAGCATTAAGTCGTTTTTTTTTGCAAGATTTACATTAATCAGACAAAGTTGTCAAATACGTAAAATTAACAATTTCAACAATAACATGTTTTTTTCAGATGAACCTGGAACATCAAACTCCTTGTAACTGTATGAAATCATCTTTTTTTTTTTGGTTATCCGCAACTTAGTTGCGGATAACCCTTGTGATTGTAAATATCTTTTTTTTTTTTCATCTTTATTCTTTTTTCTTTCCCGGAATTTTGTTGCAGCTATATCTCAAATATTTGTAGACATAACTTTTTATAACTTTGTCATAAGATTGACCTGTAGCTGTAGATGTGCAGGAAACTTTGTTATAAGACGTTAGAGTCGCGCAGCGTAAGTTACGCGCGATTGATTGATCGTAGATTATAAACCAAAAGTCATTTTGTATTGACACTTAGTGAAAATTTAAGTCATATCAAGGGCAAACTTTCTATGGATTAAAAATGGCATGTTTCACAAAAATTTCAAAATGCGCAAAATTAATTTCTAATCAACTTTCTACGCTGATCATGATATTTTGAGCATGTCAAAAATTCCGACGCGCGCGAAAAAAATTACGCGTAAGGTGCGCACGGAGCATGAAAATCATGTGTTTTTCACTTGAATTATGATTTTACAGTCTTTCCTAGTCATTTAAAAAAAGATTGACATCATTTCAAAATAAAATGACATCATATGAACACGTTGATTTAGACCATTTGCACGCGTTTTAGTTGCAAAAGTGACAAAAGTTCATTACATATAAACGAAAGCGCATCTCTCTTTTACGTGCCCAAAATTCTTCAAATTTGTATTAATGTAATTATTTAGATAATTATCTTCTAAATTGTTATCTTTATATGCCAATTTGATGACGTCATCGTGTTAATAATTGGATTTAAAAGATGGGTCTTGTAATTTCGTCTATGCTACACTGTATATAACATATACAGTTTATTCTGTAAATACTGTAATATGCTGTAAGCTACATAATAGGTACAATTCAGCACTGTAAACATATTTATTTCATCTCATAGGATGGCATAATAATTGTCAAGGTTCATATAGTTAAGTATGTGCATGTTGCGTTTGCGCGGATAACCCGAACTCGTCAAAGTGACGAGTTCAAATCTAGTTTTTTTTTCTGTATTATTCTTTCTTTCTGTCAATTTTGTGTCTCGCGTAACTCAAAAACGTGTAAGCATAACATTTTATAACTTTGTCAACATGTGGGCATTCACGTGAAATTGTGCACCTCCTATTGTGAATGACGTCAGAGTTGCGCAACATGACTTACGCACGTTTTTATGAATTTCGCGTATTTAACATAGATCGAAAACCATATAACAATTTAAATGGAAACTTAACAAAAGTTTAATTTATATCTTGCGCTAACTGACTGTGGGAAAAAAATGGCATGTTTTACTCAAAGTTACGCGCGCACACGCGTTTAAAATTTGAAAATGCGAAAACTCAATTTCTAATCAACTTTCTACGCGTTTCATGTCATTTTGAGCATGTCAAAAATTCCCATGCATGTGCATTTTTTTACGCGCGCGGTGCACACGTAGCGTTGAAAACAATTTTTTTTGCAGGATTTATGTTTTTCCACCCTTTACTAGTAACTTTACCAACTTTTAAGCAATTTCGACTTAAAATTACGTCATACGGACACGTCGAATTGGATAATTTACGTGCGTTTTTGATGAAAAAGTTCAAAAATTCCTCAAAATTTGTCAAAATTATACCTTTTTTTAAACAGTCGTAGTTTCTAAACTAAATGGTGAAATTTATTTTTATTACATATTCTGGAAGTTGATGAGTTGTAGATATCGGATCATGCATTAATATGGCTAACCGGACATTGTAACATCATCGTATGGCCACCCGAATATAAAATATAGAATTTTTGTATTTTTCGTCATAGCGCATCACATTTAATAGAGTGCATCTCCACTTATCTGTTTTCCATTTTCACCCTGATTTTGATATTTTCTAGGTCAATTAACTATCTTTTGCATGAGTTAAAAATATTTTAATTTTTATGAGACGTCATCATGTCTAAAAATGTAAATATCTTTACGGTAAATTTCTATCTGTTACAGCTCGTCAGAATAAAAAGTGATAATCACGATTAAAACGTTTTCTGGAAGCTATTAGATTGTAGATACAAATTCATGTGAACATTTTGCTTTACCGTCGCCATGTTAAAAATTTGAATAAACGGAGGGTCCCGTAATTTCACCTATTTACACTGTATGTAACATGTATACAGATTATACCGTTTGCACTGTATATACTATATGACACAAAATTGACAGAATTCAGCACTAACAACATATCATATTCTTCAGTTCAGGTCATAATGCCATAATCTTTTTCTGTGTGCAACATTCCAACGTATGACGCGCATGCGGCGTTTGTGTGGTGCGGATAACTAACTCGTCAAAGTGACGAGTTCAAGTCTAGTATTATTCTTCTTTCTCCTCAATTTTTGTGTCTCGCGTATCTCAAAAACTTGTAAACATAACATTTCATAACTTTGTCATCATATGGACATTTACGTGAAGTTGTGCACCTCCTATTTTTGAATGACGTCAGAGTTGCGCAACGTGACTTACGCGCAATTTTATGATTTCTAATGATTGATCATAGATTAAAAACCAAGCATAATTGTTTTTTGACACTTTGTGAAAATTTAAGTCATATCAAGGGCAAACTTTTTGTGGATTAAAAATGCCATGTTTTACAAGATGTTACGCGCGAATGCGCATTTCTCCTCTATTTTTGTGTCTTGCGTATCTGAAAAACGTGTAAACATAACATTTCATAACTTTGTCAACATATGGGCATTCACATGAAGTTGTGCACCTACTATTGTGAATGACGTCAGAAATGCGCAACGTGACTTACGCGCAATTTTATGAATTTCGCTTCATAGATTGAAAACCATATAACAATTTAAATTGAAACTTAGCAAAAGTTTAATTTATATCTTGCGCTAACTTTTTGTGCACTAAAAATGGCATGTTTTATACGAAGTTACATGCGCACGCGCATTTAAAATTCAAAATGCGCAAAATTAATTTCTAATCAACTTTCTACGCTGATCATGACATTTTGAGCATGTCAAAAATTCCCACGCGCGTGAACAATTTTTCGCGCGTGGTGCGCAAGTAGCGCTAAAAACATCTTTTTTTTCGTAAATTATGTTTTTCCAGCCTTTTATAGTAATTTTACCAATTTTAAAACAATTTCGACTTAAAATTACGTCATACGAGCATCATTGGAGAGAGAAAATAAAAACAAATTGAATATAAACATGGTGCTAGGTCTTGTGATATTTCCGTGACTAGTGATGACCGTGGTATTTGTTGTAATCTACATAATTTCTGGTTTCACTCGAATTGTCAAGGCTAAAGTAAAGGCAAATATGAATGGCTAAGCAAGGGTGACTCTGAACATTAGTTGGCACTGCAGAACATGCTTACCTACTTCGTTGTCATTTAACAAGCTTATTAAGAAATTAAATATGAATCATGAGTAATTGAAAACTGATATCGATCAGATTAAAAGTGATGTTAAATCCAATAGAGAGGAGATAGAAAAGATATCAATTACGGGTTTAGAGAGCTTGCGAGCGGAAGTTAAAGCTAATAAAGTCAAACTCGATCTATTATGTGGCATCGATTGCAGTAATCACTGTAGAAGATACAGTATAATTACCTATAGCGGTATACGTCTTGATGAATGGGCCGAAAAAGAAAAGCGGAAATGTAATGCTATGGTTTTCGGTTTAGTTGCATCCACCTCTGATTCAGTGGAAATTAGGAAGGAGGAAGACATGGGAGTAGTAAAGGGTCTTGCGGAAGATTTAGATTTAAGTTTTATTTTATGTTTCCGAATTGGCAAAAGAGATTTGGACAAGCCAGGGCCTAGACCTCTTAAGGTTATTTTTAGTACCGAATTGGATAAACGCAATTTATATAAGATAGTCGCGGAAAAGATTACAAAGGAAAAGCAATCTTGGTATTTAATGACCGACTAAAATCGGAGCGCGAAGCGTATAAACGCCTAAAACAAGAACTCCTGATTAGAGAAGCTAACGGGGAGTTAGACTTAATAATCCGAAATAATAAGATAATTAGGAAGAAGGGGCCGCGTATTTGATATAAGCAAAACTAGTTCAATTGTGCTAAAAGAAAAAGATCGTTTATTATGTTTATACAAACTGTGACTCCGTTTTGAATAAGAAGAAAGAATTAAATTTACATTTGCAAAAAGAGAATCCTGATTTGGTGTTTTTAACTGAGATGTTCCCGAAAAACATGAATTATGAAATTAGTATGGAAAGTTTAGTTTTGGAAGGTTACCAGTGTTTTTTGTCAAAAGATTCTGTGCGAGGCACTGGGTTATATGTCAAGAATGGTATTCCAGTATCAGAAGTGAAGTTTAATGAATTTAGAGAGTCCGTTTGGGTTATTATTAATTAACCTCTTGACCAGAAATTATTTGCAGGTTGTGTTTATCGTAGTCCAAGCAGTTCTAAAGAGAATAATGTTTTATTAAATTTGTTATTGGAGCAGGTAAACCATTTTCAAGCAGATTTTCTTTCAGTTGTAGGAGACTTTAATTATAGGAATATTGATTGAGTTAGAATGGAATCTCAAGGTGATTCAGATACTTCAGATTTTTTTGAAAATATTTCGGAGGACCTTTTTTTGGTTTCAGCACTGTGTAGAACCTACGCGTTTTCGCGGTAGCGACGTACCAAGTACATTGGATTTAATTTTTACACTAGAAGAATGTTTCGTTGATGCGATCATATATGGTCCCCTTCTAGGCAAGAGCGATCATGCAGTTTTGTCATTTAGAATATGTGGATATCCTATAGTGGAAAATTCTCCCTTAACTAGAAACTTTTATAAAGCTGATTATATTGGGATGAGGAAATATTTAATTGATGCGGATTTAGTTAAGAACTGTAATGTATTGTACCTCTCCGAAAAGCTAAAAGAATGCATAAATATGTTTGTACCCCTTCGGTCTGTTTATCATAAGAAAGCCACTAATAAAGCTATGGTTTAATAAAGAGGTAGAAAATATAATCAAAGTTCAACACAAAGCATGGAATAATTATCTTAAATGTAAAAACCAGAGTAATTGGAATAGCTTTGTTTAAGCTAGGAACCAAGCTACCAATGAAGTCCGCAAGTCAGGAGCTTCATTAGAGAAAAAAATTGCGTCAGATGTTAAAATAAATCCAAAATCCTTTTGGCATTATGTAAATAGTCAGCGAAAATATAAGCCTTTTATTCCAGACTTAAAAGATGATGAGGGTAATTTTGTGCCGTCAAAAATAAATAAAGCTGAATTATTTAATGAATCGTTTATTGTAGTTTAGAACCTTGAGGAGTTTCCTGAAATGGCTGATAAACCAGATATAATTCCGGTCAATGATATGAAGTTTTTAGCATCTGATATAACTAAATATTTAAGTGGTTTAGACATCTGTAAGTCGCCAGGTCCGGATGAGATACATTCAAGGATTTTAAAAGAAAATTCAGATATTTTGGTTGAAGCATTCACAGTTATTTTTAATAAATTAATGAGTGAGGGTGTGGTTCCAGAATCCTGGAAATATGCCGATGTCGTTCCGCTCTATAAGAAAGGAGACAAGTCAGCTCCGCCAAACTATCGACCGGTAAGCCTAACATCAATCAATCAATCAATCGTTCGATTTATATAGCGCCATTCCAACATTCATTGCTCATGGCGCTGTAGAAAAAATCAGAAAAGGTGAGTTTTGAGTAGTGACTTAAAGTGACTCAATGATGATGTGTGTTTAATGTTCAAGGGTAGGTGGTTCCAGAGCCTAGGTCCAGCAACACTGAAAGTCCGATCTCCCCAACTATGTTTGCTCCTCGGAATGTCCAGTAGCACCTGATGACTAGATCTTAGTTCTCGCTTTCCCTTCTTGACTGTCAACAATTCTGAGAGATATTTTGGAGCGCAACTATTTAGGCATCGGAACACCAGCAGCAGGATCTTAAATTTAACACGTGGCTCCATGGGTAGCCAATTTAACTCTTTGAACAATGGTGTGACGTGATCATACTTTTTGGCACACATCACCAAGCGAGCTGCCCAATTTTGCACCTTCTGGAGAGTCCGCAACTGCTTCTTTGGCAGACCATACAGCAGGGAATTTCCCATATCAAGCCGACTGGTAACAAAAGCATGTACAATCTGCTCTGTTGCACACTGGTTCAACATCAAACTTAAGTAAAACAATGGAAACATTGGTTAGAGACGAGATTGTGAAACATTTTGAATTAAATTCCCTTTTTTCCGTTGCTCAGCATGGTTTCAGGTCGGGCAGATCTTGTTCAACTCAGCTTTTAGAGGTTCTTAATGACTGGCAAAATTCTTTGGATTCCCAAGAGTGTTTTGACTGTTTGTATCTGGATTTCCAAAAGGCCTTTGATAAGGTGCCTCATTGTCGTTTATTGAGTCTTGAGTCTCCTGCCACCGGACTATATGTTTACAGTGCTGAATTTGTACCTATTTTGTAGCATACAGCATATAACAGTATTTACAGAATACACTGTATATGTTATACAGTGTAGCATAGACGAAATTACGAGACCCATCTTTTAAATTCAATTATTAACACGATGATGTCATCAAATTAACATATAAAGATAACTATTTTAGAAGATAATTATCTAAATAATTACTTTAATACAAATTTGAAGAATTTTGGGCACGTAAAAGTGAGATGCGCTCTCGTTTAAACGCAATGAACTTTTACGCAAGAGATGAAAATATGACTTTTTGAATTCAACTGGCCATATGATGACGTCATGACATCATAGAAATTTGTATATGAATTCATATTTACAATTCAACAACTTCTATAATAAGTTTTAATCATGCGTGTCACTTTTTATTCTGACGAGCTATAACAGATTAAAGTTTACTGTAAAAATGAAAATAAATGACCCAAGTTATTTACATTTTTAGACATGATGACGTCATAAAAATTAAAATATTTTTAACTCATGCGAAAGATAGTTGATTGACCCAGACAATATTAAAATCTCGGTGGAAATGGAATACGGATAAGCGAGATGCGTTCTATTGAATGTGATGAGCAATAACGAACGAGACAAAAATCCTATATTTTACATTCGTGTGGCCATACGATGATGTCATAACATCCGAGAGGTTAACATTCTGCATGAATACATATCTACAATTTATCTTGCATAATAATTTAAAAAAATTGGGGGTTACCTTTGATCCTGAAGAGCTATAATGGATTCAAAATAGGCCTTATTTTGACAATATTTTATAACTTTTTCAACTAAAACGCGCGCAAATGATCTAAATCAACGTGTTCGTATGACATCATAATAATTTGAAATGGTGTCAATCTTTTTTAAAAGTGACTAGGAAAGGCTGGTAAATCACAATTCAAGAGAAAAAAACATGATTTTCATGCTCTGTGCGCACCGTACGCGTATCATTTTTCGCATGCGCTGTAATTTTTGACATGCTTAAAATGTCAAGATCAGCGTAGAAAGTTGATTAGAAATTAATGTTGCGCATTTTGAAACTTTAAATGCGCGTGCGCGCGTAACTTCTTGTAAAACATGCCATTTTTAATCCATAGAAAGTTGACCCATGATATGAATTATAATTTTATTAAAGACACCTTCCCTACAATTTGTGACGTTTTGTAAAAATAATACATATATATATTACTTTAAAAACATTAAACCAGGTCATTCCTTGTCTTAAATGTATGTTTTATGGTAAATTATGATAAAAAGTGAGAAACAATGCACTACCTAAATAGCTCGCTGCGACTGACCTCTCGTGGACGGTTTTTAGACCTAGCCTAGCTAGGCTTAGTTTTGTAGGCCTAGCTGGTAAACATCGGTAACGTACGAACATCGTACGCTAGCTATATACCTAGCCTGACGTTGTATAGTTGCTGCATTAATTGTCTTTCTATTTTTGCCAGTCTCCGTTGATACAAATTGGGGAAAACCCGGTATTTTCGCTGAAAAGTTTGCAGTCTTCCATTTGTTTTGGCCTCACGATCGATCGAAAAGTGGGTGAATTACAGAAGAAAAACAGAAATATCAATCCGCGCGCAATGCATTTTGGGATTTATAGCAGGCCGCTATAATTATTAGAATCATTTTTCACATTTTTAACCATTCAAAGACGAAAAAAGTTATCGCATTTTTACATTAAATATAGTTTGTGATCTTAAAATAGATCTAAAAAACGTAGGGAAGGTGTCTTTAAGTTTCATGAAAGAATATTTGGTGGTTCTAAAGTTATGATCAGTTATAGAAATTCATAAAATTTCGCGTAACTTACGCAACGCGGCTCTGACATCGTTAAAAAGCTTGGCTGCACATCTACACTTCAATGTCAATCTTTTTACCAAGTTATACAAAGTTATGTTCACAAGCAATAAAGGATATGCTGCCCACAAAAATCCGGGAAAGAAAGAAGAATAACAAAGAAGATGAAAAAAAAGATATTTACAATCACAAGGAATAACCAAAAAAAAACAGGATGATACAAGGAGTTATCAGCCGAGTGAGGATAACTAATAAGGAAAAAAAAAAAGATCCTGACAATAACAAGGGGTTATCCGCCAAGTGCGGATAACCAATTATTCACATTTCAGAATATGTCATGTCAGAGATTAAAAATGCAAATTTTACGTCATTACTTTTAAATATAACATATTTAAACAAGAAAAAAAGTTCAAAAAAAAATTTAAGTTAGATATGTTTATTAATGTACTCTTTATGATTTCTAATGGTTTCTAAAAAATGTTCCTTAAAATTTCATAATTCATGTCTTTTATCTTAATTGTAAGTCTGTGATGTTTTTAGTACATTTTTTCTATATAGTTCTAGTGTATAAAAAATTGTCAAACTTCATATTCTCTTTTAATTTAATATACTAGAGGGTGAGCTCGCTTCGCTCGCTCCCCCTCTAGGAAGTGTAGACGATGGTTCTCGGAATGATAATGCTCTGCTTTTACGTTTTCTGTCGGTTACCATTATTGAAAATGCTTGACATTCGTAAAACTAGATGATTAATAACATTTAACATTAAATAGTCTTTATTATTTGGTAGGGCCCTTATAGGGCGGAGGTGGGGAGGCGGAGTTCATTTGAGGGAGGGGCTTATTCGAGGGATATATGTTAAATTTTTTAGTTTTAATAATATGGTAACATTTATAATCAAATGAAATCCTCTATCTAATAGATATGAAAAGTGGTAAAAAAGAATAACAAATGCTTGGTAAATTGTAGATAACAGTGCGATGAATTCTACTACAAATAGTATAATTGTGTTATTATAAATGTGGATGGGATGGACGTTTATTAGATAGTTGGGTTGGCGGGGGTTGGGGGGGGGGGGGGTTTGGTGATGATTATTATTCAAAGTGATGTTTTATTGGAGAGGCGTTTATTCAAATAAATATCATCCTAATAAGTATTAATACATTATTTAATTTAAACATCTTTTGAAACTAACTGCCGTGACAGAGCGGGCCGTTTCGGCCCAAGAAAGAAGACATTACAGCTTTCAACATGGGCACAGATTGCCTACAGTTATTCCTGCCAGCTTACTTAATAAAACTCAGCTATCGGGATTTCACTCGATTAATGTCTTATCATCAAATCTCCCTATGTAATTTTATAGTACTATTCCCCACAATATATTCCGATTCTTTATGGCGTATATTTAATTTGATCTTTATTAATTTGCAGTATAATTTTTATTTTTTAACTACTGTACCTTTCACACGCGCGGTCCGTTCCTAAAATAAACAAAAAACTAAAATGGCTATGACTAATGGCCAACTTAAGCCCCAGTCCTACTATAGTATCTGTTTTTTTCTTCCGTCTTCCAAAGGGACACTGTATTGATTGATGGAAAGTGCCTGTTTCCAGTCACCTTTAGGGTCAAATCTATTATTTTAACTGCTCCCTTGTGTTTAAAAGAGAGAAAATAGTTGAAACCATGTTGCTGCAAGGTGAACTTATCATAAACCCGGAAATTACTTGACCGCCAAGAATTGAAATTGAGTAGAAAATCTACTGTTGAAATCATAAATGTTGTTAAAAAACTCTTTATAATATCTTGCTAAGATAGAAATATGGAAAAATAGCATCGAACTGCACATTAATGTTATCAAATCTACGTTTCGCGGTACATCTGAGATAGATAAGGTAGGTATCCAAGGCGGAGATTTGTACCGAAGTTTTTGCATTGTGCTCGCCTATGTCAGAATTAACCATAATTTATATATAGATACTAAAACCTGAAAAAATGTATAAACAAAAAAATTTATCAATGATAATTGTAATGAACAAATTTTTTCACAGACATTACATTTGTAGCATTCGAATGGGAACTTTCGTTGTTAACATAAAGATTCGTTAAGCACTTTTTGTATTCGAATGGTAAATTTGTGCTCAACAGAAAGTCATTCGAATCGAAAACGTTGACAATGCAAGCTTTTTCGTTAAGAACAATCTCAACGCTCAAAATACTCCGTTAAATAAGTACTCAATGGAAAAACTGTACTCAATGGTGAAAGTCCAAATCAAATACGACAATTATGTCACGCACATTACATTTATTTTCATAGACTCTCTTTTCCCAGACGTTTTTTGGGTCCAGCAGCTGGGACCTATAAATTATAGTCGAGTTTACAAAGTCACAAAACTGTAGGCCTTAGATACTATAGCTACCGCGATAAAAAATCTTCTTAATGAATATGTCCTCTTGGGACATAGCTGGCTAGAGCAGCAGCGCGAAAATATATATAATTGAACCCTTAAACAGCGTTTTTGATTAAAAAAAGTTCAAAAATTCGTGAAAATTATGCCTTTTTTTAAAAAGTCATAGATTATAAACTACGTGGTGAACTTTTTTAAAATTACAGATTCTGGAAGTTGATAAGTTGTAGATATCAAATCATGAATCAATATGGCTAACCGGACATTGTGACATCATCGTATGGCCACTCAAATATAAAATATAGGATTTTTGTCTCTTTCGTCATACTGTAGCTCATCACATTAAATAGAGCGCATCTCCACTTATCCGTATTCAATTTCCCCCTATTTTTTTATATTGTCTAGGTCAATCAATTACCTTTCGCATGATTTACCATTTTTAAAAATTGTGATGACGTCATCATGTTCAAAAGCGTCAATAACTTTGGTCACTTATTTTCACCTATTCTGCACTGTATGTAGTACGTATACAGTATATAGTGTATACCCTATATACTTAGACGTGACACAAAATAGAGAGCGCACTAACATTTTTTCAATGGCATAATCGTTTTTCTGTGCGCAATATTCTAACGTATGACGTGCACGTGGCGTTTGCGCTGCGGATAACCTAACTCGTCCGTAGTGATGAGTTCAAATCTAGTTTAAATTATGCGCTAACTGACTGAAAAAAAATGGCATGTTTTACAGAAAGTTACGCGTGCACGCGCAGTTAAAATTTCAAAATGCGAAAAATCATTTTCTAGTCAACTTTCTATGTATTAAAAAAATACCGTATTAAATACGGTATTTATTTGGCACCAGAAACAGGGCCATGGAGGAACAAAATAAAATCGCCTACCTACCTATCTGATTTTTTAGAGTCTACTCCAAATGCAGCTGATAATTAAAGCCTATACAGTTTGTTTTTATTTGTATAAACTGTTTACTTTTAGCTCCTTGTTTTATATTAATATTTTATGTTTATGTTTATAAATAATTATTTGATTAATATTTCTAATTTTGAATAAATAAACTATAATAATGATTGCATTACAGAAATCTCAGAGAATGAATTCCTGCAACTGTTAACTGATACAGCAGCATGGTTTGATGGACTTGGATATCTCAAAATGTTGAAAGTTTTATACAAAGACCATCTTTCAAAATCGAATGTAGAGGTGGAAAGAGCTCGTAGTGTTTGGGATCTGCTACAGGATTTAAGAGCCTCAGGAAGTTTGAGTCCATCAAACCTTACTATTCTATATGACACAATAACAGTGACAAAGCAATTTGGCTTCCAGTCAAACGTTGAGAATCAACCTCCAG
Source organism: Antedon bifida (assembly GCF_963402885.1). NCBI lineage: Eukaryota > Metazoa > Echinodermata > Crinoidea > Comatulida > Antedonidae > Antedon > Antedon bifida. The sequence continues at coordinate 14,427,457 of NC_136228.1, read as the reverse complement.
AAGATATTAAGGATCATGTAGTATCAATGTTGACACCTTTCAGACAGAAGGTTTATCAACTTGGAGTAGAACTTACAAAGGATGAAGTATCAAAACTCGCCAGGTTATTTAACAATATATTGGTAAAGACATATCAAGACAGCTGGAGTATGATAATGGACTTTGAACATAGAGGGATCATTGATAAGGATTTCACAAAGTTGGTTGAGTTTCTTAAAGTTTTAGAACAAAATGGAATGACAAAAGCTAGGAAGATTTTCATTGATGGTTGGTTGGTTTATTTGTTTTAGTTCATCATCATGGTTTATTGTTAAAACATATTCAGTACATACTGTAGTACACTACAATCAAGTAAGAGTACTGTAACTAATTAAACAATTTAGGCAGATTCAAATTATTATGATGTCCCTGTCTGTCTGCTGTTATAGTTGATTAAGGATATCAATCATTCCGTTTAATGGCAATTAAGCTGAATTGAATGACAAGTTAGTAAAATAACAATAATATGCTCAACTAGAGGGTACTCCGAGAGTAAAAACCTCCGCCTACTGTAAAATTCCCCTACATAAAATGCCCCCTGAATATTTTTTTTTTACATTTTTTTTTATTAGTTCTAAGTCTAAATATGTTAACTGCACACTACAAAGTTGTGGATGACAGTGTGGTGTAATGGTTATGTATCCAGCCTCTCACAGTTGAGATCGCTGGTTCAAGTCCCACTTAGGTTTTTTTTTTTTTTAATTATTTTTTTATTTCTTTTTTTTTTGTTTTTTGTGGACCTTGATCTTTGACCCTGACCCTTCAAAATTTAACCACAATTATATGATGTGTCATTGATCATTGTGGCTAAGTTTGGTGAGAATCGGATAAAAACTGTGGTCTCTAGGCAGTAAAATAGTTTTTTGTTAGTTGTGACCTTGACCTATGACCTTTTCCCCTCAAATTCGAACTCGTCCGAGCTTTTGGGGCATAGATCATTGTTGCCAAATTTGGTGAGAATCGGATAAAAACTGTGGCCTCCAGGCTGTTCACAGACACACAAACACACACACAACCACACACACAAACACACACACAAACACACACACAAACACACAAACATACAGGGGTGAAAACATAACCTCCTTGGCGGAGGTAATGAGTCCAATGGAAAATGAGCTGAACTGAAAAATATGTGTGTATTCCATGATATTATCCCTACATCAGATTGACCCAAACCTTTGGAACATAATAATAATCTGCATTTTAAATTTGTGAATGCCTCTCAATTCCTATAAAACCCAGTATACCATTTGAGGGTCAAATTAGTACCGACTCTGAGGCTGATTCAGACCTTTACTAATGCAAAAGGATCATTAAGTTGTATAAGAAAGCCACAGGTTGACAGCATACCCATCACCACCTCAGTGCCAATTTATGCAGCCGGACACTTAAACCTTTATAAACTTTTTAGGCAGATTCAAATTATTATGATGTCCCTGTCTGTCTGCTATTATAGATGATTAAGGATATCAACCAACATTCAGTTAATTGGCAATTAGACTGAATTGAATGACAAGTTAATAAAATAACAATAATATGCTCAATGAGTCCAATGGAAAATGAGCTGAACTGAAAAGTATGTGTGTATTCCATGATATTATCCCTACATCAGATTGACCCAAACCTTTGAAAAATTGTGAATGACTCATAATTCCTGTAAAGCCCAGCATACCATTTGAGGGTCAAAGTACAGACTCTGAGGCTGATTCAGACCTTTGCTATTGCAAGAGGATCATTAAGTTGTATAAGAAAGCCACAGGTTGACAGCATACCCATCACCACCTCAGTGCCAATTTATGCAGCCGGACACTTAAACCATTATAAACTTAAGTTTAGATTATATGGCAGCATAAATGTTGTAAAATTATAGAGATCAACACTTCTGCCTATCCCAGTTTATTTACATTTCCTAATTAAAAAAAAGTTTCTTTGTTTCAATGGCAATTCGCTTACTGAAACACTTCTTTTAATCATCATCCATCCTAGTTGGATTGAAAAATCCAGAAGTCAAATAGTAGTCATGCTCTACATAATTATATGTATTCTAAATAAGTATATGTCTTCTGGTACAGGCATGTCTTTTGGTACTGGCACATCTGGGTCTTCTGGTGCAGACGCATCTTCTGGTGCAGGTGTGTCTTATGATGCAAGTGTGTCTTCTGGTGCAGGCGCATCTTCTGGTGCAGGTGTGTCTTCTGATGCAGGTGTGTCTTATGGTGCGTAAAAAAACAACATTTCCCGCACAATTTCACATAAATATCTGTATTCTGACAGATTTGCAAAATGTTTAGTTAACAAATTTTAGAACTTCAAACACTTTACAACTTCCCAAACAAAAGATGCGGAAAGAAGTATAAAGAAAAAAAAAGAAATCTTTATAATCACAATGGAACCAATCAAGTTGATGATATAACTACTTATTACACCTAAGTAGATTGAATTTGTTCAATGACATCAAAGGAAATTTGAACTCTGATGACCAGCAGCTTCTTCTTGGTCTGATAAGAGAGGATCATTATGTTAGTTTAGGTAGGATATATGGACATCTAGATCCCCTGAAATTGTTGTACTCTTATACTTTAAAAGTGTCAGTATCATTACTATTTTGGGGGAAAATAGCCCCAATTCAGATAGACCTTTCAGTGTCTGTCTGTCGGATGTAATTGAGCTGCATCTGTTACTTTAGCTGATCAAGCCCGGGAAAATCACATGCATAATGTGTCAAATATGATGGTCTCTTGTACAGAGACGCAAGGAAGTTTTAAAGTAGCCTACATTGATGAAACCAGTGAAATTTTTAATTGTACAAGTTACGTATAAACAATGTGTTTCAAGCAACACACAAAACAACACCCTGCATGAACTTGTAACACAGAAAATGGATAATGAATGTCGTAACTGAAAATTTCTAGGAATTACCCTGAGAATTATCACTCTATTTTACCAATTATATTTAGCAAAATTCTGGGAAACAAACAGTAAATACTAGGCTGACAAATTTCTTTGAACAATTTAATTTCATCAAAATCAATATGGGCTTAGAGAAAAATACAACACTAAATTATCACTTTTAGTCAGATTTGCAAAATTTTTAGTTAACATATTTTAGAACTTCAAACACTTTACAACTTCCCAAACAAAAGTTGCGGAAAGAAGTATAAAGGGAAAAAAAAGAAATCTTATAATCACAATGGAACCAATCAAGTTGATGATATAACTACTTATTACACCTAAGTAGATTCTTGTCATTTTATTGAACAATTGGGTCACATGATGTAACAAGGCCAACAGCCATTAAGTCGCGTGCTACAATGCATAGTGATACCGGACCGACAGACAGACCGACCGACCAACCTACCAACTGACCGAAATTACTGAACATGTTTAAAAATGTTGAAATGTTTAAAAACATGTATATTTTTTAAATTTACACGTGCGTAGCCTGTCACTTTTGACGTGCTCGTATAACGTAATTTCGAGTTGAACCGACAGACCGACCGACATAGTGAACTATAGAGTCGCGTCCACGCGACTAAAAATAACTGAACTAAATGTTTTATACAATACATGTACTGCAATTTTGCGGTGAAAATCCAATATTGCCGCCATTTTTTTACTTGACTTTGGCATATAAACAATAACATTCAAAATGGCAATCGAAACTTTTGGAGAGCAGTTTTATGTACTAATTTAGACCAAAGAAGCACTTAAATTAAAAAAACATATATTGCCTCTGTTTTGCAGGAAGTGTCATCTTAATAAGGGTGTCCCAAAGGAGGGGCTCTACTGTATCATACATGAACATTAATATGCTTGCTGAATTAATTGCCATTTGAAGTCATTGCATTCATTGATTTAAACAAATTTTAATTTATAGATAATTATTTATCACAAAAGAAAACAGTTATTGATTTTTTATTTCTTAGCCTTATATGGCATGGTTGATTTTTATATAATAAAATTATATTTTATCAGATGCGAATATTTCATCTGCTATTACTGCTCATGGTGTAGATGTTCAGGAAGTGTACGCTAAGGCATTGACTGAGGGATCTGTCAAAATCAATCTTGGAATGCTTAAAGTGATTGGGCCGGAAGGAGTGGGTAAAACGTGCCTAATCAATGCATGTCTTGGAAAAGAGTAAGTACTAGTTAAAGTACAAAGAAATGAACTATGAAATATGTGAGTTAACTATTAAAGAAATATGATTCATTTTAATAACCAATTCCCTAATATCGCAGCCTTAAAAGTAACTCAAGTTCACTAATGGTTTCAAATAATTTTCACTTCAAATTTAACTCCAAGCATAATGTTTACAGCACTTAAAAGTGACCCAAGTTTATTATTGGTTTCAACTGATTTTCACTTCAGATTTAACCCCAAACATGATGTTACAGATGGAATAGCAGTGATAAGAACTGTAAACACAAAATGGACAGAAGATTATGAGGATAGTGGTAAACATACATTAATTTAGCTTTTCATCCCTCTTGCTGTGAATTATGATACACTATTGAAAGATAAACTGGAGATCAATACCACTACTGACACACAGTAGTATATTGTTGGATTCTATGTTAATGTTGATATGAACAGATTGTAACTGGCTGATTTCTGCATGATTTTTTTTTATATTATACGTATTAAATATTGTTACTCCTGATCTTTTCTGATGCAAAACATTTAATGGTTTGCTTCTTTCAGGATTGTATTTCATGCAATTTACATTATCAATTAGTTTGAAAGTGGTAACCTAATAATCAAATATTATTCACTTACATCAACCCAAGAACCTACAGAAATAATTAACTTTGTTTTGTTATTTTCAGGTAATCCCTCAAAACAGTATACAAAATTTGTCGCTGACAAAATGAGAACAATGAAAACTGAAAATGTATGTCAACAACATTTTATTTAAAACATTAAAATAATACAAAGAGCATTTATACTTTTTTTTTCGGCCTAAACTGAGAGGTTTGTTTTCTTAATGTAAATCAATGATTCTTTAACAAGCAAATCAAAAATAATGTGCTTTGGAAAGTAAATGTATTTTCTATTTAGGTAAAAATATAAAGAATATTTAAATCAATATCGCTCATCGGCGATGAGCTATGCTCGACGCGATTATGAGATCATGTTCCGAATATGAGCACTGTTTCAATAATTTAACAGTATGATTTATAAAGAATATTTAACTATTTATAAGGTTTGTTTTCATTATATGAGTTAGGTTGTTCAGAAACCACCTAAAGATGGTGATGAGTCTGGAAATATTGAGGGCCATGATGATGATATTAATGACAAACACACCAGTAGGAAAGACAACCACAGCAAAAATGATGGTCATGACAACCACAGCGAAGATGATGATCATGACAAACAGAGCAAAGATGATGATCATGACAAACAGAGCAGTCATGGTAATGATTATTTTTTGTAACTTTTAAAATTCTGTTTTTTTAAACAATAGTATTATGTAATTATTGATGATGAACCTTTTTAATGACTGTAACATGACATGTGCAATCCTGAGATTTGATCCCATTCACAATATAGTGGAGTTTATACTGTACCTTGATAGTGCCGTTTTAAAGCCATTAAATTGGGAGGTAATACTGTATCTGCTGTATTAATTAATTATTTGCAGTTATAAATTAATTGTTGTTTTTCTAATAGAAAAATTTTTCAACTTGACTAAAGAACTTTTAGAAATTTTATTGTATATTTATTATGATTAAATGTGAGTAAAATAATTTAAAAATTACTTTACAATTTATAAAGATTATGACTAAAACAATGACAACTCAAACGTTGACTATAATGACTATGTATACAAAAACAATGATGAGAATGATTGTTATGAGTATAATATTGTTGGCAATTACAATGATGATGATGATGACAATGATTATGACAAAAACTACATGATAATGAAGATGAAAACTACAACATTGATTATAATAACAAACAATAACAACAACAATGATGAATTTTTAATGACTATATAATGATGATAGTGATGATAACTATGATAATGAGATTACTACAATGGTGCTTTTTGCATGTGGAGTATTACAAAAAAAAATCTGTTTTAACTACAGGTACTGACATTCCATTTGATACAGAACAGCAGTTAGATAAAGATGTGATCAAGAAAGTTAAGGAAAATAAGGAAGAGACATTGAAAGAAACATTCAACATCTATGATCATGGTGGACAATTGATATACCATGGTATTCATCGGGTAAGTTATTTTAAGTGATGTTTTATTGGGGAGGTGTTGGGCGTTTATTCAATAAATACCATCCTAATTGGTATAATTAATACATTATTTTAGTTTAAACATCTTTTGAAACTAACTTCCATGACACAGTGGGCCGTTTTGGCCTAAGACGGAAGAAGTTTTAGACGGCTTGCAACATGGGAAGAAGTATATCCTATGGTCCTAATGAGACACAGACAGACCTGCCAGCTTATTAAACAACTCGGCTATTGGGATTCACTTGATTTTAAACAAAAGGTCTTATCATCAGTTCTCCTGATGTAATTTTATATACTATTCCCACAATATACTCCAATGCTTTATGAATATATTTAATTTGCAGTATGTATAATTCTTGTTTTGCTAACTACTATACTTTCACACTCGCGGTCCGAAAATAAACAAAAAACTAAAATGGCTATCGCCACCAACAGCCAACTTAGTTACAAGATGTTGACTCACCTTGAACCCGGAACTAACTTTATCGCCGACACTTAAAAATCTACCGATGCAACCAAACATTTCGTTTTAAAACCCTCCATGATATCTTCCTAAGAGAGAAATATGGAGCAATATCGTATAGGCCTGCTAAAATGTTGTAGAATATACCTATCGCAGTACACATATATTGACTGCTTAGAGGTTAAATATAAGATTTGACTTCCCCGAAAGAATGATATTATGTTCGAGGGAATATATATTTCCCGAAGCGCCACCTCGGGGATGTCTAATCTTATATTTTACCGATATAAAAGGCGATATCTGTTATATTACATAGCCAACAACAAGTAGAATATCTGCTGGGTCGGGTAGCTAGGCTAGGCCTCCTTTTTGTATTGTATGTAAACAAGCTGCCCATACACCTTGTCCTTACCTTTCGAAGAATAATATACAGATAATTACTAATTAATGATTCCTTGGCAACAAAATATTCACTAGCCTAGGTCGTTTAAATAATAACAGAAGAATTTCCAGCAATAAGCCTACATTAACAATAATAATATTATTATCAGGTAGGCCGAATAAATAATAATTCGTCTTCTTCGATCGAGCCGAATCACCGGCCAGATGTTCAGTGCGTCGCGCGCGTACCGGTTACTACTGTGAGTATTAACCAATCACAAACAGTCTTTCATCATATCTAGAGAGGACTAATAACAAATGAGGGCGCTATGTATGCATAGTTTAAATAGTTTAGTTGATTAATTTCTTCCAGCAAGTTCCGTGGCGCAGCGCATAATTGTAATTGTAATATTTATTGCCATCCATATAAAAAATATAAAAAATGACAGATCAAACAATTTGCACAACAGTAATACAAGAAAAATAAGTTACAAAATATGGAATAGCAGAGGATAACCCTTTAAGCTCGAAAGCTTGTTTCAGAAGGGGTCCTCAACATAAAACAAATAATATTTACATAAAATTACAAATATAAAATATTATAACAATAATTTAGATATTATACAGATATTTTAAATGTAAGGTTTTAGAGAAAATGTAAATTTGTAAATTAGGTTTTGTTTATAAAAACGACATTTCATAGAAAAATATTTTAAATATGTACAGTTTATATTCAATTAATTTCAATTAACAATGTAATTAAATTTTTATTTTACAATTAAGATTAAATTAAATATTGACTATTGTGCTAAATTGTCATTTGTGAAGCGTTGTCTTGTGATGGAGGGACAATTTCATCGCGAGTTCAAGATCCAGTAGATGACTTTTGTTTATTTACAAAAATTACACAGTCAATATCATCGTACTCGAGAATTTATATGATTAATGACAGGGACACGATAATTACGCGAAAATTACTCAGTCAATATCATCGTACTCGAGAATTTATATGATTAATGACAGGGACACGATAATTATGCGAAAACTACTCAGTCAATATCATCGTTCTTGAGTATATATACGATTTACGATCCTCGCAGCGTTAGTCATGTGATGCAGTTTCAACCAATCACGTTTGCGTATTTACATAGGCTATGTAATATATAATAATAGTCTTTATTTATGTTAGGGACCAATACCGTTCATAGGCCTTTAAGAATATTATTAAAATATTTGAATATCAAGCACATTATTTTTTCCAGATCTTCATAACATCAGAAGCACTTTACATCGTAGTGTTTGATCTCAGTATGAACCTTAAAGATCGTGCTATCGTCATTGATCCTAATGGCGTAAGTATTGTAAGACTAATTAAGGTATTGTAGTTGTTGTGCTGGAACAAGTCTTCTTGATAAGAAAAAAAAAGCGTTTACATTTTTTTAAATCAAAAAGGTAATTTTGTTCTGTTTTTGTTTTTTTTTAGGAAAGGCGTCAACATCATTGGACCAACCTCCAGTTCATATTATCTTACATCCTGTCAGTTTATTCTCATAGTCGTATTGTGGGGAAAAACAAAGCAAAGGGAGTTCACAAACCAACTATCCTTATTGTGGGTACACACAAGGGGAAGCTTGGTAGGACTGAAAAAGAACAAAATGCTGAGGTAAATACTCAACTACTAAAAATACAAGGTCTATAAGCAAATGTAAAGAAACTTAGTCCTGGAGTAGTGTATCAAGTAATTTTATTACTTAAGTCTAACCTGCGATTACTATAGTAGTAAGTAGTAGTACCGAGTCTATCATAACAAAGTTTTTGAATATTAATTAGAATAAATTACAGTAATTGACCCATGTTATGATATGAATATAAATTTTTTATTATTAGGCAAAAAAGGTATTTAAAGAGCTTCGAGGTGCACTTGGAGAAAAACTGAAAGTACATGTGTATAATAACCATTATTTTGCCATCGAAAACAGTGAAGAAACAACAGATAAGAGCTTTAGTGATCTCAAACAAGTTATTGATGAGTTTATGACAGATTTAGAAAGGCCTGTTCCTTTGAAGTGGATGCGTTTTCGATGTGGCATACATAATCTAAGGGGAGAAAAACACTTTTCTTTGTGTCCTGTTGAAGAGGTAAATTTAATTTTTTGTTTTGTTTGTATTTTTTAAATATTTTTTTTATATATTTAGGCAAATTGCCAAAGATAACCATAAGCGAATTCATTCACTATTATTCTTAAAGGTGGCAATCCTGTTCACAAGACAAACATATACTTTTCAGTAGTAATTAATAGTATCTAAAAAAGCATAAACAAAATATTTTTCCCACTATTAAAAAACAATTAATATTAGTAAATGTGAGCCAGACCATTTAACGACCTAGTAATATTACATGAAATATTCATTGCTATGTTGCCATTCAGTGAGAACAATTTCTGTATATATCCCCCATGACACTGTGAGAGTGACGTTTTCCTTCAGATTCAACATTATGCAGTAAATTGTATCAAGTAAATGACAAAAAGTGACAGTATTTTGCGCACAACTTTTTTATATTGGTAATTGTACCTCAAAACATTTCATGTTATAAAGCAATGTTTCACAAACTATGGGCTGTGTTGTAAGAGCCTTTATTTTAACAATGCGCAGTTTACAACAAACAGTGTAAATTTGATGTTACGCAGGTTATGAGGGTGTGGTTTGATATTCCAAAAATGTGTAACATACCAACAAATGCAATTGATATGTGCGACTAAAGTTTCAATCGGGAATCTTGTGTGAACTGTGACATGACACAGTGATATGTGCCGTGTGCATTATAAAGGGAAAACCCTGATGCTGCTCTGATTTTTTTCGGTGTCGTCAGCACAATTTTACCCTAAACAAAATGTCAGCGCAATTTCCAAGGAGCTATGGTCCATATTCCTAATTTTCTTATCTCACCCCCAACCATGTGGGACTGAGGTGGCGGGCTCTTTTATTTATATGTGTGGTTGAAGTTTCGACCACGATGTAATGTAACGCAACACATTGACATGTCTAGTGTCTGCTATAAAGGAGAAATCCAACCGGGCTGCGCTGAATTTATAATTTTTTTGTGGATCATTATCGGTGCAATTTTTATCCTCCAAAAACAAAATTACAAAACAATTCAAGGGACCTAGAGGTCCATATTCCAAAAATGTTCTTACCTCATCCCGGTGAGGCTAAAGGTGGCAAATTCTTTTATATTACGTTTCTAACATTCAAGCTGGGTAGTTAGGCCACAGCTTGGTATTGGGAACAGGATTTAGGCCACTAAATAAAAAGTTTGCGGAACACTTCTGTAAATGACAGAAATAATGTTATAAATGACATATACCTACAGTACCTATGATTTCATTTTTTTTCTTTAGCTCAAAGAGCTGGCAAGTGACAATGGTATTGCAGATGAAAACCAACAATCAACCCTTCTTAACTTCCTGTATGATCTTGGTGAAATTGTTTACATGCCTGACAACAAATTATTGAAAGATAAAGCAGTGTTAGATCCAATGAAGCTGGTTGAAATTGTCACTTCTTTTGTAACAGCCATTCCACCAGAAAATCCAGTAAGTAGGTTCATAAAAATGTTAATTCAGTGTTCCTTGGGGAAATAATAGGCACATGTGAATTCCTATAGGTGCTGTAGTATCAAAAGCAATATCTGACAGCCACCTTATACAGTACTTTAAATTTATATATATATATATTGTATATACATATGTAATTGCATCTGCTGTTCGATAACAAAATTATAATAAATGTGTGTGTGTGTGTGTGTTTTTTTTTAGCCGGCCATGTATATTGATGCCTTTGGTAAGCTTGAAAATGGCATACTGGAGGAAGACTTGTTGCGAGAATTATGGAAAAAGCGTAAAGTTGACGAAGGAAAGAATTTTGAGTTTCTTGTAGCACTGATGATCCAATTGGGTTTCATTTGTAAGAGGAAGACAACATGTAGCCGAGATATGCAAAGTACATCTACAGTAGGTTTTGTTAAATCTTTTCTACATGTTTTGCAAGTAGTCAAATTATGTATAAAAAATGATTTTTGGTATGATACATTTCAAAATTTCAAATATTTTGGTGCTGAAAGATGTTTTTAACATGTACAGGAAATGATCTTAATTTTCTTATTAAAAGATATCTAAATGGTATTTTACAATTTCAGAGATCTGTTGTAAAACAATCATATTTTGTGCCACTACGCCTTGCTTTTAAGACATCAACTGAAGTGAAAGCAGCGCCTGATGAATTTCCAGCTATCAGTATCTATTACGACTTTAAGGGATATCTGCCAGATGTATTGTTTCCATACATGATTATTGATTTCCTAAACAAATTTCAAAAGATAGGCGTTGACCCAATACTCTTGTATAATCATGCTGAACTTTACTTCGACCAAGATCATCATCTGACCTTATCTCTTGTCAAATTTGTGACTACGGAGAATGAAAGAAAGTTCTTGTTAAAGGTACTGTATCATATAATTTCTTGTGTCATAATTTAATCTAAACACAAACTCAAATTCAGATATCAGAACATTAATTTTCTTCTTTTTTCAGGTGACTATTAAAAGAACAAATGATGCTAATGAAGCAAGTAATGAAGAACCTTCTTCTGAAGCATGTAAAGAAGTATGTTATTTCATATATCAGTTTTTGAATTTTTTATTTATTTGTTATTTATTTTGTTTATTTGGTTTTTTATAATTATGACATAGTTTAAAATAACTTAAATATTTAAAATCATGTTTGTGTAGTTTACTTGATGTGTAATATAATTTGTAATTTTTATTGATATACATTTTTAATTGAATATGAAATTGATTATTGACAATTGATTTATAAAAACATTACATCTTTAACAAATTAATGATATAATCTTAATATTATATAAATTTAAAATACAAACAACTTAAAGTACAGTTATCAAAACTAGTTTATAAGTGATTTTCACTGAAATGTAGATGCCAATCAATAGCATGCCTACACACTGAATTTTTATTATTTTTAATTTTTATATGGTCATGAATCTTGACCTCAATGCCTGCAATTAAAACTTTATAAACAATAATGAGGTTTATTGTAATGGTGACAGATCTTATGGTAAAGATTTTGTTACATTTGTGACAAACTATGTAAAATGTGGATAGTAGTGATAATTCACCTTAACTTTAAGATTTATTTTAATTATTATTGTTTTACTTTTTCCTTTTGTATTGTAAATGTTTAGTAAACATTTTAAAAACGTGTGCTACATTGTTTATGTGTTTATTGCATGTTTTTGAAAATTAACCTTCAATTTATATTTGTAGGTTTTGTTAACGATCCAGAAGTCATTTGAACCTTCTAAAGATGGTGGTAGAAGAGGGATTCAATATGAGAGATGCATACTTTGTGATGTATGTAGTGATGGATCAGAAAAGAAGCACATTCAAAATCTTGGTGATTTCCAGGATGAGAAGTTGACATGCTCCAAAACTGGCATGTATATGAGCATGGATGTTACACGTTACAAGCGTCTATTTGAAGGTAAGTAACAAAACAGACAATTGTATTTTCATTCATTTTTATTACCCCTAACTATAGTTAACAGTGTGAAACAATTAGACAGTCAGTCAGAAACTGCTAAAGAAGATTAGGATAACTTATTCTTCAAATGTACATTAATATAAAAATAATGAATGTTTATGAGTTGGATGGTGAGAATATTTCATGAGTTTTAAGATTGACTGCTCTAATTTTAACGAGGCAGAGCCGAAATACAAAACATTAATTTTATTAAATTTATCCATCGTTAATCATTGACAAATGCTAGGCCATGAAGCTAGGCCATTCAAAAAGGCAGTGCTCCAAATTTGAACACGTAGTAGAACATTTATAGACGGCGCTCAGAACAAGTAGATTTTCAAACCCGATCAGTCAACAATGTTGTGTTGCAAAAATTCTTAAATTGTTTGCCAAAAGCTGAAAGTGTTTTAAAGCATCATTTTGAATTATCCCTAACTAACTTGTTTATAAAATAAATTGTTGCATTCATGACTGTGTTTGAATGTGATATGAATTTGTATCTATTGAATGTATTACTGTATTTTTCAGTAAATACAGATGTTGCTGGAACATCAAGTTCAAACCAAGGTATGTTATGTCTATTATTATAATGAAGTATTTTGTGTATATAAAATAATATATGGACATGCTGTATGTAGCATGTTTAAATAGTACATGCTTATAAAAGAGCAAATCTTTTTTTAAATAGACATCTCATTTTGCCTATAGGCAGTGGTGAAGAAGCCAAACAATTAGTGATGAAATCATTACTTTCTCTAAAATTATTTTAACACAAAAACATGATATTGATAATTAAGATAATATAATGAGTGCAAGTAGTTTTTTAATTAATATACTAATTATATATACAGTAAATATAAAATGATTATAGTGTTTCATTTATTTATAATCTTAAAACAATGATTATGATTTCAACAATAATTCAATAATAATTACATTATTGGCTGGGGCTATCTATCTGACGTTTTCAAGACTGATTTAGGGATTGTTTTTTTATTGATGACCATCAGAATCTCACACACAAAAACAACAGCTTCAGTGAATGCAGCTATAAATAATGAATAATTTTTTTATAGCAATTATATAACAAAACTACATATACTTATGGCTGTGGTTGAAAGAAGCTGCTTATAATCATTGACTGCTTTTTCATCGTTCAGTATATTTATATCTCTCGCCTCGCGATCCAAACGGAAGCCACATGGGTGTGTGCTGAATATGTAATTGAAAAGTTTCGTTGTATTCAAGCGTTGAGAGCGCTACTCCATGTTGATCACACAATGTTCATTATTCACATGACCGTTTATTAAAATAATATTTTTTGCAACATCACTAAACTAGGCCCGGGCCTAAATGATGATCTGTCGGGTTGCAGAAAAATAGTTAACATGGCTGTTAAATTTTAGTGGGGGTGGGGGCTAAAGCCTGTTTAACCACCGTCTAAATTTAAATATAAGAGAGTGATACTGATAAATGATACATGATGATGAAACTGACTGGAAATCATTCTTATGCTTTAACCAACACATTTAATCAATTCCATTCAATTCAAGAAACATTTATTGGCCAAAAATTGTATATCATAACAATGGAATATAATATATATAGTCGAGAGACTACAAAAGGCCCAATGGGCCTGTCGCTGTAGTCCCTCTTTACATTATACAAATAATAATAATACAACACTTAATCTTACACAGGTGTGCCTTCTGGTACAGATACAGCTTCTGGTGCTGTTAAAGATTCAGGAGATACCATTCTAAAAGTTAAAACATACAAAACTGGTATTATTGAAATTTAGATGTTTAAATAACATTTTAAAATAAATTATGTCATGAATTTTTAAGGAAATTCAATAACAGCATAATTACTATACCTGAAAATATAGTAAAATCAAAAACTGAAATAGGCCTAGATTGATCAGGTTTGGAAAACTTAAATTATTTATTTAGAGTTATTGTCATTGTTGACTTTATGGAGTCAAAGCAGGCCTTCGTTGTAAGCTAAATAACTATAAAAACGCTCTGCGGTATAATTTAGGTAAAAAGCAGAGTTAGTAAAACTTTTCTTTTATTACCTTTTTTCATTTTTAAACGTTCAAAAGGAGGAGAGGCCAAAACCAGATAATTAAACCAGACAGTTCCACACAAATCTTATTCTTCTCTATCTCAGAGTTTTTGAAATTCTTGATATATTGAGATTATAAACTTTCATGATTCCCATGGACATGGATAGTGTTGGATGCGTCTGTTAATATTTGAGGCTGATTATGATGTCAAAATGAAGGGTTTTGACAGGCAGAGATATTAAAGTCATTGAGTACAGTATGAACATTTTACCACTTTTAAGTTGTGAGGATTTACTACTACTTCTACTTCTAATTTGTATAATTTGGAAATTGAAGGATTATAATTAAAATCAATTCTGTACATTTTGGTAACACAAAGTTAAATTGAGATCAATTTGTACTTTAAACTTTCTCTTAATAATGTCTTCTTTACTTATATGACTCTTTCCCCACAAAAGACTAAACTTTTAGTTTGTGTGTACAGTTGATTTTGTTTTATTATTTCCAGTATTCAGTGGTCAGATCATGTATTATACATTTTGTTTTATTATTTCCATTATTCAGTAGTCATGTATTATACATTTTGTTTTATTATTTCCAGTATTCAGTGGTCATGTATTATACATTTTGTTTTATTATTTCCAGTATTCAGTGGTTATGTATTATACATTTTGTTTTATTATTTCCAGTATTCAGTGGTCATGTATTATACATTTTGTTTTATTATTTCCAGTATTCAGTGGTTATGTTTTATACATTTTGTTTGATTATTTCCAGTATTCAGTGGTTATGTATTATACATTCCATTGGTGGTAGTTATTTTCCTGGTAGTTGTGTCAGTAGTTAATTGCACTAAAACTTATAATAAAGATAATGAAGAAAATATAGAATACAGATCATATATTGAACACTTTACTTTTCACAGATGTGCAAAGTAATTCTCCAGCCGCTCCATTACTTTCATCAGTCAACCCAGCCAATCAACAAGGTAAGATCCATATTTGGCCATACAGACATTTTGTATAAATTACAAAATTTAAATACAGTGTTTAATAAAGACATGATGTAGCATAGCTTTCAAATGGAGAATAGAATTAAGTAAATACACATTATAATAATTTAAAACTGTGAAATCATATATGTACACCATAATATATTAAACAACTCCACTTCTAAAGACTTGTTTAAGACCTTTGGCAATGATAGTAAATGAATTCACTCATGCTTAATAATATTTATTTAATAAAGAAACTAACATAGCTTTCAACACTGCCAATGTGTATTATTAAATTCTATCCATACTATCAGGTTTATCTGGTATCATTTCTTTGAGGACAAATTTATTGTGAGATGCTGATTATTTGCACTTGTTCAACCATGAAGCATGTGTGGTCTAATGGTTAAGATGCTTGCCCTGGTTCATTCATATCCAAGCATTTGAAAGACACAATTTTTTTTTTAATGTGGAAATATTTTCTGTTTAGTCACAAGTCAATAAAACGAAAGTTTGTACAATACCATAAACACTAAACTGTACTTGTATATTTACAATGTTAAAA
The DNA here is from genome assembly GCF_963402885.1 of Antedon bifida. Taxonomy (NCBI): domain Eukaryota; kingdom Metazoa; phylum Echinodermata; class Crinoidea; order Comatulida; family Antedonidae; genus Antedon; species Antedon bifida. Next base: position 14,411,082 of record NC_136228.1, on the reverse strand, counting down.
AGTATACAAATAGTGAATGTTTATGAGTTGGATGGTGGAGAATATTTCATGAGTTGACAGAAGTTGCTTTATATTTAACTCTGCGATCCACCATCAAGAAATAAAAACATTCATTATTTGTTTTATATCACACATACTTCTTATGTCAACAACCGAAACATATTCATAGTGTAAAAAGTAAAAAAGCTATACAAAAAATTGCCAGGCAGTTGAAACTGATCAACTGTAGGCTGATTCTGTGTTTTTTTCCTCACTTCTTGTATAATTAATCAAAATCATACAAATGATCTGATCTAATCTGAGTTATTTTTTGGGTCTAAATTAGTACAAAAATGTTAATTCCGATTGAGTGCCATTTAAATGTAATGTTATTGCCAAGCCAAACAATATGTGGCGCTATTCACAGTAGGCTCTGAGATTATTTTTTATTTTTCGTACACAAAAAGCTGACTATAGTTTAATAGTCTTGTTATTGAAACACCATCTGAACCACCCACAATCGTCCAATCAAATGACAAGAATATATTTATTTGTGTAACATCAAAATTTATGTAACAAATAAAGGCTACATTTGATCTAATAAAATAATGAGTATCAGTTGCACACTGTGCATAGATCAGACAAAAAGCTGTTCTCTCTCTCTTTCTCTTGTCTTTAGTTTTTTTTTTGTTATATGGATATCCATGTGTTATGCATGCTCGCATATCTAATATGGTAAAGGAAGGCACGACTAAAATGGGTGCAGAGTGTTTGTTTTGTACAAGTACTGCAGTTTTTGGCGACATAAGTTCTATTTGTCCTCCTATTTCTTCTTCCTTGAGGAGGCAGCTTGATGGATAGTATTTTTTCATGCCACAGGTTTTTTTAGAGTTCTCATATATGTCCATCAAAGTGTGTTTTAGTGATGAAGTTACTCCAGTGGATATTTAGATTAAAAACAATTTGAAAATGGACCAAACATGCATTGTCAGTGATTGAAAACAACACATTTATTTACTTTAAAAAATTTTAATTTAATTCATTTATTTATTGTCTTTTCAGGTCAACTAGACAATCCAATGTAAGTAGTTTATGGGTTATCCAACTTTATTTAACAACACTCACATTAACTCAGCAACACCAATTGTTATTGTTTTCGTTGCTGTTGATGGTGTCAATTGGGGTCATACTAATCTATGCCCTCTATCGCCCGGTAGGGTTTTATATAAAATGTTATTAAGTACACAGTAACATTATATTTAATGTTATTGTGATATGGAATTGTACAGTTTATACATTTTTAATGTAAATAACTGTCAAAATACGAAATGAAAAGTATAACAATATTTTAGTTGATAATAACTTGTGTCTGGAAAGAAAATATATTTAAATATATAAATAGTATAAGTTAAATTTACCATTAGAGAATGTTAATAACGTGTACTTGATATCATTTTACACCATAAAATTTGTGCCATAAAACTCTACTAGCCGTAGATTAGTATGACCAGTCAATTGACAGCAAGAGAATAATTTTTACCATGCTATTTTTTTTTTTACAGTTTTATTCTGAAAATGTTTCAAATAGTTATATTTGACCATTGATACAAAGTTATGACATACAGACATGTATAGCAAAATTAGTATTTACAATTATTATGTAAAATATTTATAGATAAGACAAACAAGAATACATTGAGGTTTTTCTTGTAACATGCTCTCATAATTTTTGTATGGAACATCATCAAATATAATACTCATCCTGTTAGCAAGAAGTCACAAAGTATGATTTGAATTTTAACATTTTGTTAATGAATGATCACTTGTTTATAAGTAATTGTATCAATTAGGTAATGTTAAACAACAAGAAACTATTTTAATATATTAATACTTTATTAAGTTTTTAAGTGTTAAAAATGTGTTTCTGTTTTTCATTTCTAGTCTGAACCAAATGAGGTCTTTTTGGAAGTTTTTAAAAGGTATTTCTTTTTTTATTATTTTTCTATTTCTTGTTCTTCTATGCCCAATTTTGAGGGGAAAAAGTCATAGGTCAAGGTCACAACTATTGTAACAAAAAACTATTTTACTGCCTAGAGACCACAGTTTTTATCTGATTCTCACCAAACTTAGCCACAATGATCAATGACTCATCATATAATTGTGGTTAAATTTTGAAGGGTCAAGGTCAAAGATCAAAGTCCACAAAAAAAAAAAAATTAAAAAATAATAAAGGAAAAAAAAACCTCAGCGGGAATTGAACCAGCGATCTTAACTCTGAGAGGCTGGATACATAACCATTACACCAAACTCTCATCCACAACTTTGTAGTGTGCAGTTAGCCTATTTACACTTAGAACTAATAAAAAAAATTTTTTTTTTAATATATATATTTTCCAGGGATATTTTATGTAGGGGAATTTTACAGTAGGCGGAGGTTTGTACTCTCGGAGTACCCTCTAGTTATAAATTGTATTTTAGCTAATATTATATATATCCCAGTAGGATGGTCCGGTAGAGTTTTATGGTATTAATATTGTATGTGTTTTTAAGCATCAAGGAAAACCAATTTCATGTTCGCCTTGTTGTGTTCATGACAATAAAGATTTATCTTATCTTATCTTATTAGTTATAAATCTTGATAATCTTATAAGCTCAAGCAAAAGTATTTTTGTTCTACTTTGATTTCAGAACACCGGTGTATAGTATTCTTGTTTTGTCTACTTGCAATCACTGTAATCTTGCTGATTTGCTTTCCTGAAGTACAAGCAAGAATTGGCATAGGTGTTACTTTTGTGCTTGGTAGTGGTGTTCCATTAATCTGGTATGTGCATAAAAAAATGACTCGTGCTCAGCAGTCAGAAAACACAACGGCAGGCACACAGACAACAACAGTCTAAAACAAGAACAAAAGATGTGACATAATCAATTAACTGTATGTGCAAATACATCTTGTCATATTACAAATTTTAAATGCAAAGAAAGAACTTGTAAGAATGCTGAAGATAGATGTGGAATGATTCAGCACAGTTGATTGCAAGAACAAAAATAACAAAATGAAGGGGAAAGGTGTCGTGTCATGAAAGAAAACATTCCAAAATTGTATATATTTATAAGTACATTAGTAGTATAGCTTTTATAACTTTGTAATATGAAACACCATAAAAAGAGCAAAAAATACTATACAAAAATTACAAGGTCAATATCATGTTTAAAATACTGACATGATTACATCACAAAAGAAGACATGAATACAAATGAAACATTAAAATATTATAAACAGGATAATACTGACAGTAGTAAAGTAATTGTGAAGCTTGTCACAATGATGAATGGCTGAAGCTCTAGAGGGGTTTAATTTTGAAAGAAAAACAGCCGATTATTAATGGTGTGAATAAACTAACCCCAATTTCTTGACAAAAGAAACATGACAAATTTTCAAAAACCAGTTAAATGGCAGCCTTAAAATAACGGTTAAAAACACCTAATCAATTTTAGTGTTAGAATGTAACGGTTATTGCTCTGTACAACTTTTAGCTGCAAAAACAGTTATTTGATTGACAGCATTTTGGACACTGCTAACGATCACCCACTTGTTTAAAGGGTTATTTGGGAGTCCAAATTTAGCAGAAATGCAGTGAATATAAAATGTTTAATATATTTTAAAATAAATGATTTATTCTGCGATGTGCAGCAGAAAGAGACACTAAGTTTTTACTCCCTGCTGGTACATTGATTTCAAGTTGTATATTGGACAAAGACATGCTTGCTATTTTGTCTAGGTATCATACCATGTACAGTACATATAAATCTGTACTATTATTATTGCTTATTACTAGTATTTAGTTGCGTAACAATAGAAGCCCCTACAATTTGTTCTTCATAGTCTGTATATCAACTATAACATGTAAATTAATGTCAGGTATCGAAAGTTTGTCATTTGTTGTGTCGGTTGGTGGCGTTGGAATGTAGACCTAATTTACATTCTATGAGTCACTCCCTTTATAATGATTGTGTAGCAGAGAGAAAACATTTTATTACTCTTTTTTTTTTGTATATAACATTCATATGGTTGCTCACGTTTAAAGTAGATTTTTAATTATAATACTAAACTGTATAAAAACTCTACTTTGATGTTGTATTACTACAGTACTGGGATGTACTTAGACTTGCCACAAGTCTGTATGTATTTTCTTGGTTATGTTGTATTACTACAGTACTGGGGTGTACTTAGACTTGCCACAAGTCTGTATGTATTTTCTTGGTTATGTTGTATTACTACAGTACTGGGGTGTACTTAGACTTGCCACAAGTCTGTATTTATTGTCTTTTTTATTATGTTGTATTACTACAGTACTGGGGTGTACTTAGACTTGCCACAAGTCTGTATTTATTGTCTTTTTAATTATGTTGTATTACTACAGTACTGGGGTGTACTTAGACTTGCCACAAGTCTGTATGTATTTTCTTGGTTATGTTGTATTACTACAGTACTGGGGTGTACTTAGACTTGCCACAAGTCTGTATTTATTGTCTTTTTTATTATGTTGTATTACTACAGTACTGGGGTGTACTTAGACTTGCCACAAGTCTGTATTTATTGTCTTTTTAATTATGTTGTATTACTACAGTACTGGGGTGTACTTAGACTTGCCACAAGTCTGTATTTATTGTCTTTTTAATTATGTTGTATTACTACAGTACTGGGGTGTACTTAGACTTGCCACAAGTCTGTATTTATTGTCTTTTTTATTATGTTATATTACTACAGTACTGGGGTGTACTTAGACTTGCCACAAGTCTGTATTTATTGTCTTTTTTATTATGTTGTATTATTTTTACAAAAACTAAACACATGGAAATGAGACCAGATAAATGGAAGTACAGAATTAAATCCTTGCGTCCTCTATAATCCTTCCACTAGACATAGACACAACTTTGTTGAATCCCACTGTGCTACAAACGCCTCCTTCTCTAGCACTGTTTCATATTTGATTCGATTGTTAAACGAACAATGATGAATGAATTATTTATAGTGTTCAATTTTTTTGTACAGTACTAAATTATATATTTTATGAATGAATTTTATAATATCTATTTGTTAAATGAGAAGTTCTATATTTTGATGTTTTTCACTTTTAATTCAATTTTGTAAATTAAAACTCAATTTAGTATTTATGCTGCTATGTCTAAATTTTTATTTATATATATATATTTTATATTTTGATTAATTTAGCATTTCAGTTATTTTCTATTTTTCAAATTTTCTTATTATTTTTAGTCTTATGTAATTAATTTTATTTTTTTCTTTTACTTTTCTGTTCTTGTTGTTTTTTGTATATTGTATCTGTTCTGAGGGTCCCAAATGATCAGCAAATGCTGGATGGATCACCCTCATTAAATATGGTTAAAATAAAAATAAAAATAAAAATGTTTTCATCTTATTCATATTTTTAAATAAAATACTAATGAATGAAAAACTTATTTGTTTATTTGTAAGGATAGTGTTTTTTGAAGAGGGAGATTTTAACATCGAGGAGATCATTATATCAAATTGTACGTGCTTAGCTATTGTTAAAAATTCATTGTATATTATAAGAATAATAATAATATCCATTTCACCAATCCAGAGAGAGTTATAAAGTTCTTCGATAAATGTTACGCAGACAAAAATGGTGATTGCGCCCTCTATATAAAAAATAAAGTTTAATCACCTCAACAAACCACTCACATGTTTAATATCCTCGAAAGAATGTCGATCAAACACAAGAAGTAAGTTTTTGTTTGTTTCATTATTATCATACCATATCATATACGGAATTCTATATACTGTATTGTTTTAATGGCAGATTTTTCTTCTTTTAATTCTTTGGATATATTCGTATCCTAGGCTAGGCCTAATACTCTAGTCTATAACTAGGCCTAGTATAACTAGGCCTAGTAGTTGTGAGTGTGAAAAAGGAAAGTTTAGGTGAGAAATCGCAGTAGCGCCTAGGCCTAGGCCTAGTACTGTTATCTAGGCGCAGCCTACTAGCTGGGGCAGGCCCTACCTCTAGCCATGCTCTAGCTAACAAAGGCCTACTACTAGCCTAGGCTTTTAACCCTAGCTAGGCCTACTACTTCTATAGTACTATAGTGGGCCTAGTAGTAGAGTAGTAGGCAGGGAGGGAGTCTCCGCAACTTGCTGTTAGTTAGAGAACAGACATCAACTGCATTGTGATTGGTCCTCAGACGAACGTAAACACACATGGCCTGGATGAGGATGTTTTAACGTTCATGCTCGACTCGACTCATTGAGGAGATCAGGGTTAACATTTTTTTTAAAACCCACAAAAAAAGTAGAACAAAAAATTGACAAGCAGAGAGTCGGCCCTGCAACCCCTGCCTCTGGGGCTATACTCTCATCAATACACAACAAAGCCATCCAGCTCGTTGATCGAATCTGGTTTTACTTTGTATAAGAATGGATAAAAAATATATTATACATAAGCTTTTTAACCAACCAATCAGAAGTGAGTTGACGTCGTTTCTATACTTGTGTCACCACATAACAAACAGGCCTTCCTGGGGTTTCCCTGATCTCTGATGATGTGTGTTTACCTAGCCCTTGTTGAAGGTGCACTTTCACCTTGGCTGGGAAAACCCAGGGCAATTTTCAGTCATTGTTGTCTTTCAGGTTTAGACACGCAAGTGATTAATAATTTCCAATTGACCATATCATAAAAAAAAAACCTATCAAAAACTGCGTTTGTGAGTTTATTCTCTGTTGATATAAAATCTTTTATTTTCCATTGAATAGGCTGACATACAAGACTGATTGAGGAAGTCATATGACACAGAGAACGCGGCAAAGAGGGTGTTGGCACTTTGCATAACAATAAACACCTTGTAGGCTGGTAGCGTCCTTTGATGTAGAGCTGTACAATCCCATGCTGGACCAGTGGATGGAGGATTCTTTTCCAGACAAATGATGGTTACCTACAATTATTTATGAAATCATTAGTGTGAGTTGTATATATTTTAAATTTCATTATAGTAATTTTACTTTTAAGCTAGTAGAGCTCTTTGTATGAAGGTTTAAACATGGAGCTATAAATAATAGTTCCATGAGTTAAAGCTAATCAGTAATAATACAATACAACGAACAGTAGCAAAAACATAATGTATTATACATCGTACATTCCTATCCTAATAAACTTTTCAAAACTTTCTATTATTTAAAAATCGAAGAAAGTCAGGTCTCAGATCCATCCTATATGTGTTTCTCAGAGACTTGGGGCGGATTGCTATAAGCGGTCTATAACCGGTCTTAGCGCGCTATAATTCGTGACGTAGCAAGTAGTCTTTATTAGTAGTCTTTATTATTGACCATTGCTATACTGCGGTCTAACCTGTAAGCAGTCTTTAAAATTAAAGCCTACTCGAAGGAGTCTTAAAACAGTCTGAAACCTCTCTTTTTGTTGCTTTTACGTATTATTTATCGTCAAAGACAACCAATTGAACGAGTTTTAAGTGTTAAATCAAATAACGGTGATTTTATTTTTATATAGGCCTAGAATAGATTTTCTTGCGTAGAAATGTACGTACTGTTATGATTGTGAATTGAACAAGCGTGACAAACATTACCTTATTTGGTATTCTACGCGCAAAGTACGCCCTCAATTTGTTACTTTAACGCGGTCTTATCTAAGACTGTTTTATAGCAATGGTCTAACAGGGGGGGCTTTAGTAAGACTGTCTATCTGATAAAGCCGGCTTTAATCAGGGAGTTAAGACCGTCAGTTAAGACTGTTTTTTAGCAATCCGCCCCTGGTTATCGGAGGATAAGTCAGATGAACGTTTTGAGATTTGTGGGTTCCAGTTATTTCAAGGAATTCCTTGCTCAAATGGTAAATAATAGTGCAATGATTTTGCACAATAATAAAGTATTATTATTATAATTAAATTGCGCAAAAAGCTGTTGCCTTAAACAAACACTGCATGTAGCCAAAGTAATTGTACTTGATCATTTTGCTAACACCTTCATCTTTTAATTATTGTGCAGCGGCACAACATCTATAAATGTACAGGTAGCCCCTTTCATCTGGCCAGACACAACACATGGCATCTATCTCTAGTTCCAAAAAACTCCAGGTACCACCAGACAGAATTATAAAAGCTGTCTCTCCTACTGTTGAGTTATCATATGAATACTGAATGACCTGATATAGTTTTATCTCATTTTAGGTAGGAATTGGGTCTGCTAATTTAATACCAACCTAGGTTATAAGTTGACTTGCATGATTATAAAGTTTCCTCAAAGGCGTTTTCATCTTTCAAATCCTGTTTCATATTTTTTTTTTCAGATTAATTTTATCATCATCTAAGTTAACCCAAACGACTGACTTCCGATACGTTGATTAAACATTTTAATCACGATGGCGTCAATGGGACAGTCGGACGGTATGTACATTTTTTTCCATTCTATTTCCTTTATGAATTATAACAATGTAGGTCTAGGCTAAAATAGTTTCTTGTATGGCCCACATTTATTTAATTTTGTTATATACTGTAATTAAAATTCTAATTAGCCCTACTAGTCTGCTATCTTTGAAAAGGAAAAGTGAAATTCAAAATCAACACGCCTTTAGATGCATTTATTTTCTTTATTTTTTGTAACTATGTATGCAGATCATGCATATTTTCTTTCTTTTTAATTTGTGTGTAAACTTTTATTACAACTAAAGCCGAGGCTAAATATACATACTGTATAATCACAGGGAATATTCAAATTTTGTGATACAGTGTGTAACATTTAAAACACAAATTAGCCGAAACATTATTAATATTCCAGCTTTTAATGTTATTATAATTCTCTCATTGTTCTAAATTTCATTGTTCAGAAACTTATCAAAGTAATATAGAATTGAAATCGGCTTTAAGTAGAATTAATTAAAATGTAGAATAGTAATAAAAGTACAATGTAAGTTTTTCATCAAAAGTTATATTTTCAAAAAGATAATTTACTAGATATACTGTATCTAGCAAAGATTGACAGTTATACCCAGGCAATCTGAAGTAGGGAATTATTTTGGAATTCCCTTGTACACTAATTGTTCCTAGTTACATGATAAGGTTTATACCAAGCAAGTTTAAAACCTCTTTGTCTTATCTGACAAAGTGACATGTAATTGTAATTATCTAATAATAAATTAACCAACATTTTTGGGGGATTCCCTATTTTTTAAATTCAAACAAGGATATAGCCAATCATCTTGACATACAGTGTCCTACAATAAGGTTATGTATCTAAAGTTGGACTTGGCTAAACATTTTTAATCTATTTATCATATTTATGATTAACTTCTTTATATATTAATAGTATCTATTTCAATGTCCCATGCAACGATCTTGATTACGATTATATTACATAATTAGTTTTATGGTCCCATCATTAGTAGTATGGACATTTTATGCATTATGGATTCTTCTCATATCAATATAATAATATATGAAAATTTTAACTATTCCACTTATAACTATAGTATAAAATATCTGCCATTATTTAAGTCTATTGGGATGTGAATAAGATTTTAGGTTATAGTTAAAGTCTAGTTTGAGAGATGAGAATGATTCAAGTTGAAATTTGAAGTTTAAGCTGAAAGGAATTAAATACAGATGGTACTCTATGATGAATACTGTACATGGTTTAACAAAAACAAAAAAAAATGAGTTTCAGAATTAAATACATTTTTAAAAAAATACAAATGATTTTTCAATTTTCAGATGTTCCATTTGATTTAACTATACTATATTTTGATGATGCGTTCCAGTGGTGCGAGTATCTTTTTGACCTTTTCCATGCGTATGACCTAACGCAGAACTCGGAACGAATTAATGACTTTCCTACAAACAAGGTAACATTAAGCAATATCAAACGTTCCTTTGTGCAATTAGTAATCATATCTCCGCAATGCATTAAAAGCTGCTCCACGATGATCGAACAAGTAGCAATGTCAAATTCCACCATTGGTTTGATATGTGGCACAAATGAGGAGGATATTGAACTATTGTACAAGAGAATTCCATCAGCGAAATCTTGGAAATTGGTCGATACAAATGCTAAGTCGATTGTTACTGAAACAATTACCATGATAAAGCAACCGCAAATTTATGAAAGTAATGAAGAACTTTACGAAGATATGGGTCGTAAGTAGATTTACTTTGTGCATAACTGGGAAACAATAGTAGTAGGTATCCCAATGAAGCGGATTTTCGTTACCGCGATTTTAACACGTTCGGGAAATTTCAAAAAGTGACGTGTCTTTGAAGTTAAAAATATACTATTTCTTATGTACCCATGTGAATAAAAATTATATGTTTGGAAAGATCTTGTTTAAGGGATTATTTTTATATATTTTTAATCTATGTTTATTAAACATTTTAATAGAAAACGTGAGTTAAAAATGAGGTACAAAAGCCGGCGAGCCGAAATCCGTGCGCTAAAAATAACTTTGGAAAACACCTACCCATTTTGAAAACACGATCGCACGAGGTCCATAATAGGTGGTGGAGTAATTTTTGCTGCATGTTATCAGGCTTTAAATACTCTTTATTTTGGTATGTAAATCGGTTATTATTATTATGAACATCCGCCTCAAATGTCAATTTTAACGATAACAATTGAATTTTTGAGTCATTCTCATTATCAAAATTTGGCTAATTTATTTTTTTCTTTTTTTTTTTTTTTCTTTGCGTGGACCTCGTGCGAAGAGGCCAACAAGACCAATCACTGAAAAAAATAATCCTTACCATAAATATCAGTGTTTACCATTTTCCTTACGGGGGATTCAGTTCTCCGCTTATTACTAAATTACCGTCGCACAGGCAATGTGCATGGTATGCATGTATTAGCGCGTTAATTCATGATTGGATACCCCCGCAGTGGACTGTTCTATTTTCTGAAGTAGTCTTCGCCGCACACGAGGCATGTCGAAAAATGTCGCCTCGCATGGAATATTTGCTTCGAAACGTCAATTTTACCGATTTATTAAATTATTTAATAAGTGGAATATTTATCAATCTGCTATATAAAGCAAGTACGTTAGGAAGAAATGTACCGAAGAAATTTAAGAAGCTTTGAATTTGCTATGCAGCGGCCATAACCCATTCATGTAGGCGGCCGAAACGCGCTTTTGGTCAGGGTTGCCGTTGTATATGTATACGCTGTTTCTTGGCCTTATTTTATTCCGTATATTTCATTTTAAAGTGCAACTTTCGGTTAGAATAATCGAAAGGGAAATAAAATTAAACATGTTAACATTATACTATTGAGGTAATTACTTTGTTAAATTTAAAATTCGTCTGTTTCTTTTCGATATTTCTTAGGCAGAATTTAGCGTTTGTGCAATTAGTCAGACCCCTCCTCCCTCTCTAAATTTTCGGAACGTACAATGCAAAAGATAGGAAGCTAAGTTCAGCACTTCTTTTATGTACATTTAGGCCCAGGACCCCATATTTCAAGATCGGAAATTTGCCACTTTTATTTTAATATTGCGAACTTTAATTTATTTTTAAAGGATTTTGTCGGCATAATAATTATAATACTGTATTGATTCAAATAAACACCCCAGGGCGTTTATTGTTCCAGTAACTTCAAACCAGGTACAACCCTACGGTGTACACTACCTAACGAGCCAACAATAACCACTATTACTTTGCATTTGAATACAGTGTCCACAGTTATTAATTCACACAATTGCATGTACACTTTCTAAATTTTGTCTCGTAACAGGTCTTCTTTTTTTTTTTTTTTTTTTATTTCATCTTCATCCAACAGCGACCAAAGTCTGGTCGCCCATAACATGATTGAATCAATAAATATAATTTATATAGATACTTAATTAAACAACACAATTAGCTAAAATTACAGGTATATCAATACCATAGCAAATTATCATAAAGAAAGTAATTATATAAATGTTTAGCAACAGTAATCTTACAATGAAAACAATAAATAGTATCACAAAAAATATCAATAAACGGATTTTGAGTGAGTGGCCGAGCGGTTAAGACAGTGGAACCGTAATCACGTAGCCATAACATCGGCAGGGGTTCGAGGCTCACTCACTCCATGGTTCTGGTGGTAGAACGAGTCTTCTCGGATAAGGACTATAAACCGTAGGTCCAGTGTACACAACTTGCTCGTGTGCACTTTAAAGAACCTAGTACATCTTTCGAGACGAGTAGGGGGTTACCCCGGTGTATTAGTACATCACAGCCACTGATCACCAACTGGGCCCTCTGGGAGATCAGTCTTTGACTGAAGAGGTCACCCAGTATAAAGATAAAACAAACAAACAAAGGATTACAATAACAAATAGAATTAAATAATCTAGGAAGCCGACAGATCCAACCATCCCTAGTTACATTAACCCTTCCCGGTGGAACAAAAAATAACCGAGGATTTCTTAATCTATAAACAGGAACGGAAAGTTTAAAATAAGAAATAAAGTTACCATCAACAACAGAGTTCATACATTTATACAAGAAAATTTTAAAATGAAATATATTCCTTCTATCTTTAAAGCCTTGTCTACACTATCAAACTTTATGTGTAAAAAAAATGTGATGTGCCCATATATGGTAGTGCTATGCTTAAATATAGAAGTGATATGACATCATCATGTCCATATATGGGCACATCACATTTTTTTGACACATAAAGTTTGATACTGTAGTGTAGACAAAGCTTTAGTAAAGCTAACTCGGGATTTTGACCAAATTTACGGAAATAAAACCTACAAAACTTATTTTGAACACGTTGTAACCTAATAGACTGAGAAGAAGAAATTGAATTAAAAATAACAAATCAAAACTCAAGATTAGACCAAACTAAAGATTTATACATAAGAATCAATGCCTTACTATCATTGATATGTCTGCAATGTCTCCAAATGAATCCAAGGAGTCTGTTACTCTTAGCTACAACATAATCAACATGTTTACAAAAATTTAAAGAAGAATCAATCATAACGCCTAAATCCTTATGAACAGAAACTTTTTCAAGAACAATATTATTAATCTTGAAATCAGTTGAATGGGTTTTTTCTTAAGAGCAACACTAGTGAACAAGACCATCCAAATCTGCCTGCAGAAGCAACATATCATTATCAGTTGAAATAGTCCGAAAAAGTTTAATGTCATCCACAAATGCATCAAATGGAGTTGAAATTTCAATAATAAAAGGTTTTTTTGACTGATTGTCGATCAATAGCAGATCAGGTCTTCGATATTGTATTATACTGAAATCGGTATCACAATTAGGAAACATTCTACAATTAATTAACTTGTCCTTAAAAGAACTGATATTAGAACGTAAAATCATTATTTCTTTATGGATTATGTCCATGTTTCTAAAAGTCATACAACCATTCATAACATGCGATACTGTGTCATTTAGATTATTACATACTATACATCGTTTATGGTGGATAAATACAAAGCAAACAAGCTTATCTCTCAATGACAAGTTATTAAAAAATAACTTCAGATCTCTACCAACTGTACTGAATATCCTTCCTTGAGATTTCAAACCACTTAATCGTTTTATTCTAGTTTCAGTGTGTGTCATTTTAATATATTTAGAGAGAACGATATGGAATTCAAATTCCTTAACATTACCATTAATATTATATAAGGCATAGAAAGTATCATCTTTTAGTCTAATCTCAATATGCTCGTGCATGCATAATTCATTAAGTTCAACCCAAATAGATTTGGGCCAGTTTACTTTTCCCTGTTTAATTACTCAACCATCATTTTCAACAATGTAACCTCTAAAATTACGGGTATGTTCGTCATTAATTACATTAGCTTTACGCATGTGTAGTTTAAAGGACTGTCTTACTTACACTAAATTTAGTTTGTTCATCATCAGAATTTAAACACTGTAAGAGAAACTATATTTTTGTGGCAAAATACATGGTCACATGGTTTAATGACTCCCAGTCCACCTTTTCCAGACGGTATAAATACCAGGTCTCTGTTGGATGATGTATTAGGAGATAGCCAATTGTCGTACATATTCAATAATAATATTCTCAATTTCTTTCAATTTCTTCAGTGCAATTGACATATTGCACATGAAGAAGTTTACTTTTGACAATGCCATTTCATTAATTGCTTTTAACTTAGCCACAACTGGAAGGGGGGAAGGAGTGAATGAGTTAAAAATTTTCATCAATTGAGCATCAGATGCTTTCCCATCTAAACTTATATCATATCCTAAGTATTTGTATTTGCCCTGCTTGCCCAACTTTGGAATTTCCGAGCCCTGTATCTTAATATTTACATCAGATGTTATGTCTTTACGATTCCAGTTATTTCCTGGCCTGTGTCCGTGCAATAAACCACATTTTATATGTTTAACATTCATACCGGTTAATTCAACAAATTGGGTTGTTTTATTATTATTATTATTACTGCCTTTCCGCTGAAAAGTCTGCCGACATTTCCGCTTGGGCTGCTCCTTAAATCTCTTTTACTAGTTTCTTCCAGTCTGATCTTTCATTGGCTAGTTCTTTAAGTTGTTTCATGTCTTTCTTGGTTTTCAATTGTCCGGGATACTTAATGTCTGTATTCTGCTTATAAAGGGTGAGTAGGTCGTTGCTGAGAGTTATTGGTAGGGTGGTTCTCGGTCTTCCTCGAAATTTTATATTGGTAGTGTTGCTGAAATAATAGCTTATTGCTGTGTTGGCTGGTGTACATGGGTCTTGTCTAAGTATGTGACCCAATAGTCTCCATCTTGCGTCGACTATTTCTAATGAAATCGGTTTTGTTCCTGTCCTTCTGTATAAATTTATGTTCGATATCCTGTCTGGGAACCTGATACCTATGATTTTGCGAAGTTGCTGTCTGTGAAATGTGTCGAGTTTATGTGCTTCTTCTTTTGTGAGTCCCCATGTTTCAGAGTTGTAGAGTAATATACTTTTAACTAGTGAGTTGTACAGCTTGATACGTATTTTTAATTTGATTTTATCTTTTCGAAGCCACATCGAGTTTAGTTTGGTCATTGCTACACGCGCTAGTTGTTTTCTTCTAATTATGTCTTGTCTGTCCCCAAGGAGCGATCCTACTTTTCTCGTGTTTCTCCATTGTTCTTGTATGTCCTCTTTTTCTCGTCTTATTGGGTTGTTTTGTTACACATAATTCCCAGTTCCTCTTTATTTGTACACATCCCAACATCATCAACATATCCCTGTACTGGATTTGGTATAGTTGGTTCCTCCTTATTATTTATTACCCATCGAATCCAGATATCTATACTCTGTTCAAATACATCCATCGAAATTGGGTCACCTTGTATGGTACCCCTGAACCTATCAATTGTTTCTGTATAACCAGATTTACATTTAACTTTAAACTTAGAGTCCTTGTACATTTTCTCAATAAGTTCAACATACTGTTCGGGGTAACCAAACCATCGTAGAGCATATGCCATAAATTCATGTGAAATGCTTCCGAACGCGTCCGCTAAATCTACAAAACAAATGTACAGTACATCTGTCCAGATATATTTTTAAAGTCACTTATACTTATAGCTGTTTCCATGCAAAACATGTGTTCCTGTAGACCATTCCGTTTCTAATTTTCAGATAATCGTTTGTTTCTGTTAGCTCAATCCATTATTCTTCTTTCCAATAATTTATTACGGTAAATATTTTATAGCAGGTTAACAGAAGCAATATTGGAACAAACAATTAATTGGAATTAATTTAACAATAGCGATTTTCGATTCTACAGGAATTCGTTTACAGTCCATACATGTGTTGAACATATCAATTAGAACTGGATATGAATGCTCTTTAACTGATTTCAGATCACTTTATGTGATTCGGTCTATTCCGGGTGCACTCCGCCTGCTAGGTATGCATTTAATTGTCGCCCCTAATTCTTTGTCGGTTAATTTTGCTAAGACATCATCATATTTCTCCGGTTTGCTAATATTAAGCGCCTTACTTCATATCGCGTTATCCGCGTCCCAATTAACAGTTTTCCGGCATTATAATCCGTATAAAATGTGTGCACATCATAGTCTGTAACAGGACATTTAGCTGGTGTTTTTTCAACATTACCGTTTTTAATTATACGAATAGCGACTTTCCTATTTGATTTCCATAACTTAGCTAGCCGTTTCCTAGATTCTGTCAAAGAAAGGCTGTATTTTCTTACGAACAAATGTCAGTTTGGTCTCAATGTTGTCTAGTATATTAGACCAGTCATCACACAGGGGCGGATCCAGGATTTAACAGAGGGGTGTTCGAATTTGGTACCAAGGAGGCCTGTGGCGAACCCAATTTTGTTAAATTACACCCCTAGACGGCCGGAAATGGTACTCTTGCACGTAAAATTCATGCTAAATGACACCTGTACTTAGCCGGAAATTACATTCCCATAGCGTGCTCTAGTACTCAGAAAAATGATCGGACTTTTTCCGGAATTCCGCTGACAAGCACACGTTTGAGATTCGCGTGTTCTGTGTGGGAACCGCCGATTGTTTGATCGTTCACAAGTTTTAATTTGCGTTAAGTGGCGTTTTCAATCAAACTAGAAAAACATGCATTTTGTGCTAGACTTGTAAATGTTTTTTTTTTTTTTAAAGCCTTTCTTTAACTAGGCTCTGCCTCATTGAATAGAACAGTCAAATATTCTTCCCATTCAACTTATAAACATTCCTTATAGAATCAAAATGAGTACTTTTAGGCAATAAATGCTGTAAATTAATAGATGACAGGGACGGATGCAGGGTTGTTGCCCTAATGACTCGGGCAACACCCTTAATTTCATACTAAATGTTTTTTCCCATTTCATCGTATACAACATCCATATAATGTTATATAGAAGTCCAGGGCTGGAAAAGAATATCTGTAAATTGGCAGACTACACACATATTTTTTTGTAGATATTTTTCTGACCATGCGCAGAATGAATTTCTGAATGAGTAGTGGCTTGTGGTGCGTCATGAGAGGTACGAAAGAAGGCCAAAATCCTGTCATATGGGGATCGTCGATTTGTTCATAATAATTGTGTTTTGCCGGCCGGATGTTTTCTATAATTTAAGGCCAAAAAATCATAATTTTCGTATAGTTTTGTATTTCCGTGTAGTACCCTGTTTATCTTCATGTCCGTACGTCCGAAATATTAGGCCGAATTTCCTTAGTAATTATCACGGAGTAATACTCTCATTATTTTCGTTGTTTTCTTTTTGAGTGTGGTTAAAATGGATATGAAAGGATTTTAAAATTTCACAAAAATAACTTTGTATGAATTCTTTTAATGTTAATAAACAGCACACAAAAAATTAGATTCAAATACCTAGTAGAACTTGAGAAATAAACAAATTAAATTTTGGTATAAAACGTCCGCAAAATGGCCGACCAACTGGCACGCCATCTTAATTTTTATGAACGTTCTATACGCACGTACGAGATCGTCAAATTTAGAGTTTGAAACACCCGGGGTTGTAGCCACGACAGCAGTCGTTTTGTGATTGGTTAATGAATTTTAATACAGTCCAATCACCGCCTTGTCTCGTTCGCGGACTGTGTGGTGGTGGTGTAAACAAAATAAACAAACCCATCCTACACGAGACTCACGTGTTGCAAGCTCCCTGTTGCTGCAGTCATAGAAAATATCGATATTTCACAAATCAATAAAAAGTTATGTCTGCAAAGATTGTATTGGCAGAAATAGTGTGTGGAATGAATTTTATTGAACAAATGTATCATAATGAGTTTGGAACAAGCAGGATTTTTCAAACGGGACATAAATTACTTTTGAAACCCGAGTGATACATTTTAATTCTATCAACACCAGCCAGCTCCATCATATTCAAGTGATGGATTCTTTCATAAATGTCCATTGTACATAGTATTTGGCTAAATAAATAAAAAAAGAAGTACAGTAGTGGTTTATTTGTTTATATACCCAGACCCATTTAGATGGTTAAAAACAAACACTATATGATGCACTGCTACTACTAGTGTACTGTCTGGTAGTACATTACTATAGTTACAGTATGACTGCAACCATAGCATTCACGTCTAAAGCATTCTATTATGCATAAATATTTAGTTCTGTAATTTTAATTGTCTGCGCTCATTCTATACTTGGTGTCTTAGTATACTGCATATGTATCGTGCAAGCATGATCCCAGTAGCATCTATTATAAAGTACGCTGGGCATCTTTCTATTCACCTGAAAAAAGGAAAATGAATAAGCACATGTTTATCTGCCCTCAAAACAAAATAATAATTTAGTATAATGTATTATGTAGGTTTGATCAACAGTTTAAAATAGCAATGCTCAGTATCTGTTACCTTAATATTATAATTTGACTAACATTTGCGCTTCCATTCCAATCAATAAATACATTTGCTTATCCCGTCCATCAATTATCATAGTTGCACTCCAATTATAGACCTGTAGGTAGGTAAAAATACAAATGAATTGTTTATTTATACTGTATTAATAATATGATACAAGCTCAAATACCCCTAACTAGGCCTGGCCTGTTATACCCTTTATTACTACATTAGAGAAAATCCGCCTCTATTCATTTTATTGGGAATCCTAATATTTTGGTATTCAGTGTTGCCTAGCCTAGGGCGGCATGTAATAACAAAAAAATATTTTAATAATGCGTTAGTCAGAAACGGACACTACAGCACACAACAATATACACAACAATATTAATAAACGTACTTATAAATAATGTGTATATACATAATACAGTAACACAATTGTGTCTACCATTAACACCCTCAACGATACATAAAGGAGCATACGCTCTCAGCTCACCTCTGGCCGGGCGACTAAACACCGTATCCAGCAGTCATCACTACTAAAAAGGCCTAGCCTAGGCCTAGGCTAGCTAGCTCCAGGCCATGGCATTGTCAAACACCATTTACTCGTCCAACGGTTTCTTCAAAACGATGTTAACACCCGTGTTAACAAGACAATGTGGACGAATTTCCATCAATTTCAGTTAATTACAACGTAATAATAATAGATGAATGTTTCAATAATACGTGTATACTAAATAGCGAAATAAACATCGCTCGCGAGAGGAGGGTCGAGAGAGAGGCCAAGGTGATCGACTCTGTGATTCTCACGCATGCGCAAAATAACTCCGTGTACCCAGCAAGATAGGCATTTGGCTATGAATTTCGTGAAAGGTGGCCTTGAAAAACGAAATTAAAATCCGTTTAAAAAAAAACATGGTTGATAATATGAATTAATTTTATTCGATTAAGCTAACATAATAAAAATATCAAAGCGATAAGTAATTACTACCATGCTTTTGCATCAATCAATGATTTACTCCTAAATTCCTATCTCTGTAATACAAAAATAACTTTTAGTGACGTCACAAAAAGTTTTTCACAGGTTTCTCAGGGGCGTTTTGAGGGCGTTGTCGTCCTCCAAAACATTAAGTATGACTATGGCAAGCTTAAAACTGATTGATCTACACGTTGAGCCAATAAAATAATATTGCTAGGAACCCTTTCATATCCATTTTAAGCAACACTAGTATTGTACAGTATAGTGGATAAATGAAAATGAATTTTGGAAATTGTGGTTTTAACTGCTGACTTATTTAGCATTAAATAATACAATTTAACGTTTTGCTCAATTTATTTATATATAATAGCAGCATCATATTTTTTTGTCTAACTTTTTCAAATCATTAATTGATAGTAATAATTAATTTTCATTAATTGATTACAGTTACTGTATTAGAAATTGAATGTATTACCGACCGGAGGTTTCATCGGGGACTTCCCCTAATTCGCATATGCAAAAAATGCTATCCTATTGTTAGTCGCGTGTGTAGTCAGCCGATATAATTCCCATTCCAAAGGTTAACCCACCTAAGGTTCTTGAGAATGACTTGCGTCCTATTTCGCTGACTTCCACCACCATGAAAGTTATTGAAGGGATCGTAGGGGAAATGATTTGGGTCCAAATTAAAGATAAAATCAAGTTGAATCAATTTGGTTGCTCTAAGGGTGTGTCTACCACTGACGCTCTTATAAATTTGTTAACCGAATGCTTTACTGCTACTGACCAAGTAGATGCTGGGGTAGCACTAACATTTCATTTTGTTTAGCCATTTGGCGAAAGTCAAAATATTTTTTTTAGTCAAATCAGTTTATCTATAGCCAAAATGGCTAAAGTCCAATTTTTTTATTTAGCCAAATGAATCGGTCATTAGCCAAAATTAAAAAATTTTGAAATATAATGGTAAAAACGTTTTAGTTAATTTATCTATGTCAATAGGTCTATACACTGTTTCCTGAACATTTTTGTAAGGCATTTGGGGAAAGAGAGCCATGCCTAAATCACTGTATATTTGATTAAAAAAAATAATTGTTGTTGTATTTTATATGATCAAAACAATTGTTCAAATTGTTTTTAATCATACAGCATTCATACAGTTATCAATTTAATAAGAAACATTTTACAGTTTTCTTAAATCCTCTGAACGCTATGTTATTTTTGTTTTTTACGCTTTGCTGGTGGCTTCCGTAACACGCGAAAATGTTAAGACTTTCACGGTCACCCACCATCACCGCCGCGCAGCGGGTGAATGTTTTTAAATTGGGTATGCTCAAGAGGTGCGAAAGTGCAGTAGCGCAGGCCTAGCTAGGCCCCTAGCCTAGGCCTAAAAAATTATGCTAAAAATATTTCTAGCAAACGAACACTCGTATCGTTGTTGAACGTGCAGATAATATAGGCCAAAGCACAGGGAAAAGGCGTTTCTGTCGGGGGAGAAATTTATACCATCCCGGCTCGATTATTTATTACCCAACAACACAGAAGCCGGCGGCCGGCCTTGCTGTTTATATAGTCCGCAATAAATGCATGTGTGTGTTTAGCTAAATCCCCGTTAGACTCTACCATTTCCCGAATGTTGTTTTGTTTACTCTACTGACGCACTGCACGCACGAGGAAACTTTATTAAGGGTAAAATATGAAACTACATTATTGGAGCCTAAAATGCATAACGCATAAATATTGATTTCGATAAGATCATTCATTGAAGATACTATGTTTTTTTTAATCTGAAAAGAACACCTTTATCGAAAAATAGACAATCCCGGTAAATAGCCGACAGTCGGCATTTGAGTCGTCGATCGTTTGTGCAGCGCAACACGTGATAGTTTGGGTAGACTCCATCATCCATGTGTCGTGTAACGTCTGTCATTCTGTGCAGTCTCCCTCTGCTATCTCCATCATATTGAAATAACAAAGAGACGCCTGGTACAAGAAACAAGTTGACGAAAACGGAGCTTGAAGTAAACAACATGATAACGAACAAAATAAATGCTTGAAGATCGACAAATGGACCTTTTAGTTGGACTTTATGCTTTCGCCAAAATGATTATTTTATTATCTATTTTATCATATGTCATAGCCAAAATGGCTAAAGTAGCCGTTTTATTTTTCGCCAATCTTTCGGCCAGTGCGAGCCCAGAGATGAAATGAGATTATTATTGCTTGATTTCAAAAAGGCTTATGATTTAATTGACCATAATATATTAATTGACAAGTTGCATAAGTTAGGGGTCGAAGACCATCTAATCTCCTGGATATATGCTTTTCTCTGTGACAGAAAACAACGTGTTAAATTAGGCGATGAATTGTCCCCATGGATAGTCGTTAAGGGCGGTATCCCCCAGGGTTCCTGGTTGGGGCCCATGTTGTTTATCATCTTTGTCGACAATCTTCTGGATGGGGTGCCGTGCATGAAATACATGGACGACACCTCCATCCATGAACGCGTCGGCAACGATGGGGCAACTGTACTCCAAACCACTCTTGACGAAACTGTCCAGTGGGCTAATGATAACAATATGTCCCTTAATATTAAGAAAACGAAAGAGATGAGAATTAGTTGTAAAAGGTCAAAGACGGCTTTTGAGCCACTTCATGTTGGAGATTGTAATCTGGAACGTGTTGACAAATTTAAACTCCTTGGTGTTATTATTTCTCATAATTTGTCATGGCAACCCCATATTGACAAAATGATTAGTAAATGTAATTCTAGAATGTACTTTCTCAAACAGGTGCGGAGGGCAGGCCTGGATGCCCCCGCACTTGTCCAATTTTATACTAGTATCATTAGACCCATATTAGAATATGCGGCCCCAGTTTGGGGATCAAATATTACGAAGCAACAGAGTCAACAACTTGAACAAATTCAGAGAAGGGCCTTTAAATGTATTTTTCCACAGGCTACTTATTTCAGCAGCTTCCTTGGTTTTTCTACCCTAGAAGACCGCCGTGTTCGACTGAGCAAGGATTTTTTCGTTAAAATCAAAGACCCCAGTCACAGATTGAATCATTTGTTACCAGAGGCTCCATCTGCTGCTTATAATCTTAGAAGACTCCGTGAGTTCTGTATCCCTAGAGTTAAAACTAACCGTTCTAAAACGTTTATTATTAATCACGGACTTTTCCAAAAATGGTAATCATATGTGTTCTGTTTTTAAATTTTTTTAATTTTTAAAAATTTTGAAAAAATTTTTTGGTGATTGTATGTACTTTCTTTCTAAATATTTATTATATTTGTATATTGCATTTTATGTTTCTGAGGGAAACACTTTTGTTAAACTTCAATCTTCCTTTGATTGCAATAAAGTTCTATTCGTATTCGTACGATCGTATTGAAAAATAGGCTACGATCGCATTGAAACATAGGCTACGATCGTATTGAAACATAGGCTACGATCTTATTGAAAAATAGGCTACAATCGTCTGTTTGCTAGCGTACTTGGAGTGACATTTTACGGTGAACAAGAGGTACCATTTATCATGCATCTAGGGGTGTCATTTAACAGAATTCGCTTCACCACAAGCACCACCATGGGGGTGGGGATCTGTGTCTCAAATACTCAGTGTCCACAGCCCTGGACCCATTGGGCAACCCCCTGGATGATGGCATCATCCGTTAAGATTCCGTTCAGATTTACATGTTAAAAACTTGCTGAATCACTGATGTATAATGGTTATAATAGTACATTATATGATGTAAATTGGTTATAGTGTATGCAAACTTTAGTTGTGTTCTTGATTGACTACAGTTGTATTTGTTGGACATATTTATAATGTTATATAGATTTGTACATTGGTATAGTGTTATATAGATTTGTACATTGGTTATACTGTTATATAGATTTGTACATTGGTTATACTGTTATATAGATTTGTACATTGGTTATAGTGTATGCAAGTTTTAGTTGTGTTCTTGATTGACTACAGTTGCATTTGTTGAGAACATTTATTGAATTGAAGAGTAGAGAATTATTGCAAATATTTCCTTTCAAAACCTATGTTATCATGACAAATGCATCCATTGAAATACTTTTATTTTTCACCCTGTTATTGTGAGGTTCAAGGGAATTGTTCATTGCAAGGTTTCTTAATTTGTATTCATCATAAATGTTTGTGTTTCAACAATTTGTTTGCATTTCCTTTGTGGTTTAAACCAGGGCGGTTTTTGTATTGTCATTTTCAAGTTAATGATTTGTACCATATAATAAGTCAATGTAAAACCTGCTATTGTTATGTATTTTTACCCTTGCCACACATAAAATTCATGATAAATGGCACCTCTAATTCATTGGCTGTGTATTGTGCAGCAAACAGATAATCAGTGATCATAATTTTCCGGTGGTAAAAAAACATGTGACGTAACATTTTTTGCGTGTTCTATGTGAACCGCCGATTGTTTGATTGTTGATCATCAGTGGTTTGCATACCGTATAGCCTATATATAGATTCACTCAACCAATTGGTAATTTAGAACATTTGCTACAATTAAATGCTGTACGCGGTTAAGTAGATAGTTATTAAAGTTGTGCGGCTACGCCAATCTCCATCCCTATCCGCCCTTTGGATCTGGCCCAGGATCAGTCTAGGAGAGAACCATGTGCAAGATAAAACGTTCCGCTGTGGGTATTTGCGTCCAGCAATAAAACAAGAAATATTTCTTACAGACTAGACTACCAGTCATAGACTCTTTTCTCCCAGATGTGCTTTGAGGTTTGAGCATGCCCAGTCCAAGTTTCCAAATACCCATTTTTGAGCCGTTTTTAAACAATAGAAATTTAAAAAACCGAGCTTGTAAGGGCGTGTGATGTAGTGTGTTGAACGTTGGACTAACGAATCCAATGCTCGTCGCATTGCTTGTATCCTAAGGCAAGTTTGCCACTCCCCACCCAGGTGTACCTTCTAAGGTCAAGTCTGATGACTAGCTGCATTATAAGAGTATGTTTCCAAAATTAACTGGGGTAATAATATGTACAGCGCTTAGAGGTTTCACAACATTAGAAGCTTTATAAATATAATATCAGTGTAAACAAGAGCAATCAGAAATCACAAACCCCCACACCAAGGGCTGGCCTCCAAAATTAATAATGGTATTAATATTGTCTGATAATCTTAGAGGCAAAATCATTATTATGAATTGTGGGTTGTACTAATGTAAGGTTGGTGTGAAATTAAATGTTGTTTTTTTAACTTTCTACATTGTGAACTATAAAATGTTTTGGTGTAACATTAACATTTAGGGAATCATAATGTTACTTATTTTTAGTAAGAATTTGTTATAAAACAGTCTGCAAATGTGCCCACAATGAAGGTGGAAAACAATCTTTAGTGAATATTATAACATACCTGATTGTATTCTCGCAATTTGTTAATGGGCTGCTTCCCGGCCTAGCAATTGTCAATGATTAAATTGAATAAAAGTACTGTTATAAAACAAATAATGAATGTTTTGTATTTCGCGTTAAAATCTAACTCCAGCGATATGATATACATTCTTTTAAATGATGTTGTGCCCTTAAAGGTCAATTTACACAGACGAGCGGTAACAGTTAGCGGTAGAGGTAAGCTGAATTTACGAGCGGTGTTTATGGAAAATAGGTGCTTGTAGGCCTCGAGGCTAGTGCATGTTGCAGACACCGATGGCCTAGACTAGACATGTTATGACTGACTGTCATTAGGCCTAGAGCAGTAGACTACCACAGGCCTAGGCCTGGTTTTAGAGGAACTTGTTGCATAATAACGTCCCAAATGTATCTTTTCTTTATACTATGATACTATCCTTATACAAACAATCAGTCACGTCATAGTTATTTGTATTTCTGAATAATAAGAAGTTGCGAAACTAGACTATGCCTACTACGTCCCTCATATTTATTGTCATCTGACCAAATGGCAACCTAAACAGATGTGGATAAACCAAAGAATTTCTAGGTCTAATAATGAAAAAGAACAGATTGTACAAAGCAGATCTCTGGACATTTAGAGCGACTTAATCATATTTCTATCGGCAATTGCATTAATTATCTCTGTAAAATTTGTTACCATAAGTTATATGACGTAAATGTTTTTTAATATGTGTCCGTAATATTTTTGTTGCCTTTGACAGATTCGTTTTTTTTTTCTGTTTCTACTGTTTCTATTGAAATAAATGGTATGATATATGATATATAAACTACTGTCCTATAATTTTATTTGCAGGAAACACAATGGCTGGTTCTGAATCTTTGAACAGTTTCCAAGACCTAAAAGCTAATCTTGGTAAATGCTTTGTCGGTGAAAGATACCGTTGGCTAAGGTTCCTACTATTTGATCAATTGGATGTCAGTTACATTACAAATCAAGATTTCAATGGACATGAATTGCTCAATGCACTTGAAGACAACGATTTCATCTCACCAACCAATGTTAACTTGCTGTTAGAGATTACAAATACATCTGAAATCCAAAAGGCCAAAAATCTTGTGTCAAAGTATATGACAGACAACAACATTCTGAATAGACATACTGATAGAACCAAGTTGTCACCTTACAGAAAGCGACTGTTCAAGGCCCTGAATCAAGTTGACCCAGATG
This sequence comes from Antedon bifida, assembly GCF_963402885.1. Taxonomy (NCBI): domain Eukaryota; kingdom Metazoa; phylum Echinodermata; class Crinoidea; order Comatulida; family Antedonidae; genus Antedon; species Antedon bifida. Next base: position 14,385,156 of record NC_136228.1, on the reverse strand, counting down.
CATTACATAATGTTACTGCTTACTATAAATTGAGAAAATATAACTTCTCCAATGTATGGGATGCAGTTCTCAAACTGGAGATTGAGGGAGAATTAGCAGATGATCCAGACAAAATACAGAGGTTTGCAGATCGTCTTGGAGGAATAGCAAGTAACACACTACTTGGTAAAGGTATGTTATAGAACTATATCCTAAAGTTAATTGTTGATGTTATGTCCAATTTAACAACAAATGTATGTAATGGTAATTTAATTTCAATAAAATAATAATTTAATTTAAAGTTGAGAATATATTTTTATAGGCAACAGTGAGAAGGACAAGAATCAGACTACGTCTTCAAGTAAACAATGGCAACCAAGTGAAGGTAAATTACGTGACAAAACGGCAAACAAAAACAAAGAATTATAAACATTAAAAATAAAGATATGGACAAGATGATATAAAGATATAATGACATGGTGTTAATGAGAATGATATTACTCTAACATTAATAATCATAATATTTCAACAAAAGTATATAATGTTATTAAGACAAAAATAAAGGAAGTGGGTAGTTTTGTTGTACTGTAGTTGTTTTCTATTAAAAGCTCTTAAACAATTCATGATTTCAACAATGAAAACTATGCTAATTATATAAGAGGTTCCCACTTCTGTGTTTGGCCATTGGCTCATGGTTTCCTCAAGGGATGTATGTCAACTTTTTTGAAAAATTAAAACTTGTTTTTATGCATATATTTTTATTTAAAAACCTGCTTTTCTTTATCGTATAGATTTCTTAGAGGATGATTTTAAACAGTTGATTGGAGACTTTGCACAATGGTTTGATGACCGTGGACTTCTTAACAGGCTACAAGTTCTATTCATAGAAATGGTAGACGACATTGAAGAGGTGAAACGGGTTACCAGTACAATCGACCTGTTAGTTCTTTTATCTGCAATTGGACGATTGAGTCAAACAAATCTGTCTGTCCTGTATGACACAATAGAAGTAACTAAACAATTTGGCTTCGAGTCAACTATCACAGAAAAGCTTCCTGCTTTCAAAGATATTGAAAAACGTACAGTAGTATCATTTTCACCACACGCACTAACGATTTTTAATCTGGGAAAATCTCTTAGTGATTCAGAAATCGAAACTCTTGATAAACGATACAACTTTCCTGTCCTTAAGAAGTATGTAGACAGCTGGAGTTTGATTTTGGATTTTAAAACGAGAGGGTTGCTGAGTGAAGACAAACTAGAAAAAGTTAAGAAGGTTCTTAATAGAGGTAATGTTGGAACATCAGGTTCAAATCCAGGTATGTTTTATTTATCATGGTAACAATGTAGATTAAGTAATACACCACTACTTTTTTTCATGTAACACATTCACAGCATATATTTTGTGCTAAAAGTCAGAGTTAAGGATTACACCATTCCTAGTGATAGTGGTTTCCCTGATTTTCACCCCACTCAGCATTCCACTTTTTGTGTTGTTTGTTGTGTTTATGTGTTTGCTGAACGGAATAAAAAAAAAGCACAATTAACATCATTGTGCAAATTTGTGTCATGTTGAGCCACCAATTCCTAGTACTGTAGATAAAGATTATTAATATATTGATATAATTATTGATATAATGATGATCATACTATGATAATGATAAACAGTTGGTGATCAGATGATAAATTTACTAAAGCACAAAAAAACACAAACAAATTTGAATGACATAAATAAATGTAGTACATTCAGTTGGTAACTGTATACATTTGAGTTAAAAATATACAGTATAAACACAGGGTGTAAAATGCTTCCAATGATTATTGTATATATTATGTACTTGCTTGTGATATAATTATGCTAAACATGATGTGGTATGGATACAGAAGCTGATGACCACAATAAAGAACAAAAATTGAAAGAAATGAACAATCATGCATTCCATAATAAAGAAGATTGTATCAATTGCTATAAATAATGACATTTTCATTCAGCAGATAAAGAGGAGTCAATTGTAGACTCGAAAGGTGAAACTCTTCACCTTAAGAATGAAGACATAAAATTGGAGATACAACCTGGAGCAATTGAAGAAGGAAAGACAGTTAACATATCAATAGAATATGTTTCTGAGGAAACAGACATGCCCGTTACCCATCTTCATGAATCAATAATATCACCTATTGTTAAATGTGGACCAGAAGGCACCACATTCAACAAGCCCATTTCATTGTCATTTCCACACGATGCTGTAAATGAAGAGAATTGGGAATTCACTCTACTTGTTAAAGATCGCATTCAAGATGAATGGAAACAAATAGCATTGACTAATGATAGAAAGGATGTACAGTTTACTTTAAGCAAAGGTCTATGTTGTATAACGTTAAATCATTTCAGTTGGTATGCACTAAAGGGTTTTATAAGAAATTTCTTGCATGCTAAGAAAAAAATGATGTTAGGAGTTTTTGGAAAGATGCTTGAAAATGAATATCAATTTCAAACAAGACTTTTTAAACAGAGAGATAAAAAAGTAATTACTTTAATTTGTTATTAAGCACCAGTTAGTGAAGATAAATGCAATGGTCGTAATCAATCTATAAGATACAGTAATATACAAATAGTAAATGTATTTATGAGAATATTTCATTCAACTCATAAACATTTATTTTATTTACAAGTATATTACAGTATTTTACTTACATTTGCTGTTGAATATATAGATTAAATAGTTGCTTTGTCACGATTTCTTCCAGCAAAAATAATTCTACAAAGAGAAAATTTCAGCAATTGCTTATAGTAAGAATTGTTCTGTTTTCCAGCTCGATATTTGTGCCAAAAAAAGATTTTTTGAGTTAATTTTGTTATTCAGGGTGCCATTTTTTTCAAAATACTTTTCAGTTGCCATTTTGAATTCCAAAATGGCCGACATTCCACACTAAACTTGTTCATCCATGGTATCATTGGAAAGGGAATGTAATAATTCACTTTATTCCGTTACACCTATATTAATAAATGCATAGTTACATAGTTATTGAGCAATAAAACAAGTCACATGACCAATAAGGTCAACATGCCATTTCACCAAATACTTTACTGTTTAGTATTATCAGATAGCTTTTTTAATTCTGAATACAGTTTTTTAAGTAATTTTTCAAAATTTTCTACTTAACTACACTTATTTATCTAACCAGCAAATAAAACAAATCTGGATTTTTTTAAAAGTTACGTTTCTGCTCTAGTAGTTTTATTTAATTTAAATTATTACATTTTTGTAAACAAGGATTATTTTCTGTTGCATTTTAAAAATAATTTTATGTAACAACTTGCTTGAATGGTGCTAAAAACAATTTTGCATTGCACCTAAATTTAGCTGCGAAACAATGGTTGTTTGATCTTATTATTTTTTACTTGCACAGCGAAAACAGGGCAAATCGAAGATCTTGACACTAAACTTAACTTATACTAAAGTATTTTCACACACTGAACTTGTTATTATAACCAGATAACTGTTACCAAAATGTGAATAAAAAAAATCTGTATTTATCTTAATACTAAGGAGACCTTTTGATTGTACATTTAAAGACAATATGTACATAATTGGAAAATTATGACAAAGAACAATGGAAAATTGGACAGTAATTAGTAATCTGTATTCAGAATCAAAAAAGCTCGACTCCAACGATACCAAACAGTAAAGTATTTGAGAAAATTACTTGTTGACATTTTGACCTTTATTGGTCACGTGACATGACTTGTTTATTGTTAAATAACTATGTAACTATGCATTTATCGATATGGATTTAATGGGATAAAATGATCAGTGTTACATTCATTCCCTTTCCGATGATGCTATGGATGGCAAATTTTTATTGTGGAATGTTGGCCATTTTGAAATTCAAAATAGTGACAGGGAGTTGGTCGAATAATCTTTTTTAATTCAGCAACTCAAGAATAACAATTAGGAGTAAACATAATTTTATGAAATTAACTTAACTTAACTGCTTATTTTATATATTTTAAAATGGTAAAGTATGAAAAGTACAAGACCATGTAAAGTAAAAAAATTGTCATTGTAGTACATGGATATTCACAGGGCTGAATTGAAGTTACAGTATAATAACATATTAAATAAATGATAGAAAAAAATTCCAAATTTGCTCAAAAAATACTCTTCGCATCACAAGTCTAACATTTTAGAATTATTAATTTTTAACTGTTAATTAAATTAAAGTTAAAATTAATTAATTGAATAGATTCCTATTAAATGATAGAATAAATACACTGTTAACAAGTGTACATGGTTGTCTGATATATATTTCAGAGTATAGAAGAAGAGCACACAGTTCATGGTGAGAAGAGTTTAATAGTACATGAAGAAATACTTTCTACGTATGAAGACATGGAAATTACTGTTGAAGTATCAAACGAGGAATGGGAAATTCAGGAAAAAAAAACACAAGTAAGTAAATGTATTGTTGTAATGCTGTATATTATACAAATTATGAAGAATATATGTATTAAACAGATGTTTTGCAGCAATACCATATAATAAATCAGTATATAACAGAAATCTCCATTATCCAAGTATATAACACATCTAAGACACCGTTACACCTGTTTTTGGCCCAGGACCAGCGAAATTTAATTGTTTGCAATGAAATTCAAATCATCAACATTTCGCATCATCCTCTCAATGGAAAACCAACAGAGAGTAAATAAGTTTCAAAGAATATAACTAATCTCAATCTAGTGAAACATTTCCTATTTGAAATGGAACAACTTCACAATCAAACATTAACATTCTCGAGACATGGCACAAGGCTTATAGCAACATCAACTTGGTAGAATAAGGAAAAACACAACAGGGCATGTACAAAGCACTATAAGAAGCCAAGCTGTGAAAGTTTTCCACAATCACAGCTAGAACAAGAATTTGCTAACAGCAACACAACTGAAATTGTACCGATAATGGATACATTACTAGGCTATGACTTAATTGATTTGTTACCCACTGGAAACTGAACTTAACAAAATATTTAAACAAAAGTTGCTTGCCAAATGTTGTCACAGAAAAAATAAATAAGGTAAAGGTAAAACATCAATTACGTTAAGAATTACATTTAACATACAGTAATGGAATAGACTTAAAATTGTATGAATTTTTTTTTTTTTTTAATCAATTTTTGGTGTTGCAGAAACATTTTAAAAAGATGATAACGTATCTATAAATGGATATAGATGGTTAAAGAATAGAACTCATAAAGGTGGTATGTCTATACTAATGAGTGGCTAATTATTACAAATAATGAATGTTTGTGAGTTGGATAGCGAGAATATATCATGAGTTGAAAGATTGACTGCTCTATTTTCAAAGAGGCAGAACCGAGTTGAAAATAAAGCAGTCAACTTTTAACTCATGAAATATTCTCTCCATTCAACAAATACGAAATATTCATTATTTGTTTTATAACACGCCTACTTTTATTCAATTTATCCATCGTATATCATTGACGAATGCTAGGACAGAAAGCTAGGTTATAGACGGCGCACACAACAAGTTGATGTTCAGACGCGATCAGCCAACAACATTGTGTGGCAAAAAAAACTTGGGTCTATTAACTATTTTCCCTCAACTTTTTGGGTAAATACACCTAGCCTACTAGGCCTACCGCGGCAAGGGCCACTCTGCTTGGCAAATCACAGCCTAGTAGGCCTAGCAAAACAGTCATGTATCAGAAATGACAAGATATAGTGTGGTGTGTGTTTATGTTTTTTTTTTTTTATGGGGCTGCGGTGCAGACAACTGCTTTACTTGTAAATCGTGCAGCGGCTAACGCGATGGGTATTCTGCCACACGATTTACACGCAGTGCTGTTATGCTTTTTTGCTGTGCACTTTTTGCACTCCAGTGCATAATATTGAAAAAATAAAGAGCGCACATGTTACTCATTTGAGCACGTCTGATTGACTACATCCTTGAACTTATTTTATAAAGCGCATTAATTATCGCCATCAGATATAAATTTTTACACACAAACACAACCAATCTGTGGCTATGATTCATGTTTTTTAATGTGTCCTACTAAACACCACCAGATACCTACCAGAGCAACAAATCCTACCACCAGAGAGCAGCCACCTGTTTGGAATTGTTTATTAATGGTATATTACAAATTTCAATGGTTAATTCTTTCAGAAACTGATAAAATTGAAGTTAAAAATAAATTTCTCAGCGCTGCAATTTCCTAGAATCGAATGCGTTAATCCGTGTCTATTGTGTATTCTATTCAACGGTCAACTGTGCCGCAACCGATGCATTTATTTGGTCAAATACATTCTTTTGTGTGCACTAACATTTATTATTTATCTTATTCCAGACCAACAGCGAATCATCGCCACTAACAGGCTGGGTAAAATCTTGATAAAAACTACTTTAAATAAAAAATTTAAATCATTAAAACAAGATGACATCGAAGATAGAAAATGATATTTCAGGTTAAAAGTGATGTAAAATAATAATGGAAAGAAGCGATCAATATTGGTGTTATTACTTAAGGAATTATATTGTAATTGTGAATTATATATTTAAAAATAAGTAACTTATTTGTTAGTCAACTGCTCTCACAGCATTTATTTGGTCAAATAAAATCAGAAATTCTTTTCTGTACACTATAACATTTAATAATAAATAAAACTATACAATATTCACACACTTTTTTTGTTCTTTTTTTTTAATGAAACCATAGAATTGACTAGTACGGTCATTTCAGTAAATCCGACACGCCTTCTGTCAGTGATGGTATTCTGTTTAATAAAGCACGTGTCTTTTTGATCATCTAAAATTGTACCCAAAGTATTTATTTCATACACAATCCAAATGTTATTGTCGTGGTTCGGGAATCCTTAATATTGATTTGCTAGGTTTAGACCATTAAGGTTTGGTTTGTGAAGCCATGTATCCCATGCAACAAAACAATACGCAAGATGAGGCTGCATTTACTCTGTATCATTTATTTTTCTAAACAGGAACAAACCCTGTATAAAACAACGTCATAATTATTATTTTTCCAGCAGTGTAATATAATTCAACAATAAAAACAATCACAAGCAAGCTTACTATAATATGGTCACTTCACTAATTATCAATTAGTATTACTGTATATAACATTAGTATTACTGTATATAACATTTAACGAACTTATACCTGGATCCAATACACCAATTTCATACTACTAATCACATCAACCTGGTAAGTTATCCAATTAACTTCAACATGGTATGTGATACAACTAACTTCAACATGTATGCTATCTAATAAGACAAAGCTGTATATCAAAGAGAAATTATAAACAGTGAATTCATTGTCGTTACAAATAATGAACGATAACAACTTAACTCGGTTATGCACATGGAGTAATACTGTAAAACATTATGGTTGTATAGAAAATAATTATCTACTCACAGTATTGGCGAGAATCCACACTTAAAAGAAATACAGTATATAACATGTCTTACTCAGACAACAACTAAAACAACTTCTGCAGAACCAACGCTCACGCAGCCTATTCGATATAATCATTCACCTGATATGCAAATACGCCCGCGAATACCAGTAGTGAACAATAGCAATGCAATGCAATATATTGCGCCACCAATAATGTAGGTATAAGAAACTTCGGAAGCTTTCCGATCCATTACAATTTCCCCGCTTGGATGCCCTTTTGACCCAAAAGGAGCGAAACAAACAAATTTATTTTTGAAGAGTGGACATGGGTAACCGATATCGATTTTTGTGAACACCTTTTGTAGAACGAGATGATCGCCTTGGAATTACTCCCGAATCATCACGCTCAACATCTATTTGTTTATCAGAATTCACATCTACAACAATCTTAAAACTTTCAACATCATCGTCAGATTCAGACTCACAACTTTCATCTTTATAGTTTACATCCGCTTCTAGACCATCATACGGCAACCACTCATTCCAATCAAAATGTACCGGTTCTTCCACCACACTCCTAGGATCTGATCGCAATCGTCTACGGTTAACATAATTCAAAGGACCCCCAACTGCAGAGCGGATACCAAAAACGTCTGCTTCTTTGTTAATAGTCTCAACAATATATGAGTGCTCCTCGAACTTATTAGCCAATTTATGTCTAGTATTAAAATGTCTTCGGCGAAGTAAAACCCGATCACCAATTTCTAATATTTCCTTCGGAGAACAAGACTTATAACGATGCTCTTCTTTAGCTGCTGCTGATTTGATTCTACGTGAAACCACTTCATATGCCCTCTTCATGAGATCAGCTTCTTTAGTCAAATAATCCTCAGACCAATCTTGTTCCGCACCTCCAATAAAGTGATCTAATGGAATTAATGGTTCACGACCAAACATAAGAAGATACGGTGTTACACCTGTAACGGTATGAGGGGTGGAATTATACATAAACACAATATGCTGCAGCAATTCGGGCCATTTGTGTCGATCTTTCGGGCTTAAAGAACGCAATAAACTGCATAAGGTCTTGTTGAAACGTTCGCACTGCCCATTACCTGCAGGCCAATACGCCGTAGTGCGAGATTTTGTCATGCCATAAAGACTACATATACCTCGAATAATTTTACCCTCAAAGGATCTACCTTGATCCGAATGTAACCGTGCTGGCACACCATAATGGGAAAACCAATTATCTCTCAATACACGAGCCACTGTATCAGCCGTCTGATCTTTACATGGGACCGCTAGTGAAAACTTACTAAACACATCAGTCATAACAAGAATGTCCTCATAGCCTCCCTTTCCACGATCCATCTTTAAGAAATCTATAGCAAGAATCTCTTCGGGACGAAAGGCTAGAATATGACGAAGAGGGGGTTTGACCGTTGGTGTAGGGACTTTACTAGATACACAACTAAAACACTTGGAAATATGCGTACGTACATCACCGTTCATACCTGGCCAGAAACATCGACGCTTTAGAAGTTGTATAGTCCGTTGAACTCCTTGATGAGCCCATTTATCATGACATAAATCTATAAAAAGATTGCGCAAATTAGTAGGCACTAACAATTGATGAATTTTACCATGGATATCTTCATTGATCTCTCTATACAGAACTCCACAAATCTCTCTATAACTTGTCCACTGTCTCAACCAGCCCAACATTCTAGAATTATCTGTATTGTAGCGGTCACCAGGACACCATTTTTCCATCCATAATTTCCAGATTTCTCCCAATTCCCTATCTTTCTTCTGACATTCTGCCAACTGCTCATGAGAGTAAGAAGGAAAAATAGACAATGCCTTGTTAATACTACGTGATGATTGATCAATTTCAATACATGGTTTACACTTATTAATTGAGGGATGAGAATCAACATATATAGTAAGACATGAAGCGATAACTCCTAGATCTGACTTAAAATCTGTACACACGCTAATCGGACGACGACTTAAAGTATCGGCACATTTGTTGCTAGAACCTGGCTTATATTTGATTTCAATATCGAACATAGCTAACTGAGAGACCCATCTCATTTCTGTAGCGCCAAGCTTTGCAGTTTTTAAATGCGCTAAAGGATTATGATCAGTAAAAATGGTAACCTTTGAACCCTGAATGTAAGAAGCGAATTTATCCACCACTGCCCATTTTAGCCCCAACAACTCCAACTTAAAACTCGATAAATCAGGGTATCGGCATTCAGCACCACGAAGACTTCTACTTGCATAAGCAATTGGATGAAGAGAACCATTAGAGTCCTGCAACAAGCAAGCACCTAAACCTTTCAAACTGGCATCTACTTCAATAACAAATGGTTCATCAAATTTGGGATATACAAGAACTGGGGGTTTAGTTAAAGCATTTTTTAATTCAACAAATGCAGCTTCTTCAATTTCAGTCCAACGAAACATGTGGGCCTTCCCCGCTTGTGTGTCAGACAACCGGGTTACCAAATGCAAAGGCGCAGCAATTTTGGCATAATTACAAATAAACTTTCGATAGTATGAAGAGAGTCCCAGAAATGATTTAAGTTCAGTAATGCTTTTTGGCGTTGGCCAGGTCAGTATCTTTTCTATTTTCCCATAGTCTACAGCAACTCCAGCAGATGAAATAACATGACCCAAATAGGTTACCTCCGTCTTAAAGAAATCGCACTTCTTGCCCTTAACCTTTAACCCATACTTATACAATCTAGACAACACATTTTCTAATCTAGATAAATGTTGTTTAAACGAAGAAGAAAATATCAAAATGTCATCCAAGTACAACACAATCTGAGTCAAATTCATGTCGCCTAATACATATTCCATTACACGTTGAAATGTTCCCGGGCTATTAGACAGACCCTGCGGCATACGAACAAATTCATACAGTCCCCAAGGAACCCTAAATGCAGTTTTATTAATGGATTCGTCTGCCATTATAATTTGGAAAAATCCATGAGATAAATCTAAGGTAGAAAAATAACAAGACCCAGTGAGTACTTCTAAAACCTCATCAATGCGTGGTAGGGGAAATGAATCTTTCAACGTTTGGAAATTCAACTTCCTATAATCAACGCACATGCGCAAAGACCCGTCTTTCTTTTTGACCAACACAATGGGACTTGCAAATTCGCTCTTGGACGGCCTAATTATTCCCTGGTCTAACATTTCTTGTAACATAGACTTAACACTTGATATAGAATGAGGAGGAATACGACGATATGGTAGTCTAATTGGAGTTTCATCTTTTAAATTGATAACATGAGGAATAACATCACACTTTCCAACATCAAAAGCACTATGAGAAAAAACATGATTATATTTGGACAATAGGTTAGTCACTAGTTGAGTTTCCACACAATCAAGGTTACCGTTGATAATTACCCCAGGCGGTAACTGCTGGCTCTCAGAATTTAACTCGGTACCACAAAAAGAATTAGAATAAGAGTGATTAATGTCATATAACTTACGCACAGAACCGACGGATACAAGTCGACTTTGGGTGTGGTCACTAAATTTACAATCATCAATATCAGATTTTACACTACCGTCAACAATGTCTGAATGTGAATCACAAGGAACAGTCACGTCAGAATGTTGCAAAGAAACTAAGATACTTGATTCATCCTCATCTACTTGCAAAAGAATTTCAGCCTTTCTATTCCATGGAGCATCAACATGTGTAGCTGTTACCTGTGAAAGATCACGTAATAGATGGAAACCTTGTAATTCGCGTAAAATGTTACACCCAATCAAAACAGGATATTCATTACTATGATTAGTTACAGTGACAGCATCTGAAACTACCAAAAAGCTACCAGTTAACTTTTGTTCACCTATAACAATGGGAATTTCTACATATCCTTCGATTGGAACCTCCACCCCACAAACACCGATAACATTCATGAAAAGTCCATTAACAGATCCCAGCTCTCCAACAATTGACTTTAACTGCTTATTATAGACCGATGACGGAATTATTGAAGCTTCAGCCCCTGTATCCAAGATACAACCTAACTCAGTTGAGCCTATTCTAACGATAGTACATGGACTTCTGGCTACTAATTTATCTACTAAAACAGCATCGGAACATTTCAAGGATTGGGCGTTAGACATATTTCCATTATTGTCCGTGGCAACAACAGGGATATGAACTTCACGTTCAACATTACCAGTTGGAATTGGATGATTGGCTTGTGACTTAGAAACAGTATTAATTATATCTTGAGTAGGCGTATCTGAAGCACTACGTTGGATACCCGGAGTATTAGAATTACTACTACGATTCTTATGTGGACATGCATATGAATAATGACCTCTTCCTCTACAAAACCAACACAACCCAGAAGGTATTTCACAATCAGATTTGGTATGACCATTTTTACCGCAATTGTAACATTTCAAAGGACCTGTAGAATTTTGATTAAACTTAGGTGGACTAGATATAAATTGGGAACGCTGAATTTCGCTAATTTGTTTCTTTAATGCTTGCAATTCTCGCTTTACTTCTGATAGTTCTGAGGGCCGTTCATTACATTCTACGCCATGTGCACGCGGATTTGACCTAACAATATCAATTTTATACAACTCAAGAACTTCTTCGCGCATATCAAAAAAAGATTTTCCTCTAAAAGCTAGCTCAATGCGACGTAATTCACGCTTAACTGTAGGATCACGAACACCGTCCACTAAACGCTGCTTTAAAGTAGTATCTTGAAGATGTCTCAAAGCGGATTGCTCAGAGGGGCGAGACGCTTCGACAAGTTGGGAGTACAATTTCATTAAAGAAAGGCTATATTCAGCCAAGGTTTCACCCGGTAACAATTGCCTAGAATAGAATGCTGAACTATATGATGCAACAGAATCCTCCGATTTAAAAGCGAGTTCTAAAATTCTTATAGCCGCTTTCACATTCTTCCCATTTTCACACATGCTCATACTGCATTTAACCTCATCCTTCGCACAGCCACCAAGATGACTAATCAGGGTATCGTATCGATCATCATCGCCCAACGAATAATGATCACAATAAATTCGAAAATCTTCAAGCCATTCTTTTAACGTAAGGTCCCCAGGAGATCTTGGAACACCCTTAAATTTTACTAACTTAATCGGAGGAGCTTTCTGAACCGAAACGCCTTTTAAAACATTAGTTAATGCCGCAATCATATCATTAACGCCATCGCCGCTTGCAGCTGCTTCAGATTTAGATTCGCCTAGCGACATTGCAGAAGGTGAATTTGTGACAATATTATAGTAACTACAAATACTTTAAACACTACTACAATAAACAGAGTTTCAATACAAAAAATAAGTATCGTAAATGTAATACAAAAGTAACAATATTTCATATAAGGTAAGTATAAGCATCAATTCACAACATCATCTTAAATAACAACACGCTGGCTGCCATGTCCATCGGAACAAAGATTCTGTAATATATATAAAACCATACACTTTCCGTTCTAAAATTAAATTAAGTTCATAAATCTTATCTGTCCAATACTCCTTGTCTTATGCACGATCCAGGGTTTGGTAAAACAATTGTTGAAAATACACAATGCAATCCTCCTTCAGGAACGCTTGAAACGTTGCATCCATCCTGTCCGTGACGCCAATTTGTCGTGGTTCGGGAATCCTTAATATTGATTTGCTAGGTTTAGACCATTAAGGTTTGGTTTGTGAAGCCATGTATCCCATGCAACAAAACAATACGCAAGATGAGGCTGCATTTACTCTGTATCATTTATTTTTCTAAACAGGAACAAACCCTGTATAAAACAACGTCATAATTATTATTTTTCCAGCAGTGTAATATAATTCAACAATAAAAACAATCACAAGCAAGCTTACTATAATATGGTCACTTCACTAATTATCAATTAGTATTACTGTATATAACATTAGTATTACTGTATATAACATTTAACGAACTTATACCTGGATCCAATACACCAATTTCATACTACTAATCACATCAACCTGGTAAGTTATCCAATTAACTTCAACATGGTATGTGATACAACTAACTTCAACATGTATGCTATCTAATAAGACAAAGCTGTATATCAAAGAGAAATTATAAACAGTGAATTCATTGTCGTTACAAATAATGAACGATAACAACTTAACTCGGTTATGCACATGGAGTAATACTGTAAAACATTATGGTTGTATAGAAAATAATTATCTACTCACAGTATTGGCGAGAATCCACACTTAAAAGAAATACAGTATATAACATGTCTTACTCAGACAACAACTAAAACAACTTCTGCAGAACCAACGCTCACGCAGCCTATTCGATATAATCATTCACCTGATATGCAAATACGCCCGCGAATACCAGTAGTGAACAATAGCAATGCAATGCAATATATTGCGCCACCAATAATGTAGGTATAAGAAACTTCGGAAGCTTTCCGATCCATTACAATTTCCCCGCTTGGATGCCCTTTTGACCCAAAAGGAGCGAAACAAACAAATTTATTTTTGAAGAGTGGACATGGGTAACCGATATCGATTTTTGTGAACACCTTTTGTAGAACGAGATGATCGCCTTGGAATTACTCCCGAATCATCACGCTCAACATCTATTTGTTTATCAGAATTCACATCTACAACAATCTTAAAACTTTCAACATCATCGTCAGATTCAGACTCACAACTTTCATCTTTATAGTTTACATCCGCTTCTAGACCATCATACGGCAACCACTCATTCCAATCAAAATGTACCGGTTCTTCCACCACACTCCTAGGATCTGATCGCAATCGTCTACGGTTAACATAATTCAAAGGACCCCCAACTGCAGAGCGGATACCAAAAACGTCTGCTTCTTTGTTAATAGTCTCAACAATATATGAGTGCTCCTCGAACTTATTAGCCAATTTATGTCTAGTATTAAAATGTCTTCGGCGAAGTAAAACCCGATCACCAATTTCTAATATTTCCTTCGGAGAACAAGACTTATAACGATGCTCTTCTTTAGCTGCTGCTGATTTGATTCTACGTGAAACCACTTCATATGCCCTCTTCATGAGATCAGCTTCTTTAGTCAAATAATCCTCAGACCAATCTTGTTCCGCACCTCCAATAAAGTGATCTAATGGAATTAATGGTTCACGACCAAACATAAGAAGATACGGTGTTACACCTGTAACGGTATGAGGGGTGGAATTATACATAAACACAATATGCTGCAGCAATTCGGGCCATTTGTGTCGATCTTTCGGGCTTAAAGAACGCAATAAACTGCATAAGGTCTTGTTGAAACGTTCGCACTGCCCATTACCTGCAGGCCAATACGCCGTAGTGCGAGATTTTGTCATGCCATAAAGACTACATATACCTCGAATAATTTTACCCTCAAAGGATCTACCTTGATCCGAATGTAACCGTGCTGGCACACCATAATGGGAAAACCAATTATCTCTCAATACACGAGCCACTGTATCAGCCGTCTGATCTTTACATGGGACCGCTAGTGAAAACTTACTAAACACATCAGTCATAACAAGAATGTCCTCATAGCCTCCCTTTCCACGATCCATCTTTAAGAAATCTATAGCAAGAATCTCTTCGGGACGAAAGGCTAGAATATGACGAAGAGGGGGTTTGACCGTTGGTGTAGGGACTTTACTAGATACACAACTAAAACACTTGGAAATATGCGTAGTACATCACCGTTCATACCTGGCCAGAAACATCGACGCTTTAGAAGTTGTATAGTCCGTTGAACTCCTTGATGAGCCCATTTATCATGACATAAATCTATAAAAAGATTGCGCAAATTAGTAGGCACTAACAATTGATGAATTTTACCATGGATATCTTCATTGATCTCTCTATACAGAACTCCACAAATCTCTCTATAACTTGTCCACTGTCTCAACCAGCCCAACATTCTAGAATTATCTGTATTGTAGCGGTCACCAGGACACCATTTTTCCATCCATAATTTCCAGATTTCTCCCAATTCCCTATCTTTCTTCTGACATTCTGCCAACTGCTCATGAGAGTAAGAAGGAAAAATAGACAATGCCTTGTTAATACTACGTGATGATTGATCAATTTCAATACATGGTTTACACTTATTAATTGAGGGATGAGAATCAACATATATAGTAAGACATGAAGCGATAACTCCTAGATCTGACTTAAAATCTGTACACACGCTAATCGGACGACGACTTAAAGTATCGGCACATTTGTTGCTAGAACCTGGCTTATATTTGATTTCAATATCGAACATAGCTAACTGAGAGACCCATCTCATTTCTGTAGCGCCAAGCTTTGCAGTTTTTAAATGCGCTAAAGGATTATGATCAGTAAAAATGGTAACCTTTGAACCCTGAATGTAAGAAGCGAATTTATCCACCACTGCCCATTTTAGCCCCAACAACTCCAACTTAAAACTCGATAAATCAGGGTATCGGCATTCAGCACCACGAAGACTTCTACTTGCATAAGCAATTGGATGAAGAGAACCATTAGAGTCCTGCAACAAGCAAGCACCTAAACCTTTCAAACTGGCATCTACTTCAATAACAAATGGTTCATCAAATTTGGGATATACAAGAACTGGGGGTTTAGTTAAAGCATTTTTTAATTCAACAAATGCAGCTTCTTCAATTTCAGTCCAACGAAACATGTGGGCCTTCCCCGCTTGTGTGTCAGACAACCGGGTTACCAAATGCAAAGGCGCAGCAATTTTGGCATAATTACAAATAAACTTTCGATAGTATGAAGAGAGTCCCAGAAATGATTTAAGTTCAGTAATGCTTTTTGGCGTTGGCCAGGTCAGTATCTTTTCTATTTTCCCATAGTCTACAGCAACTCCAGCAGATGAAATAACATGACCCAAATAGGTTACCTCCGTCTTAAAGAAATCGCACTTCTTGCCCTTAACCTTTAACCCATACTTATACAATCTAGACAACACATTTTCTAATCTAGATAAATGTTGTTTAAACGAAGAAGAAAATATCAAAATGTCATCCAAGTACAACACAATCTGAGTCAAATTCATGTCGCCTAATACATATTCCATTACACGTTGAAATGTTCCCGGGCTATTAGACAGACCCTGCGGCATACGAACAAATTCATACAGTCCCCAAGGAACCCTAAATGCAGTTTTATTAATGGATTCGTCTGCCATTATAATTTGGAAAAATCCATGAGATAAATCTAAGGTAGAAAAATAACAAGACCCAGTGAGTACTTCTAAAACCTCATCAATGCGTGGTAGGGGAAATGAATCTTTCAACGTTTGGAAATTCAACTTCCTATAATCAACGCACATGCGCAAAGACCCGTCTTTCTTTTTGACCAACACAATGGGACTTGCAAATTCGCTCTTGGACGGCCTAATTATTCCCTGGTCTAACATTTCTTGTAACATAGACTTAACACTTGATATAGAATGAGGAGGAATACGACGATATGGTAGTCTAATTGGAGTTTCATCTTTTAAATTGATAACATGAGGAATAACATCACACTTTCCAACATCAAAAGCACTATGAGAAAAAACATGATTATATTTGGACAATAGGTTAGTCACTAGTTGAGTTTCCACACAATCAAGGTTACCGTTGATAATTACCCCAGGCGGTAACTGCTGGCTCTCAGAATTTAACTCGGTACCACAAAAAGAATTAGAATAAGAGTGATTAATGTCATATAACTTACGCACAGAACCGACGGATACAAGTCGACTTTGGGTGTGGTCACTAAATTTACAATCATCAATATCAGATTTTACACTACCGTCAACAATGTCTGAATGTGAATCACAAGGAACAGTCACGTCAGAATGTTGCAAAGAAACTAAGATACTTGATTCATCCTCATCTACTTGCAAAAGAATTTCAGCCTTTCTATTCCATGGAGCATCAACATGTGTAGCTGTTACCTGTGAAAGATCACGTAATAGATGGAAACCTTGTAATTCGCGTAAAATGTTACACCCAATCAAAACAGGATATTCATTACTATGATTAGTTACAGTGACAGCATCTGAAACTACCAAAAAGCTACCAGTTAACTTTTGTTCACCTATAACAATGGGAATTTCTACATATCCTTCGATTGGAACCTCCACCCCACAAACACCGATAACATTCATGAAAAGTCCATTAACAGATCCCAGCTCTCCAACAATTGACTTTAACTGCTTATTATAGACCGATGACGGAATTATTGAAGCTTCAGCCCCTGTATCCAAGATACAACCTAACTCAGTTGAGCCTATTCTAACGATAGTACATGGACTTCTGGCTACTAATTTATCTACTAAAACAGCATCGGAACATTTCAAGGATTGGGCGTTAGACATATTTCCATTATTGTCCGTGGCAACAACAGGGATATGAACTTCACGTTCAACATTACCAGTTGGAATTGGATGATTGGCTTGTGACTTAGAAACAGTATTAATTATATCTTGAGTAGGCGTATCTGAAGCACTACGTTGGATACCCGGAGTATTAGAATTACTACTACGATTCTTATGTGGACATGCATATGAATAATGACCTCTTCCTCTACAAAACCAACACAACCCAGAAGGTATTTCACAATCAGATTTGGTATGACCATTTTTACCGCAATTGTAACATTTCAAAGGACCTGTAGAATTTTGATTAAACTTAGGTGGACTAGATATAAATTGGGAACGCTGAATTTCGCTAATTTGTTTCTTTAATGCTTGCAATTCTCGCTTTACTTCTGATAGTTCTGAGGGCCGTTCATTACATTCTACGCCATGTGCACGCGGATTTGACCTAACAATATCAATTTTATACAACTCAAGAACTTCTTCGCGCATATCAAAAAAAGATTTTCCTCTAAAAGCTAGCTCAATGCGACGTAATTCACGCTTAACTGTAGGATCACGAACACCGTCCACTAAACGCTGCTTTAAAGTAGTATCTTGAAGATGTCTCAAAGCGGATTGCTCAGAGGGGCGAGACGCTTCGACAAGTTGGGAGTACAATTTCATTAAAGAAAGGCTATATTCAGCCAAGGTTTCACCCGGTAACAATTGCCTAGAATAGAATGCTGAACTATATGATGCAACAGAATCCTCCGATTTAAAAGCGAGTTCTAAAATTCTTATAGCCGCTTTCACATTCTTCCCATTTTCACACATGCTCATACTGCATTTAACCTCATCCTTCGCACAGCCACCAAGATGACTAATCAGGGTATCGTATCGATCATCATCGCCCAACGAATAATGATCACAATAAATTCGAAAATCTTCAAGCCATTCTTTTAACGTAAGGTCCCCAGGAGATCTTGGAACACCCTTAAATTTTACTAACTTAATCGGAGGAGCTTTCTGAACCGAAACGCCTTTTAAAACATTAGTTAATGCCGCAATCATATCATTAACGCCATCGCCGCTTGCAGCTGCTTCAGATTTAGATTCGCCTAGCGACATTGCAGAAGGTGAATTTGTGACAATATTATAGTAACTACAAATACTTTAAACACTACTACAATAAACAGAGTTTCAATACAAAAAATAAGTATCGTAAATGTAATACAAAAGTAACAATATTTCATATAAGGTAAGTATAAGCATCAATTCACATTCACAACATTTCGCATCATCCTCTCAATGGAAAACCAACAGAGAGTAAATAAGTTTCAAAGAATATAACTAATCTCAATCTAGTGAAACATTTCCTATTTGAAATGGAACAACTTCACAATCAAACATTAACATTCTCGAGACATGGCACAAGGCTTATAGCAACATCAACTTGGTAGAATAAGGAAAAACACAACAGGGCATGTACAAAGCACTATAAGAAGCCAAGCTGTGAAAGTTTTCCACAATCACAGCTAGAACAAGAATTTGCTAACAGCAACACAACTGAAATTGTACCGATAATGGATACATTACTAGGCTATGACTTAATTGATTTGTTACCCACTGGAAACTGAACTTAACAAAATATTTAAACAAAAGTTGCTTGCCAAATGTTGTCACAGAAAAAATAAATAAGGTAAAGGTAAAACATCAATTACGTTAAGAATTACATTTAACATACAGTAATGGAATAGACTTAAAATTGTATGAATTTTTTTTTTTTTTTAATCAATTTTTGGTGTTGCAGAAACATTTTAAAAAGATGATAACGTATCTATAAATGGATATAGATGGTTAAAGAATAGAACTCATAAAGGTGGTATGTCTATACTAATGAGTGGCTAATTATTACAAATAATGAATGTTTGTGAGTTGGATAGCGAGAATATATCATGAGTTGAAAGATTGACTGCTCTATTTTCAAAGAGGCAGAACCGAGTTGAAAATAAAGCAGTCAACTTTTAACTCATGAAATATTCTCTCCATTCAACAAATACGAAATATTCATTATTTGTTTTATAACACGCCTACTTTTATTCAATTTATCCATCGTATATCATTGACGAATGCTAGGACAGAAAGCTAGGTTATAGACGGCGCACACAACAAGTTGATGTTCAGACGCGATCAGCCAACAACATTGTGTGGCAAAAAAAACTTGGGTCTATTAACTATTTTCCCTCAACTTTTTGGGTAAATACACCTAGCCTACTAGGCCTACCGCGGCAAGGGCCACTCTGCTTGGCAAATCACAGCCTAGTAGGCCTAGCAAAACAGTCATGTATCAGAAATGACAAGATATAGTGTGGTGTGTGTTTATGTTTTTTTTTTTTTATGGGGCTGCGGTGCAGACAACTGCTTTACTTGTAAATCGTGCAGCGGCTAACGCGATGGGTATTCTGCCACACGATTTACACGCAGTGCTGTTATGCTTTTTTGCTGTGCACTTTTTGCACTCCAGTGCATAATATTGAAAAAATAAAGAGCGCACATGTTACTCATTTGAGCACGTCTGATTGACTACATCCTTGAACTTATTTTATAAAGCGCATTAATTATCGCCATCAGATATAAATTTTTACACACAAACACAACCAATCTGTGGCTATGATTCATGTTTTTTAATGTGTCCTACTAAACACCACCAGATACCTACCAGAGCAACAAATCCTACCACCAGAGAGCAGCCACCTGTTTGGAATTGTTTATTAATGGTATATTACAAATTTCAATGGTTAATTCTTTCAGAAACTGATAAAATTGAAGTTAAAAATAAATTTCTCAGCGCTGCAATTTCCTAGAATCGAATGCGTTAATCCGTGTCTATTGTGTATTCTATTCAACGGTCAACTGTGCCGCAACCGATGCATTTATTTGGTCAAATACATTCTTTTGTGTGCACTAACATTTATTATTTATCTTATTCCAGACCAACAGCGAATCATCGCCACTAACAGGCTGGGTAAAATCTTGATAAAAACTACTTTAAATAAAAAATTTAAATCATTAAAACAAGATGACATCGAAGATAGAAAATGATATTTCAGGTTAAAAGTGATGTAAAATAATAATGGAAAGAAGCGATCAATATTGGTGTTATTACTTAAGGAATTATATTGTAATTGTGAATTATATATTTAAAAATAAGTAACTTATTTGTTAGTCAACTGCTCTCACAGCATTTATTTGGTCAAATAAAATCAGAAATTCTTTTCTGTACACTATAACATTTAATAATAAATAAAACTATACAATATTCACACACTTTTTTTGTTCTTTTTTTTTAATGAAACCATAGAATTGACTAGTACGGTCATTTCAGTAAATCCGACACGCCTTCTGTCAGTGATGGTATTCTGTTTAATAAAGCACGTGTCTTTTTGATCATCTAAAATTGTACCCAAAGTATTTATTTCATACACAATCCAAATGTTATCATTTTCGATTTTCATGTAATTATCATTTAAAATTCGTTTACGCAGTCTGGAGAAAATGTACAAAAACATCTTTAAAAAATTGGTACAAAAATACAAAAGAAAATAATGCACAGAATTAATGAAGGCTATTTTTCAAAACAAGGGTTGGATGCGAAGACGAACATGACTTCCAAAAAATTTTGATTTACTAAAGCAAAGAATCTTTAGAGAAAATCCTGATTTTGTTAAAATACGCTATTTTGCCGCCGAAAGCAAACACATGGTTGCCGTTTGATTGGAAGAAAAATTCTAGCGAGTGCATTAACAATATATTAAAATTAGCAACTGACTGGAAAACATTAAAAGTAGCCGACCTGATTGACAAGATAAAGGATCGTGAAACCAACAAGCCATTTTATCCCTTTTGTATGATAAACTTCCACGTTTACTTTTATACCAATTTTTGAAGATGTCGTACATTTTTCTCCAGATGGAACTCTCGACTAAAAATTACAATTAACACAATCATTTTTAATTCATTTTGTTATTAACATGACGATCATAATTATTATTATTGCTGATTCTATGTGATATAAAATACATGGTAATACTTTCTGTTCTTGCCACATCCTTCTATGATTCTACTCTTTTTTTAAAAGTACGAAAGCCTAACGAATTTTAAAATGATAATCAACTTTGGCCGGAAGAATATTTATTAAACAGAATACCATCACTGATAGAAGGGTGTGTCGGATTACTGGAATGGAAATTCTATGGTTTCATTAAAAAGGGACCAACAAAATATCAACCAAGGAATATAGGTGCATTAAATTTTATTCATTTTTAAATGTTATAGTGTACAAAAAGAATTTCTGATTTTATTTGACCAAATAAATGCTGTGAGAGCAGTTGACTGAGTAACAAAAGCGTTAATTATTTTGAAAAGTTATAGTGATTTATTTGACCTAATAAATGCATCGGTAGCGCCTCACAGTTGACCGCTGAATACAATACACAATAGACACTGATAAACGCGTTAGTTTCGTTATTGTTATGAAGATCGAACGCATTCGATTCTGGTGGCTGCTCTCTGGTGGTAGGATTTGTTGCTCTGGTAGGTATCTGGTGGTGTTTAGTAGGACCCATCTTTAATTGCAACTTTCAATAACAGTACACAATATTGATTTGTATGGCCTACCTAAGACTCCAATATGTATAAAATATTTCCAAGTTTTAGCAAATTCAGTTCAATAATCTATGTCTGGTATCTTTGGAGATTTAGACTAAATTACTACCATGTGGGTTTCTCCCTTCTAATGTTACCTATATCTACCCACCAATCAGCAGTCAGAGACTGGACTGTTCCATAAAAAGAGTAGCACATTTCGCTACAATATTTAAAATCCATTCACTTCTACTTCTTAAAATACAAATGTTCACAAGACAAACATACACAAGTTTTATTACAATTATTTGGAAATGAAGTTATTTGTAAGTTGTCATGAGAAAAAAATCATGACTTTTTTTCCGAAACCGACAGGATTTAAACATACTGTTGGACCCTGGGATTGGTAGCATCTTGGCCCCCAAGCTACAACTACTCCACTCCAAAAGTATAGTTTGTATTCACCACAGCAATCAATTTAAAGAACTGAAGCTGTGACATTTTGTATGAGTATCTACCTCTTCTACTTCTTTTTTTCTTAGACTGTCAAGGCTGAAAACCTATGGCGTACAAAATCATTAAAGAAATTTTTTTTAAAAAGAGGTAATTCATCAATAAAGGCAAGAGTGTTACTGTCACAAAAGTCAAATAATATTGATCCAGTGGTTGTGCCTTGTAAGTATTTGAAATGGCAGGACAATGTTAAGTAGCAAATCAAATCTAAATTTATGATGAAATTAATAAAATGTGTAAAACTAATAAATACATTAATAATTCATAAAGTATGTTTATTGTTTTTGGGCGCAAATGTATTTACAAAGAATCTAATCTGTTTTTTCTATTAAAATCTTTATTTTATATTTTATTTGTTACAGTGCCTCCAGGTATGTTATACTCAAGACTTTTGACTTCCTGAGGTCATTAAAAAAAAAAGATTTTTGTCAAAAAATACAGCTAGACCTAAACAAGCCTAGGCTAAGTATATATATCTCTACGGGTGAAATTAATTATAACTAGATTTAATTTGTCAATATGACGA
This sequence comes from Antedon bifida, assembly GCF_963402885.1. Lineage (NCBI taxonomy): Eukaryota > Metazoa > Echinodermata > Crinoidea > Comatulida > Antedonidae > Antedon > Antedon bifida. The sequence continues at coordinate 14,361,682 of NC_136228.1, read as the reverse complement.
ATTATAGGTTATGTGCATTGATTTTTAAGATAATTGATTTTTAAAAGATATATTGATTGATTGATTTTGTCAGAATCTTTAATTATTTATAATATATGAAAGATAGGATCTTGGTACTGTAAATACACTAACCAGTATCACTGCATATCGAGCCATATACACTTTAATAAAACAATCTGATCAAAGATCCCTTTTATTATGTCATAAACCACCCTTGTTACATATTAATAAAGACATAAGTTACTTTTTCTCTAGATTTCATTATAAATCATACATATAATCTATACACTAAGAAATAAAATTGAACAAACAATACGGATATAACAAAAAACAAGGCCATATAAATGGCTGCAGTCGCGTGCTCAAGTTAGTGTTTACCGTCCGACCGACATAGTGAGCTGTAGAGTCACGTTGCACGCGAACTAAAAATATTATTTCGTTTCAAAAGGTGAGACTCGATCTCGGTACCTCAAATGCTATAGAGGCGATCACAGACCACTGAGCCATTTACACATCCGACTAAAATTTGAAGAAAGATTTTACTATGCAGTAATCACTTTGTTGCAGATAGATGATTACATACAGCAATAAATCATAATTTTTTACTATGATGACATCTTTATATTTTTTAAATGATGCAACTTTAATATATGAACATTTTAAAGAAGAAGGTTAATGTTAAGTTTGTTATTTCGGTCCAAGAAAATGTCATAGTTTGTTTGATTGTCAACATTTTTTTCATTTAATATGCAATTAATGATGATGTAATAAACTTTTTTCCCCTTAGTTTCATAATTTATATCTAATAATACATTAATTTAAAAATTTAGCATATTTTCACCATTTTGTTAACTCACTTCTGATGTGCTTGTAACGCGGTTTCAAGTTGAAAAGTGAATAAAATATGATGAAATTGCTAAAAAGAAAGAGAGAGACAACAGGCAAAAATACTGTGCTACAACGTTTAACATGCAAAAATCTGCGCACTCATGGCAATTTTTTAAATGCTTTTATTGCCTGAAACGTACTCTAATTTCACTGAAAATCAATTTTGAAAATTTTAAGTGTACGTATGCATACGTATATGCGCTATTCATAATTGTATTGCCATATGATGAAATATGACCTGAGTACCAAATTTTGTTTAATTATAATACATGCTTGAAGATATGATTACAAACGTGATTTCGTTAAATCGCGAGTAGACTGCGAAATTTTTGATTGCACACCATGAAAAGATAATCCCATCGATTCCTGGCAATAAGGAATATACTCTGAAAAATTGAGGTAGCTAGATTAAATTGATCTCAAGATAATTGACGGAAAAAATAATGCTAAGGAAAGAATAAATAAATAAATATTCTGACAAAATCCATAAGGTTATATGTAGATATTGTTATATGCATGATAATGTATATAACCTAACGGGCAATGCTGCAACCCTTCATAGTTCATGATGGGAGGTTTAAGACCATGTGAGGCCTTGAACATCAAAATTGTTATTTTTGGTGGTCAAGTTATATTTTGTACATTATATGTAAAAACTAATTCCTAACCTAACTGTCTCCCCAAGTTAATTTTTATTTGTTGAAATGTTTTTCTATCCAATGATAAGTGTTTTAATAATATATAATTAGGTTTTTGAAAAGTGAGAGGCATGCGAGGTATGACAACAGATTATGCAAGGCATCGATTTACCATTCTTATTTCCCATGTGGGAAGCAGCCAACAAAAATCAAATGTATATATAATCAATAATATAAGATATTGTCACACACTTCCTTTGCTTTTCCAAGTCAATACAGTCAGTAAGCGTAATATTCTGGACAACTTACTAACACTATACCACAGTACACAGCATAAGATCATGCACCCATTTAAAGATTATACATAATTATTCTGTATTATAGAGTTCGGTAAGGACCTATTGTTTTGCTAAATCATTTTCTAGATACACCTTTTAAGATCTTAAAATATCTTTATTTTGCAATGCCTGTGCTGATTGCTCGCTCCTTAAAATTGCTAAATTATTAGTCATCATTTGTCAGAGGCTAGCTTACTTTCATGGCACCTATGTCCTAGAGAGAAGTACAAGTGATATGCAGTTGAACTTCTCTGTGAAAACTCAAACAAAAGCTTTCATGTTTGTTCTTCCTATCTAAACCAGTGTACTTTCCATAAGAGAATACAAAACACTTTTTATTTACTTGTATCCGTCAAATAAATAAATAAAATACTGTAAAATGTGTTGGTCTCAGCCTAACCAGTTGTGAGCACCCTTTATAGGCAGATACTTTTCCTGGATCCTGTGGTGTCTGCTTTCCATACCCAAGGCTCAGTTGTACAATAATAATGTTTGGTTTATTTTTAGAGGAAATGAAGCCAACAGAAAGAAAAACTGATCAAGGTATGATTTAAAATAAGTAGTCTCTGATAAACAGTTTGAAAATTGTAGGCCTACCCTTACTCTTTATGAACTTAAGGATAATTAACTTAGTAATTATAAAGTATGTGGCTTGTTTAATGACAACGAATTAGTGGATTTTAAAACACAAGATAATTTATCAATACATGTTCTAAGTAAAAATTATCAGTATTGCACAATTTAAATTTATTTAAATCCAGTGAAAGTGTCATTTGATATTATTTAAAATACAATTCAAGTACAAATGACATTTACAATTGTAATGAAGAAAAAAACAAAATTTGGTACTGCATTCACAAAACACTTTAATACTAAATCGTTTATGTACATTGTTACCTTTATAAACAATTGAACATGTAATAAATGTTGTGTCATATTGTGCATCTTACCATACAAAATTGGGAATGTGTATAGCATCTATGTATGTATTATATTGTGAAATTCATTTGTTACAGGTGATATTGCAACATCAAGTTCAAATCAAGGTATGTTTTGTACATGGTAACAATGTATAACAAGAGCCAAGTCTTCATTTATAACCACTTATGTTCAAAAATTTGGATAACAGTGGTATAAACAACATCACTACAGTACCCTTCGGTATATGTATTGCTTTTTATCCATCTTCCTCCTACTACTCATTTAACTTCTTTTCACACACCCTCTTCATAACATGTATCGATATCAACTTGGCTGTCCTACTTTTAAAGCTCTCCATAATCTTGCTCCTCAATCTATCTCTCAATTACTTGCTAAGATCACATCTAATGGGCGCATGGCCACACGGCAGATCACTAACGGTGATCTCCTTATACCCAGACGGTACTTGGAACTTTTCAAACAGTCTTATAGCTTAAAAGCTCCAACTTTTTTAAATTCTCTTACTTTAGATATCCGACTTGCTTCATCTTACTCTACATTAAAAGTTTTGCTCAAGAACCATCTCTTCCTTTGCATCTCTGTGATGGCCAATTTTATTTATTGTTTTTATTGATTTACCATTTGATTCTAATTTTTTTTTTTTTATAAATTGTATTTTTTAAAATTTCATTTTTTTGTTGTTTGTTGATGTCAAATTGTATTTTTGTTGAAAGAAAAAAAATAAATAAATAAAAACAGTTAAATATGTGTGTCAGGCTCTGCTATTTCAGGCGCAAATTCCTTGGAGCTGGAGGAACTGACTTTTTACTATGCACTTATTAATTGCTGACTTCGAAGTATAATATAATGCTTGTGGCGGCGGATACTTTGCTTGGAAAGTTTACCGTATATAAGATTATAAATATGGTTATTGTCAGGATGATTAATGATAATACTACACTCTCTATAATATAGGATCATACAAGAATATGCTTAATTTATTCATTTCAAAAATACTACCTTAAAGAAAGAAAAGAAATATGTAATACAAAGCATAAAAAGCTAAAATGAATCTACAAATACTGTCGAAAAATAATAAATACTTTTCATTGTCATAAATTCCATGATTAATTTTTTTCCTTAAAATAGGACTTATTATATATTAATACATATTACTTTTGTTATTATTATTATTAATATTAGGAGTAAATTAATAATAGTGGGTAGTTTGTGTAGTGTATTTGTTTCAAGACTGATTATATGCAACTAGAGGGTGAGCTAAATAAATAATATCAGTATTAGCTCGCTTCGCTAGCTCCCCCTCTACGAAGTGTAGACGATGGTCCTCGGAATGATATAATGACCGGCTAAAAAGGTTTTAGAAGGAAGTTCTGGCCTGGACGTTTCCGGTCGGTTACCATTATTGAAATGCTTGATATTCGTAAAACTAAACCTACTACTAACCTGGTTCACAGTGTCTTAGACGATTAATAACATTTTGAAGTATAGTGTTTATTGTTTGGTAGAGCCCTTATAGGGTGGAGGTGGGAGGCGGAGTTAATTTGAAGAAGGTGCTTATTCGAGGGATATGTTTAATTTTTTAGTTTTAATAATATGACATGTAGAATCAAATAAAATCTACTAGTAGATATGAAAAGTGGTAAAAAAAAAAGTTTTGTTTTGCTAACTACTGTACCTTCACACCCTTGGTCCGAAAATAAACAAAAAAACTAAAATGGCTATCACCACCAACGGCCAAGTTGCAAGAAGTTGCAAGGTGATTGACTCACCGTGATCCCGGAAATTACTTCTACCGGGGTATGGTTGAAAATCTACCTATGAAATCAGAAATTTGGTTATAAAACCCTTTATAATTCATTCATTCATTCATCTTTTTATTTCGGAATACCATGATGATGATAATATATTCATAGCAAAAGAGAGAAAAAAAAAAATCTCAATCTAAGAGCTCATAGAACAAAAAATATATATATATATATATCTTCCTAAGATAGAAATATGGAATAATATCGTAATAGTGAGAACTAATGTTATCAAATGATGATGAGGTAAGTATCAAAAGCGGAGATTTGTCCCGAAGTTTTTCAATTATGCTCGCCTATGTCAGAATTAAGCATAATTTATATATAGATAATATTTTCCCTAACAATTAAAAGATAGATGTTGAAGAAAGTGCTATCTGATGATGACTATAGAATAACAAGAGACATGACTAAACATCTATTTTTTGTTTGAATAGAGTTATATGTTTTAAGTGTTATTTCACTTATGATTTTTGTTATATTGTTTTTTGATGAGACAAATAGTTCATAAAAATTGTATAATTTTATTCTTTAAAAAAAAAGCTATTCACCTCATCTCTGGCACACCAGTCTGTTATTTTCTGATCTAAAACTGTTAACTGTCCAAGACATCAATACTCTTCAACAATGCACTTTTGTATATGAATATGATGTCAATCATCTACTTCCTATTAAACTTTCTTGCAGCGTCACAAACAAAAATAATCTTACTTTTATAATGCATAAATGGTAACGATGAAATTAAAATGGCCCCTTCAAAAAAAATTGTCTTTCAAAATAAAACAACTTTTTTTTCAACAATAACTTCCAAATAGAAAAAAACTTTAAAGTGTTATTTTGGTTTTTGTGCTTCCTTGTATTTGGGTGCTTGTTTGTCCTGTTTTATTTTTGTTCTGCGGCATGTTAAATTAATTAGATTTTTTTAAACTGGTTTTTGCCGTCACAAGTTTAATTGAGACCTTCCAATTTATTACTTCCAGGGTTTTCCCCCTCTTTATTATTTATATTTACCATAGAGGTATTATACCTCTCTATGCATTTATCACCTTTATTTTATTTACTTTGAAAAAAAATATATATATGTATTATGTTGAATTTGAATATTGTTTTTATTAATGAACTTCAGTATTAATTGATAATTCAATAATAAGTATTTAAGTAATAATATTTCTATAAAAGTTTAAATATAAGAAAGAAAAGAGATTATGGAGTGGTGCTTTTCAGAGATCTTACAATGTAAAATATTGTAAGTTACTGTCAAATTTAGGCAATCTTGTCAAGGTCATATGCCTGACCTATATATTGAATGATTTCACAATTTCTTTGTAAGAAAATAGTAGAGGGGAGACATAAAAACAAATTTAATATTTATCACAAACTGGTTTTTATCAGAATTGTTGGAAACAATTTTAATCACTGTCAAATTATTGTCCTGTAATTTTATTTTCAGATTCTAAATCTTACATCAATTTTCGAAACCTAAAACGTGATCTCAGCAACTACTATGACGTTGCCTCTGAGCAATACTTTTGGTTACGATTACTTCTATTTGATCTCCTAAGTGTGGGCGAAATTGAAAATCCAATTCTCATTGGAAACGACTTACTTAATTCACTCACTGGCAAAGGTTTAATCTCACCAACCAATGTTAACTTGCTGTTAGACATTACAAAACTGTCACAAATCAAGGAAGCTGAAAAACTTGTAATACAGTATATGAAAGACAACAAGGTTCAAGACAGGTCTGATACAAATTTGTCATCTTACAGAAAGCGGTTGTTTAAAACGATATTAAACATTGGCCCAGATACATTCAGAAAAGTTACTGCTTACTATGAATTGACAAAATATAACTTACCAAATGTATGGGATGCAGTCCTCAGGCTTGAAATTGATAAAAAATTAGCAGACGATCCAGTCAAAATACAGAGGTTTGCTGACCTTCTAAACCAAAAAGCGAAAGACATACTACTGGACAATGGTATGTATTTATTTATTGCATTAGTTGTATAAGTTACTTGTATATGTAAATATTGTTTTTTTTGGTTGTGTTTTTAATGTTAATGAGTAAACAACATGTTTGTAAAAAGAATGTTTTATTGAATATGCAATATGTTTTGTAAATTTGACATGTTAAAAGTAAACAATACTTGACTTTACAGAAAATAATGTAGATGCCTAAAAATATTGATGTGTATAAACAAATAAATTAAGAAACTATTGGGCAGATAGTAAAATCCTAAAAAAGGTACTGTGTATAGGCCAAAGATTAATATATAAATAATATTAAAGGGGATGTAAAAAAATACAGAAAATAACGAAAAAATAGAAAATGTATAGAGATTCAGCAATTACTGTTTATGAAACATTGAATGAATGAATAAAGGTGGTGGTTAACCACAAAAGATTTTTTTTTAAAGTTGTAATGCTATTGAATCATTGATTTAAATAATATTTTACATGAAGGTAATTTTATTTTTAATATGAAATAATAATTTTTTTTTAATAATTTTATTATATTTCTGCTAATTTATAGGCAATAGTGAGAAAGACAAGAATGAGTCTGCATCATCAGGTGACCAATTGGAACCAGGTGAAGATAAATCTAATAAAATGGTTATTATGGAGAAACACATAAGTAAGGAAGATGTTTATATGATTATTGTGATGATCTGATCAGCATGATTTTAATATTGATTATAAATATACTACTGAATTTATTGCATTATACTTGGTACTTGCTTCTCTTCAACTCTGTTGGTTTGGGTTTTGAGACAACTGTAACCTTTGTTAGTCAGTAATATATGTATAAAGTTTTGACACTTTAATTATTTATTATAACCTAATTCATAACTCGCTTATAGCCTTTTTAAAACATTGTTAACCCATGGCTTGTCTCGGCTATCTTTATAACTGTCCTAGGAGGAAAGTTCTTATCCATTAATACCCTCATTTGATCATTATCAAACTTAATTTAACATCTATTCGATAAAGTTTATGCCAGCATGTATTATTTAAATCATATGCCTTCGTTGCCGATTGGATACATGATTCACTTACTAAAAGTAGCGTGTCTTCCCATAATTTTAGGTATATAAAAATTGAGTCACCAAATTCTAGCATTATGATCCAAGCGGTTTTGCTGCGGACTAGCAACCCGGGTACTATACACAATGTCCAAAGATGTGTAAATTATAAATCCTTTTATGTTGTTGGAAATTTACAACTTGCTTGAGCAACCTTTCTATAAACTGTTGTTCATTCAAATGAAAACTGTAAGATACATAGTAAATGCTTCTCTCCTGTCCTATTCCAATCCATTGTTTTCTTACTTTGGTCTGTTAAAAAGTTACTGACAATATAAATCATCTTTGACAATTTTTTTAGTATTTATATTATTATAATTTTCACAAAAATCGGAGCACAAACCAAATACGTATTCCTCTTTAAAAAAAAACTACTTCCTTTAAACATAATAATCAGTTCACTGGTCATAAACTCTGGGATAACTTAACATTTCCCATCAAAAGTGCCTTATTAACGAAAAGTTTTTCAAGTTTAATGTGTAATCATTCTTTCACTTAATTCAGTATTTTATATTTGACTCTTTGGGTACTCTGAAATTGTATTAATTCTCTAGTTGGTTTCTGGTCCTATGTTGTCCTGCATTTATTTTTCTGTTCATGTTCTTCACAATTGTAATGAAGAAAATAACATATTTTGGTGTAATACACTGTAATAGTTTATGTACATTGTGTTCATGATAGTAATTGAACCTGTGATAGAGCACTTTCATACATAATCTGGATTTTTTATAGCATCTATTGAATGTATTTTTGTTACTTTTATGTGTTACACTTACACAGGTGATGTTGCAACAGCAAGTTCTAATCAAGGTATGTTATGTTTATTTTAGTATAAATTATATACAAGTTAATATTTAAGTAATGAACTACTGCAGTTCTTCAAAGAACTCACTGTTGTCATTCCACAACAAAATGTAAATAGGCATTCTATACTACAAACCTTATATTTTACTTACTTTTTTTGTTTAAATAATGCCATAAAATGTATTTTTGATCTCTTGCTCATAAATAAAAATCTCACTTACAAAATACATCAAAATGTAAATATACAAAACTGATGAAAAAAAAGAGAATTAAGGCATATCTCATTAATTGTGATCATTTTTAGGCAGTAGTGAGGATGAACATGGCGGCACACCATACCAATGCCAACCCGATACATTTAATAGAATGGTTATGGAAAAAAACATAAGTAAGGGAAAAGGAAGATTTTTATATTATTGTTTTAGGATGTTAACAAAGATGTTAATAGATAATAAATGAAGATATTACGTTAAAAGATGTAGCATAATATTATAACCACAAATGATATGTGTGTGTTGTTACATAATACTGTATTATTTTTATATTCATACTAATTATTTGTTATCATTAAATAGAATAATAAATTATAATTTTGATAATTGAAATATGCTACTGAAAATAATAGATAATATTTTATACTTTTGAACTATTTAGATTTCTCGAGCAATGACTTTAAACAGTTGATTGGAGACTTTGCGGAATGGTTTGATAAACGTGGACAGGCTAACAGACTGCAAAATCTATTCTTTAAAATAGTGGATGATGATAAAGTATTGGATACGTTTACCAATACAATTGAACTGTTACATTTTTTAATTAAACGTGACATATTGAGCCAACAGCGTCTTTCTGTCTTGTACGACGCAATTAAAGTAACTGAAGATTGCGACAAGGAGAATGGAGTAAATACTCCATGCTTTGAGTCATCTATTACAGAAAAGCTTCCTGCCTTCAAGAATTTCAGGAAGTGTAAGGTAGTATCATTATCACAAGATGCAATAAAGAATTTTAAAGGTGGGATCCAATAATTAGATTTCTAACATTGTTAAATGCTTAAAGTAAAATTTACGAATTGAATACTTAGATAATAATTTGTCTTGTTTTAGGGTTAGAACCTTTTTTCAGTGGTTAGAGAATTTCTAAAGAGGTCATTAATATTCATGAGCTTCTTGGCATTTCCTGTTTGGTATCTGACACCTCTGCTCCCAATGCCATTAAAATTTCCACCATATTACAAGTAAAAGACTGTAGACATTAAACACACATCATCATTGAGTCACTTTAAGTCACTACTCAAAACTCACCTTTTCTGATTTTTTCTACAGCGCCATGAGCAATGAATGTTGGAATGGCGCTATATAAATCGAACGATTGATTGATTGATAGACGTTTTATTTCCAGAGCCCACCTTTAAAATCGGAAAATCCTCGATGCGCGTTTAAAAAATCAACATGTAGCTCTACAAGCTCTGAGTGTTTCCTTTTTTTTAGATATTTTTATCTGTAGTCTAACCATAGTTACCAACCTGAGAGATTTTAATTTTTGGGGGTTAAAAATTGAACTGATCCACCAACCAATGGCAAGAAAATTCAACACAGCTTTTATAAACGCACACAACATTATGTCTCTGTGTCATGTCAGTGCAATGCAGGATTTTACATTTAGTAATCACGATCGTGAATAACGCATGCTGGCTATTGGCCCATTATTCGTCACGGCGTGCGACCGCGGAAAAATTAATTGCAATTTTTCCCTGATATTACGTATTTTTGTTGATATGTGTGATGTTATAATATTAATACTCGCATAATGTTCTATACTTTTAATACCAATTAATTTGAATGCATTTTCTTCTCAAATTGTGATAAAAAATGATCACACATATACTTGTGAGACAAATGTGTGGTCACGCATGCGTTTGTTCAAAATCCGTGTTTCATTAAAAAAATCACTTTAAGATGCGGGACCGTCCCGCACAATGCGAGACGGTTGGTAACTATGTCTAACTATTTAAAAGTTTACATATATTTTATTCTCAACGCATTATTGGTGCTCAGAAAATGAATTTAATGAAATTTTGCTTTTAGAACAGTGGGTTTCCTCGTTTTGCGACTCCCGAATGGACATCCCAAATGAGTAAAATAAAAATAAAATAAGAAACAATGATTTGTATTTGTTGAATATGGTGAATATTTCCATTGAAAACCTGATTCTTATTCAACTTGACTCTTGTTCAGTAGGATAATCAATCTTTCAACTCATGAAAATATTCTCCCCATTCAACTCATAAACATTGATTATTTGTATACCATAAATAATGGTATGAACCTACTATGTATTTCAGAATCAAAACACTAATTAATGTCCATGGTTTGCATGTTACATTTTTTTTTCATATTACATTTATTCCAATATTTTCTAGGCCTAGCTCCCGTCAACATTTTCTGTCTGGTCAATTATTATAAATATCACAATATTTTAACCAGTTTATTTACCCACCATATTCAATATTGTACAATAGATAGCATCTGATGATCATGTAGATATGGTTGGTGTATATAGAGATTCATCCTCTTCTTTTTGCTGCATTTGTCTTTTATTAAATACTGCAATGCAGGTTGTACGCTATAGTCTTCTTTAGCGATATATGTATATGTATTTGTACCTCAGTGTAATTATTGTAATACCGCAATAGTCTATCTGTAATGTTAGCTTGTCATACCTCATTACTATTATACCTACTAGTGAGTAGATCAACATTGAAAAGTAACTGGTTTAAATGCAGTTTATTTATTTGTTGACCTTTCACCTTTGAATCAGTGACACAAAAAATGTTGCAGTCAAGTTTAAAAACAAACAGAAAATATGAAATTAAATAATAAAAAAGGAAAAATAAATGGGAAGTACCCATAAGTAAAAGATGTTAAAATTAAAGCTAATCAGAAGACAAATGACTTAAGTAACTTTATTAAAATAACAAAAAAGATTTTAAGTAATTTTATTATAATAACAATACTGGAATATTTACAAGCAGCAATACAAGCAATCATTGGGATTTGTTTATTTTAATTATTTTCATTTTACATAAAGCATAGAGATATTAAAACTATATATAATAGTTCACTATAATATCTCTATACATAAAGCATAGAGATATTAAAACTATATATAATAGTTCACTATAATATCTCTATACATACAGTAAAGCATAGAGATATTAAAACTATATATAATAGTTCACTATAATATCTCTATACATAAAGCATAGAGATATTAAAACTATATATAAATAGTTCACCATAATATCTCTATACCTAAAGCATAGAGATATTAAAACTATATATATTAGTTCACTATAATATCTCTATACATAAAGCATAGAGATATTATAACTATATATAATAGTTCACTATAATATCTCTATACCTAAAGCATAGAGATATTAAAACTATATATATTAGTTCCCTATAATATCTCTATACATAAAGCATAGAGATATTAAAACTATATATAATAGTTCACTATAATATCTCTATACATAAAGCATAGAGATATTATAACTATATATAATAGTTCACTATAATATCTCTATACATAAAGCATAGAGATATTAAAACTATATATAGTAGTTTACTATAATATCTCTATACATAAAGCATAATGATATTAAAACTATATATAATAGTTCACTATAATATCTCTATTCATAAAGTGATAAAGCTGTGAGTTTTTCTTGTCAGAGAATAATAGAGATTTTCTGCTATTTTGTATACATTTGTACATTACAGTACCAAACCATCATTATCATTTATGTTAAATTTTAAAAAATGCCTGAGTTAGAAAATTATCTTACTGTTAAAACTGATTTTCATGGTGCTCAATTGAAATTTAAGGCAAGGTCAAATACTCTTCAACTTGAAAGTAGATTAAGTAAATGGGATATGAATAATACTGGTAATTGTATGTTATGTAAGGATGAACCTGAAGATTTATATCATTTTATGTTAAATTGTAAAGTACTACAAGAAGTGCGAATTTCAAAATTTGAATGCTTGGAACAAAACCTTAATGATTCTGGTCTTTCAGATCTATGGAATTCACTCCAGTTAAATAATTCAGAGGTTATCTTAATGATTAAACTTGGTGGTGATTGTTTTATTTATTTATTTATTTATTTGGAATTACACCTTTAGATCGGTGGCACACTTAGCACAAAGGTGCATCCTTCACAATATAAAATATAACAATTAACAGAAAAGTAAAAAAAAAAGGCAAAAGCAACTATCAACCCCTATCCTACCCAACCCCCGACCCCCCCTCCCCCACCCCAATTTACATCGATACATACAGTAGATCATTACTTTACACAAATGAATACAAAACAAGATATAGTAAAGTGTATTAAATAAAATAAACTGATAAACACAGCTTATTACGAAAAACCCCACCAACCCCCCTCCTTCCCCCTCCCCCACTTTTTTCCAATTTACTTAATGTAGCAATGTAGATAACATAGTTATTGAGTCATGGAATTCAATGAATCATTTTGAAATTTCCATGCTTGTTTTAGGTATCTTTTACAAAAACTATCCAAAATATTTTCACACTCTTCATCAATTAAATTATCTTGAGTATCCCAAAATATATTTAAGTTTGTCATTTTCATGAGAAGTATAAAAAGTATCAAACATATCTTTGCTGCCATTTCTATACATATCCACATATAAATTAAATAATTCCTGATTACGTATATTATTTAAAGCTGGACAATTAAGGATGAAATGATGGATGTCTTCGTCCGAATTTGTACCGCATAATTTACATTTTTTATTATTATCAATATTCCAATTTGCAGTTCTATCATTCAAAGGTAGAGTATTTGAACGAGCTTTAAATTTTAATGCAGCACCTTCAAAATTAGTTTTATCAATTAAGTAGGTTTCAAGTCCAGGTTTTGATTTTAATGTTTCATAGATGTGGAGACTTGATTTATTTTGTAATTCAATTCTCCATTCATCTATCATTATAGAGTTAAGTTTTCTTAAGATTTCAGAAATTGGAAAGTAGACTTCTTTATAATTTGAGAGAGTGGTGAAAATATGTTTGGATTCACAATTACACTTCAAGAGAATATCGTTTATACAAGATAGAAACTTATACCTTAAGTCTTTAAATTCACAATTAAGTTGTAGCATTCCAATAAACATAATTTTTGGCCATCGATAGTTTTCCATCTTTATAATTCTATGGAAGTATTTCATACGAAGAGCGTTATGAATCTCGGTAATTGGAGACCAACCAAGCTCTCCATATAAGGCGGCACATTGTTCTGTTCTCATTCCAACAATGTCGATTAATATGGTAAACAAAGCCCATGACATTCTTGATAAATTCTGCAAATCATACCTTAAGAAAGCATGGGCCTTTAGACAACGTATAAAGTCTAACATTATCGAATGATTTTTTATATTTTTTATTGTATGTAATTTGGTTTAGTTATCTTACTTTGTTCTTTTTCTTTTTTTTATATCAATTCTGTTTACAGTCATCAAATAATTTACCACAGCTGAAATAATTTAATCTATGCTTTCCTGTTTATTGATGTCCCTAATTTGGGTTCCTATTGTTCCTTATTATTTTTGCTGGTAGACACTGTATATCAAGAATGTGTATATCTTAACATAGATTCTAAGTACTGTATATTCCTTTGTTCATATACTAATTGATATGCTAATTTAGTGTCCAAGCTTATGTATGTGGGTTGCATTTAATTGGTTTTAGTATTACAGTTTATTTTTAATTTGGTTTTATCGAACTTCCGTTTTATCTGAGTATTATCTGTTTTAATCTAGTCTACCTTTATTTTTATACTCATATATTTTTATATTGTATGTTTAATTGTTTTAAGGATGCACCATTATTATGTGTGCCGCTGTTCAAAAAGCGTTTTCCAAATAAATTATTATTATTATTAGTGATGAAATATTATAATATAAAATGTGAATAAGATGATTTATTTTTGTATAAAGAATATTGTAACAATAAATAATTTATATTTTGATTCATTTTATCAGTCATTGTGTTTTGTGTGTATAGCAATATAAAGGATTATTTGTGTGTTACATTGTCTGCTACATTGATTTGTAACTGTAAAATACAGTCAACTCTCCAACCCAGAACATTCATGAAAACTCTTAAGACGATTTTAAAGACCAGAATTCCTTTCATTCAAATGCTTTTAAGAAATCATCCATTTTAGCTCTAATCAAGTGTGTTTGGCTTCTATAAGGAGATCTCTAATCAAGTGTGTTTGGCTTCTATAAGGAGAGCTCTAATCAGGTGTGTTTGGCTTCTATAAGGAGAGCTCTATATCTTTGATTGATATAATAGGTGTTACATTTGTCTAGAATCAAAATTTCTTTTTTTCTTATTTTGCAATTAGAAATGTTCAGCCTTGAAGCTGCTTTTTGTTTAATCTACCATATTACACAAATATAAACAAATCAATTCAATTTTCTTTTCTAATAAAATGAGTAAAAAAAGAGTAAAAAAACTTGGAATTAGAATTAATTCTTCATTCTTTATTGTTTGAAGAAAAAAAACAAAACAAAACAGGATCACAAAATCAAATATAAAACTGGATATTATTCTTTATACAAATTTCTAAGGAAGGATTATTTGGAAGAGGATAAAGAGAAATGTAGGCCTAATAAAATTTATATCAATATAATATTTTTATCCATTTTACCATGGAGAAATATGATATTAATCATTAACCCGGAGTTTTTATGTCACCGCGATGTGGCCAATCGGGCAAATTACAGTAAATCATGGTAAATGTATTATTTTTTTTTAAAAGCTCTTTAATTTTGATATAAACATTGATTGCGCCCTCAATAAAGTTTAATTTCAACAACATACCACACCATAAACAAAGTTCTTTGACAACATTTAAAAAAGTAAGTATTTACCTTATTATGAACTTAAAAGCGCCCGGAATTCTTTAGAATGGCAGATAATATTCATTGATAGGCATCATTAAACCTATCTTACTCATATTATGTTGGACTAGCCTAGATGATCTATCTTATATAGGCCTAGCCCTAGGCCTAGGCTCCTAGTCCCTATCTCTCTAGTTAGTACTACAGTAGGCTACTCTAGGAGGAGGGCATATAGCATGTAGAAGGGATTTAGATATGGCTATTAGGCCTAGGCCTAGTAAGACTACAGATTATTGGAGTAGGAGGCCTAAGGTGTTCTATGGTCTATTATTAGGCTGGAAGGCCCTGCTTTAGACCAGGCCGGCACTGATCGGTATCGGATCATCTCGGTCGCGTTTCATTTCGGTCGCGCTTCCGGTAAATCGAACTTCCGGCGATTTCTATGGAACGCCGCTCAATGCAGTACTGTACACTGTAAGCTCTAATTAAAGATCGAAGTGTAGGCTCTATTATTTTTTATGTGTTTACTTAAAAATGTTTTTATATAATAATCATTATATTTAAATAAATATTGTAAAAACAGTATTTTATTAATTAGTTTAACTTTTTTTTAAATGTTTTTATAAGCATTATATTTTTATATATTTTGTAAATATTCTATTTGTTTCTGACGGGAAAAATTCAAACTCACTTTACACTTTTGTCAATGATCATTCAATCTTTTTATTTTTAAAACAAAAACATGTACACAAATATATTTTTAAAACAAAAACGCATATATAAATGTTTACATTCATCATTCAAATTGAAACCTTTTTATTTACATCTACAAACGTTATTTAATTTATCTATGTATTTAATCTTTTATTTATTAACAATGTTTACCTATATTTACATCTACAAACGTTATTTAATTTATCTATGTATTTAATCTTTTATTTATTAGCAATGTTTACCTCTATTTACATCTACAGACGTTATTTAATTTATCTATTTATTTAATCTTTTATTTATTAGCAATATTTACATCTATCTCATCTACAAATCGCGAACATCATTTGATATAACGTGCGTTACTTTTTCCGACAAATACAATGAGCTTTGTGCACTTTTGTCTGGATGCGTGCATTGTTTCCCCGCTGCACACGCGCTCTCTTTTTTTGCGTGCTTATGCTGATATTTTTTTTATTGCCTCTAATTAAATTTATACATCACAATACGGTAAAACTTTGAAAAAAATGCTCAATGGCGGTTTCTTCTTTTAAGAACATTTCAAGATGGGCTTCTTTTCAAGACTACTTTTTAAACTAAACAGAGGGGCTTCTTTGCAAAATTAATGCTGTAGATTTAGTAAATTGCAACTACAAATGTAGGACTTTGTAAGACATTTTTGCCGCCAGCTTTACGTTGTCTGTGGACAATCAGCGTTTCATCATGTTTCAAGAAAAAATTGACTGGAAAAGTAGTATAGTATTAACGATGGTTATGTTAGCGGTGTAGTTCTTCTTGACAGCTAATAATTATACATATTTTTTGTATAATTTAAGGGACGGATGGAGGGACATGGTAGACATTTTTTTGGCCGTTTTACGAATAATTTTTCGATAATAATTCATCTAAAAAAGCTACACCCATTCCATTTGTATTGTGGTGACAATAGACAATAGACACAAAAAGGTAAAATAGACAATTCGCCTTATTTCTTTATTTCTGTTTTTATTGTATCTCATAACAATAAGCATACAAAGTCAACAGACAATATGGTTTCATTCTAATTCAATAGCATGAGACACGTCAATGCATTATGTTTTTAAAAATTGTATTACATAATCGTGCAATATAGTGCATAAAAAAGCTCAGTGAAAGTCTCTCACTGATTTTTACTGGCACCAAACAAATATTCCCAATTTACTCATTCATAATTATTAATATTAACATATTGGAGTCTTCTTCGTAAGCTACTTGTTGTGTCCTGAAAATATAGATAAAAATCGTTACAAATACAGGTTTATAAATTCGAACTACTACACGTACCGACTGCTGAGAGAGAGTTAAATCTGACAGTTAAGTCTCAATCCTACAATAGCATCCATTTTCGTATGCTTTATGCATAATTGACGCGCCATACACTACGATCGATATTGTTGAAAATTGACCTTAATTGACACGCGACCGAAATGAAACGCGACCGAGATGATCGTAATTCCACTGATCCACGACTCCATTTGAAATCGGTCGCGTTTCCAATCGGTAGCGTATGGCATGCCAAATGTGCCTTTTGTACATTTTCTTTTGCTTATTCCTCCAGGGTCATACCGTATGCCCGATATGATTCTAGCAAGACAATGATGATTAGGTTTAAAAAAGGTGGTACAAAACATTTTTTTGCAAATCAGAGGTTTCCATTGGTACACCAAAGAGACGTAAAAAAATGAATTCATAAAAAATGCAATAATATGTTATGTACCCACTATATCGTTTAT
Organism: Antedon bifida; assembly: GCF_963402885.1. NCBI lineage: Eukaryota > Metazoa > Echinodermata > Crinoidea > Comatulida > Antedonidae > Antedon > Antedon bifida. Next base: position 14,343,760 of record NC_136228.1, on the reverse strand, counting down.
TATTGTTTTGAAAAAATGATAAATAATAATGGTATACATTCCAAAAATTTATAAATTAACATATTTCTCATTTTCGGTGGGAAATTTAACTGAAAATATTGGAATCTGATAACCAGGCCATTTTCTTGGGTGTTTATATTGTTAAGTTGTAATCAATTCCCGTTGATAAAGTAATTGTTAATAATAACTAGATATGAATATCAATCAATATGTTATTACAAAATAGACAAAAAATCATTACAAAAATGTACTAAAGATTTAAAAATAAATCACTTTGGGAATTGACAATTTAATAATTATCATCGTTAAATTGATCTATTATTATTTTTTCACATTTTAATTTTTCCTTTTCTCTTCATGTCAAGCAATTTCTGTTATTTTCTTCATCACGTCTGTCTAATGAGTGAGTTCTCTCCTTTCAATTAGTTTAGTATGTCAACTTCAGATATTAGTAGTCTACAGAATGTGTTTTGACTTAATGTTAGTAAAAAGATAAATATATTGGCACGTATGGCGTTACATACGTATAATGCTAATAGATCGATCATCGAAAAAAACAGGAGTTTCCAAACAAAAATTGAAACTCATGCATTGCGATTAATATTTTTTCAATTTGTAATTTTCCCATTTTTTTTCTTATGTCAGGCATTTTCTGTTATTTTCTTCATCACGTCTGTCTAATGAGTGAGTTCTGTCCTTTCAATTAGTTTAGTATTTCAACTTCAGATATTTGGGTAGTCTACAGGTAGGTTCTAGAATGTGTTTTGACATAATGTTAGTAAAAAGATAAATATATTGTCACATATGGTGTTTCATACGTATAATGCTAATTGATCAATCATCGAAAAAAAAGCACAGTAGTCTCCAAACAAAAATTGAAACGCCATCCGGTGGACTAACATAAAAAAGAGAATATAGACTACAGACTTGGGGCAAGTCGTCTAATATTTGGGCAACTAGTCTTTGTTATGGATGATGTTAGCAATGTACAGAAACAATTTTATTGCATTAAATGTTTTTTCTTTAGTTTAAAATGTATGTACAGTAAAGTGATTCATTTGTTCATGTTTGAAAGAGTTTATTTCAAAATAGTAGCATAAATCAATGTTGATGACCTATTAATATAGTACACCCTCCCTCCCCTGAAATTGATACTTAAAAAGTATATAAATTACTATTTAATTTAACTTTACTATACAATCAATTGTGTTAATAATTAATGCATTTTACTTTAAAGGCCAAAACTTGAATAGCGAAAGCTGATTTGTTTTGGTCTTTTTTGTCATAATTGTTAATGAAGTTTTATATTATATATTATTATATTATGAGAGTGACAAATAAAGTATTTACACAAATATATATATTTTGGCATTATGTGTACAATACAAATTTAAAAAAAGATAAGTTTAAACACTCAAATCGCTAGCATTACAAAGAATATATAATTTCTTTTTAAAGAATTGTAGGAAATTTTTAAAAAAATGTCCTAAATAGGATAGTTTTTGCAGTTTAATTTAAGCATGACAGATTTGCTCCTGTACACTGAAATCCATTAAAGATATATCGTCACCCGGAAAATATATATATTTTTCTTGAATATACAATTTTAATGTCATATTGATTATTTACTTTGACCAAAAATTGGAGCGAAAATAAACTATTTACCTGAAAATAATGCAAACAATAGTCAAATTATCAGACAATGGGTTGAAGCTGCAGAATTCCTTATTCAAAGTGTGATTTATTAATCTTAATTTTTCATGTTTTTGGGGGACAATATATCCAGTACCATGTGGACCCCTGTTGGGGGACAATATATCCAGTACCATGTGGACCCCTGTTGAATAAATTTGAACCTGGTGAACTTAAGAACAATAATTAATATTTAAATTTAAGAAACAACAAAATAAAGCTTATTGGCTGATGATTGACAGTTTGGATTTATTTATAATTGTCATGGTAACAATTTAAAAATAAAAAAGTAAACTAAATACATGTTTTTATTGTTCATATGGATTGTTAATTAAGTGATACATTTTATATAAGGACACACTCCATACATTACTAATGGGGAATTTAGGTGTAAGTTTTTATTGTTCATATGGATGTTAATTAGGTGATACATTATATAAGGGCACACTCCATACTAATGGGGAATTTAGGTGTAAGTTTTTATTGTTCATATGGATGTTAATTAGGTGATACATTATATAAGGGCACACTCCATACTAATGGGGAATTTAGGTGTAAGTTTTATTTTGATTGGTTCAGAAACGGTAAAGGTAACATGCACAGTGAACAGGCTTGTTGTGGTTTTTGTTTATTATATATCATTTAAATTTATATAAATTATTTAATAATTAAGTTAATATAAATATCAGGATACGGATAAAACTGGTCAACAATTGTTGACAAATATTTCAGTGTCACCCATCACCATCCTCAGCATTCTATTTCCTATGGTGACATCCAGAAGAGGAGTTGGAAACCGGAATTAGAACGCTGTGAGGGCATCACTGAAATATTCATAACAAAATGTAATGTTGTTTATAACTAACACATAAGAACATTCATTCGTGAATATAAATAATTGGTAATATCATGAAGGAAATAAAAAAGATTACATTATTTATTTCCTCCATAATATCACACAGTGTGCCTTGCTTTTGTGCATACACTCTTTTATTGACTTAACCAACTTGAATAGACAATATCCAGATGCCAATTGTGTAGTAAAATGATTTCATATGCTCTAGTTAACATGTTCTTTACAAAAGGTTGTTCTTTGTTAATATGAAGTATATAGAAACTACTTATAATAATATAAGTTGACAACTTATATTTTCTGTTATTTTCTAGTATGCAAGACTGACTCAAAGTCATGTGACACACAGAACGCTGTAAACAGGGTGTTGGCACTTAGCATAACAATAAACACCTTTGACGATGGACCAGTGAATGGAGGAATATTCAGACATGAACCTACAAGGGTAATTTATGGTTACCAATACCAGCAACTCTTTATGAATTCATTGTTAGTGACTGTGAGTTATATTATTCATTACAGTAATTTAACGTTTTAAGCTCTTTGTCATCTGAAAGTTACAAATAAACAGTACAGTTAAACAAACACAAGACACATGAATTTTGCTTTATCTAATCCAGCAGACGTATTTAGTGTGAGAACATAGATTACAATTTTTTTTGTGATAAACTTACAGTAAGCTCTGTCTACACTATCAAACTATTTTGACAAAAGGGTCAGGTCAGGTCATACAGATCATCTTCAGGCAGTAACACCAGCATGCAGGTCATTTTCATTCAGTAACACCACCATACAGGTCATCTTCATTCAGTAACACCAGCATATAGGTCATCTTCATCCAGTAACACCAGCATACAGGTAATCTTCATTCAGTAACACCAGCATAAAGGTCATCTTCGTGCATTAACACCAACATACAGGTCATCTTCATTCAGTAACACCAGCATACAGGTCATCTTCATTCAGTAACACCAGCATACAGGTCATCTTCATGCAGTAACACCAGCATACAGGTCATCTTCATGCAGTAACACCAGCATACAGGTCATCGCCATGAAGTAACACCAGCATACCGGTCATCTTCATGAAGTAATACAAGCATACAGGTCATCTCCATCCAGTAACGCCAGCATACAGGTCTGACGATAACTTCAATAAGAATTTATAGAGATACAGATAGTTTACCAAGAAATATTAAATGTTTACCTTTTATATTTTCAGAAGAGAATGTGTAGGCTTACTTTTATACTAGAAGCTATCAGCATTAATAATTGTTAAATGAAGACATTGTATTGAAAATGGAAAGGTAGGTTCTTTTTAATTTTATTATTTCAAATCAAAAAGATTAACCTTCAATTAATTTATAGTTTAAATGAAAAAGAAAACACTTTAAGATATTATTTTGAGAAAAATTACTTTTCAAATGTTCTTAAAAGATTACGACATCATAAATATTACAATTAAAGGGCCCATTTTCATCAAATATAATGATAATATTATTTCCATCAATCGTCATTTTCATAAAATAATGTAACAGTTCATTATAATCTTTTATCATTTAAACAGGAACAAATTAGAAGAAGCTTTGCATAGGAATGATTTTCAAACAATTACACACATTTGTAGAACGCAGCCAGATCTTGTGAAATCTATCGATGAGGTATTAAAAATATATATATATATATATATATAAACACAAGAGGCAAAGAACATTAATTCTAAACCGACCGGTGATATACTGAAATTTAATTAATTAATTTGAAACGATAAAGATGAGGAAATCTGTGAGAATGAGAAAAAGTCGCCCCAACCGAGACTCAAACTCGGACCGCCTGCTTGATATGCAGATGTCCTAACCATTAGACCACTGGGGCTTTCATGGTATTGTTCAAACTCGATTGGATAACGACTCTTTAACATTCTCGGCGTGTAATTATATATATATATATATATATATAATTTGAAACGATAAAGATGAGGAAATCTGTGAGAATGAGAAAAAGTCGCCCCAACCGGGACTCGAACTCGGACCGTCTGCTTGATATGCAGTTGCCCTAACCATTAGACCACTGGGGCTTTCATGGTATTGTTCAAACTCGATTGGATAGCGACTCTTTAACATTCTCGGCGTGGTACGGCGGAACAGCACTAGTCCTCAGTTGTACGCACGCGCAACAGAGATCAAATTGATACGCCCTCATCTTTCAGTATTTTTATTCACGAGGCGGGATCTCCAAAGAGATACTTTTATATATATAAACATAGTAGGCAAAGAACATTAATTCTAAACTGCCCGGTGATATACTGAAATTTAATTAATTAATTTGAAACGATAAAGATGAGGAAATCTGTGAGAATGAGAAAAAGTCGCCCCAACCGAGACTCGAACTCGGACCGTCTGCTTGATATGCAGTTGCCCTAACCATTAGACCACTGGGGCTTTCATGGTATTGTTCAAACTCGATTGGATAGCGACTCTTTAACATTCTCGGCGTGGTACGGCGGAACAGCACTAGTCCTCAGTTGTACGCACGCGCAACAGAGATCAAATTGATACGCCCTCATCTTTCAGTATTTTTATTCACGAGGCGGGATCTCCAAAGAGATACTTTTATATATATAAACACAGTAGGCAAAGAACATTAATTCTAAACCGCCCGGTGATATACTGAAATTTAATTAATTAATTTGAAACGATAAAGATGAGGAAATCTGTGAGAATGAGAAAAAGTCGCCCCAACCGAGAGTCGCTATCCAATCGAGTTTGAACAATACCATGAAAGCCCCAGTGGTCTAATGGTTAGGGCAACTGCATATCAAGCAGACGGTCCGAGTTCAAGTCTCGGTTGGGGCGACTTTTTCTCATTCTCACAGATTTCCTCATCCTCATACAGTGCAAAATAAGGGTTAGGGTTAGGGTTAGGGTTAAGTGACACAGTTGTCTCATAGTGCTTAAATCAAAGCACTATGAGACAACTGTGTCACTTATGTTTTACATTTCACCTGAAGAGTGCGGCCAGCTACATGCTGGTCGTACGAAACAAATTTGTAGTGATTAAAACAATGAAGTAACCAAGTTTTCTGCTGTTATTTTATTTATATATATATATATATATTTTCATAATATTAACAAAAATAAATTCTTTTCATTAAAATTAAAAATGTTTTACTATATTATTTAGCTGTAATTTTTGCTGCTATTTATATTGACAGAAAACCAATTTCACATAATGTCTGTTGTCAGTATTTATAAACTTTATTATTTTTATTCCTTTCCAGGATGGGAACACCCCATTACATGAATATCTAAATACAGTAAATCCTACCTTAGATATAGTGACTTGTCTTGTACAGCATGACACATCTCTAGCAACATGGCAAAATAAGGTAATCTACAGGGATTTGCTAGTGTAGTAGGCAACCATTCTCTGCAGTAAACCATTCTATTTGTTTATCAATGTGACAAAAAAGATTTTTTACTACATTATTTAGCTGTTATTTTTGCTGTTATTTTTATTGACAGAAAACCAATTTCACATAATGTCTATTATCAGTATTTATAAACTTCATGATTATGAGTCCTTTCCAGGATGTATATTGGAAATTGACTATACTATAGTTTATGTGCTTAAACCATTTAAAACAAACTAAATTGCTCAAAAAGCCAAATCCCTGGCCCCCAGCCAAAAGTAATCTTTGATCCTCCTGTTGATTTATTTTTGGATCTGCCCCTGGGTACCCTGATTTGAGTGCCATTGTGAATTTCAACTTGTCAAAAATAGATTTAGACTTGTCAATTATAGATGAGGAAATCTCTAGATTGATTATTATTATTACATTTATCTTGTTGCAAAATGTGTTTAGTATCAGTATTAGTATCATACTCTAGTGTAATAACACTCTATAACACATGCTAACATTCTATATACTCTTGAAACATATGTGCGTTTGTTCATATAGCCTTTCACCTTGACCGTTTGACCATTCAACACATTTTCAAAATGTGTATACCAAGCAAAAAATGATTGTTTGACCACCCTAAACCAATTTCTGAAGTCAAATTCTCTGGACATCAAAGTGCATACAAAAGTTAATCTAGCTACTACAGTATCATTAGTTATGACCATTTTAGATCTGTTTCTTTTTAGTAGAACAACCTAATGGCACAAACATGATGTATAATTTAATAACCAATCAAATCAGATACACTAGTCAGGTGTGTTATAATACTGTATATGTAAATGTATGTATTTTATAGGAGGGGAATACACCTGTGAATGTTTTAGAAAATAACACGCAGATGGTTTACCAAGAAAAAAACAAGATTTTAAAGTTCTTTGACAGTAAGTTAAGTTTTCTAGTAAAGTTTTAATTAATAAACTAAAGGTCAGCCAGTTTTTAATTTTGTTCTAAAATGGGAGTGATTAAGTTAAGACAGTGGAACTGTAATCCAGTCATAATATCAACAAAGGTTCAAGATTCACCTGTTCCATGTTTCTGGTAGAACAAGTCTTCTCAGATAAGGACTATAAACTGTAATTTCAGTGTTCACAAATGCTTGTGTGCACTTTGAAGAACCTAGTACATCTATTATAAGGATGAGTAGGAGTTACCCTGATGTACTTTTTCACACACAGCCACTGTTGTAGAATTGGCAACACTGACTTGACATGACCCTTAGGGGAAAAGAACTATTATGAAAGAATTATATTTATTTCTACTTTATAATTTTATATTAGAATTGTTAGTTCCTGCCGAAATATATGCCAGAGGTGCAGATGCAATTAAGATATATAAAGATGAGCTAGAAAATGGTAAAATTGCAGTAAATGCAAGGTGTATGTTTCTTGGAAAAGAAGGTGCAGGCAAGACTAGTTGTATAAAGCGCATGCTTAGAGAAAGGTAACAAGTAAAACTAACTCATAATTTTTTTTTAAACTAAAAAAACCTGTGTTTTACCAAGCCCCAAACTTTGGCTATTGTGTACTTGCTTTGTCATATTGTAAATCAAAGCCTATTCTGTCTTAGTTCACACACCGCTGGCCTATAATCTTGTGATGACCAATCACCTCAGACTATGCTACTTTATATTCCACTTTATCCTTACTTATACCTAGCATTCTTCAGAAGATGGTTGTAGCAAACATCCAAACGTCAAAACATAATTTATTTCCTTTTGGAAACACATGGTGTACTAGACACCAAGACAATTTATTCTCTGCTCAAAAATTGCAAATAAATGTTTTTTGAATTTTAGGAAAATTAGAAACCGAAATATAAGAAAATATTCTGATTGTGATTTTTTTAATTAATTTTTATGATTAAAGATGTATAAATATGAAGTTTCAACTTTACTAATATATTGTAATATTAGATTCAATTCCAGAGAATCATCTACGGATGGTATCGTTACAACAACAGTGTTCCAAGTAACTAAGGAGGATTCTAGCAACTGGACAAAGATAAAAGATATAGATGGTAAGAGTCAAAGAAATTCTAGAGGAAAATAATTTATTAATTTTCATATATGACATGTTTAATCATCTGATGAAGACATTTTTTGAAGATTTGTGTTTGTTTTGTATGCTTTTACTGGCAATTAAGAATAAGTAGGCCTTATAAAATAAATTATTCCATCACAATAGTTGCACCAAAAATAACTAGTCATGCTAGCTGCATGTTAACATCCTTTTCTTACATTTGTTATAAAGATTGTACTAGAATTTTGCACTCTGTTATGTCAACGTTCCAAAAGCTAAATTACATATCAAAACTTATCAATATCCATTTAAAACTTCTGTATTTTATTTCATACAAACTAATTGTTTACCTATTCTTCTTACTTCATACAGATGTGGAACTTACCAAGCAAATTTGTGCACACGCATTAGCAGAAAATGTTGATAAGAAATTAAAGAAAGGTTTGCACAGACTAAGCAATACTGCATTTTCAAATCTAAATCTGGCATTCATCGTCATCTGAAAATTTAGAAAAGGTTTCTCGATCATTGACAATAACATACTAATGCTTATTAATATTTTTTTTTGTTTAGAAAGCAATGATACAACACTTCAGGCTAAATTAAAACATTTTGTGAGTCAAAATGTGGGAACAAGAAAGGTAAATGTGAGCGACATAACTAGTATATGGGACTTTGCTGGTCAACTAGACTACTATATAACACACAGGGTATGTTTTTCTTAATTATCCTCGAGTCTTTTCTTGATAGTAAAATCATATTTAAAACAACATGTGATTCTTTTAATTCTTATCTGGATTTAGATACAAGTAATTGTATCTGTACCATCATAATAAAAATGACAATAGAAGATGTTGGGCAATAATAACCAACATAATTTTATTTATTTATTTATTTGTTCTTTCTTTAAACTGAAATACACTTTCAATACAAATGTACTGATTTCCAAAGTGGTTCAGTATTGTAATACTGACAATAAATGAAACATATATATTCTCTGTTTTGTTTGTGCCATAGTAAGTTTTTCACAGTTTCGTATTTTAGTTTTTTTCTATATCCAACAGTATTAATTGATATTAACATTTTACGATTTACTAAAGTAACTAACTATTAAATTTAAATAATATTCTAGGTGTCCTTAATTTTACATTCATTCAAGTTAAGACTTTTAGTCCATTTTGAACTTTTTGGGTACGGTAGCCAAAATTTGAAAAACCTATATTTCTTTATTATTTATAATTATAAATGTTGACTTTATTTAGGGCATAATATGTAAAGCCTCTATGCACTTCACATTAAAAGTAACAAGTTTTCAATTTAAAAAAACAAAGAAATAAATGAAAAATAGGAACTGAACGGCTACAATTCGGATCTGGTTCATTTTTGTATTTATTTTGTTTCATTTTATTGTTTGGACGCACCTTTATCAATGTTGTAAAAGTAAGGTTTCCAATAATTTTATTATTCTATCTATTAACCTTTACATTGTATTTATATCTTTCAGTTCTTCCTGACAAACAAAGTATCATACTGTGTTGCATTTAATGTGATGGATAACTTGAACGAACTAGCTAATCCACGAGATTCATCAATTGTAAGTTCACCAAGTATTTCAGATTATTTTGTAAAATTTATTAACAGAATTGTTTATTTTCTAATTACAATTACATTTTGATTTTAGGATTCCCTAGGAATGACTAATTTGGACATGAATTTGTTCTGGATAAGGTCTATTTATGAACATACTGTGTTACAACAATATTCAGGAAACCCCATTTTAATTGATGGCAAGAGCATAGAGTCACCTCCCATCTGCTTGGTTGCTACCCATATGGATAAATTGTCAGGGACAGAATCAGAAAAACAGATGAAGGTAATAGCTATAGTATACATTTATAACTTAAATATCATTTGACTCTACACATTTATGCACATTGCTTATTTCTGAATGGTACATCAGAACGGATAAGCATCACATGAAATAAAAGAAGAAACCTTTTTGTGTATTGTTAATATAAGAATACAATTTTACTAATTAAAGGCTGAGAGGATGTTCATGCAGATGTTTGATGCAATGAAAGGAATGCCATATGCCAAGCATGTAGATCGTGAAATGTACATGGTTGATAACACTGTAAAATCACATGAAGGTATTAAAAAGCTTAAGAGAAATGTTGGTAGATACATGAAAGCAATGGGGATGAAAGTTCCATTAAAGTTGGTTGATTTGCAAGAAAGGTTGCAAGTAATTGGGAAAACAAGATTATGTATTAGTTTAGCAGAGGTAAGAGTTTAAATTTGTTTTTCAAAATATAATATATACTTACACAAACACAACACAAATCTTGTGCTCGTATTCTTAAACCGAGCTTTAGTCGTAGTTCGAACTAGCTCGAGCTATTCAAATTCAATTCGTAAAAGAAGTAGTCCAAGTTTGCAGTTCGACTTTAATGAAGTTGAGCTTCACAAGTCTGGGTAACACTGGCTAATAAGAGTTAGAGGAGAGTATTTGAGGAGCAGACAAAATTTTGCGCATTAATATAATTTCAGTTTTGTACAACAACACTTTTTATGCATCAGGACTATACATGAAAAATAATTTTAATCGTTTATTATTGGAACAAGATGAGTACTTTTGATTTACAATAAACAAAAACTTCAAAAATTTGTGTAGGAACCATGGCGGTACGGTAACTTTCATATTTTCTAGGCCTCCAACAAAGTATGATTGCGACGAACCACATACTTCATAGCGTGACCAGAAAGTGCTAGGACCCCTAAACATTCCATCGCCTAATGAATTTCTGCATCTCCCACAGTTCAAGTCAGACTTGCGTGAAAAAAATGATGTAATTTGTATACGGTTGTAAATAAACATAATTTGAATTATTATATCATATACCAATGTATATCTAATTAACCTAATCCGCCGTATTATTTACTTTATCCTCCGTATTATTTACAATCCTCCGAATTATTTACTATCCTCCGTATTATTTACTGTTCTTTAATTCTTCCCTATCTGAGCTATTGTAACATTGTATGGGCAAATACTTACCCATCCAATCTCATCAAACTTCAAATTATTCAAAAAAAGGCTACTCGCATTATATCTGGCGTTCCACCCCGGTCTCATTCGTCTCATTTGTTTTCTAACTTGAATCTCCTTAATATTTTTGACATTAATTTTTTTCAACAATTTATATTCGTGTACTCATCAATAAATTTCCTTCTTCCTAAGCATATGTGTAATTTTTTCATCCCAAATTCTGTTCGTCACTCGTACTGTACAAGAAACCAGTATAAGATCCATTATACCGAAACATCGCACTAATTATTTTCAACATAACATAAGATTTTCCGGCTCCAATTTATGGAATAATTTACCTTCTGACATCGGCAACTCTATTTCAATAAAAACGTTTTCTTCCAAACTTAAGAAATACCTTATTGCAAAGTATTGATCTCTCTTTTTTATTCCGGCAATTTTTACGAGTTTCATTTGTCAGTTCTTGGTCAGGATATGATTTGCTGTCATTCTGTTGATCGTTGTTTTTTTCCTCCATTTGCTGTCTTGTTATGTCCCTGTCCTTACGTCCTGTATTTTTGAATTTTTGACCGTCTTACCTGTGTCTGTAAATAGGCTGGCCCGCCACAAGATTTGTATCTTCTTGGGCACTGCTTACTTCCTTTTATTGATACCTGTATACTTTTTTTTATCATCTATTGACTTGTTTTATATTTTACTTGAATTTGTTATGATTACCTCATTTTCTTGAAGGAAGAAATAAATGTTAAGTTGAGTTGAGTTGAGTTGTGTTGAGTTGAATATAAAAATAGATATTTCAGTTTTCAAAAACCAGCAAATATAAAAACTCAATAACTGTTACATTTTTTATAAACCTTGTTTAAAAACCATTTAGTCGGCAATTTAGCTTACCCCCTCGATGACTAAAAAATCGATCAAAATCCGTCTCGATTTAGTCGAGGTTGGCCTGATTTAGTTGCTGATTTAGTTCGGTTTATGAATTAAAATGATGTCATTTTTAAAGTTTTCGCTCGAACTACGACTAAATTTCGGTTTAAAAATATGGGCGTAAGTTTACACAGATTAGCAATATTATTTACACATTTTAACTGTGCTTTTTAAGTTATAGGTTGTTATAAAAACTCTATAGTATAAGTATTAATCTCTCCGTGCAATGTATTGAATTGTATTTAAGCAACATCATGGTGTAAGTAAAGCCAAATGTTTTGTTTCGAAATGTATAAGTGATTGTTTCTTGTTTCTCTTCTCTTGTTTCCTCTTATTTTAATCCAATATTTAAAACCAGTAGCTCAGCTCTGAGTAGCCTGTATATCATCCTCATTAGATATATTATAGGTTCTATAGTAAATGCATACTGTGACTTTTAGTTTGTATAGAAACAGTTTGGCTATTGTTAATGTACTTTACAGTTTGTGTATAAATTATTGAAGTTTTAGCGAATTTTGTTTCATATCGTTTTATTACATTTTTAATTCTATTTTAGGTTTCAAAGATTGCTACCAAATGTGGAATTTCTCAAAATGTGCTGACCACTGCCTTAACATACCTGAATGACGCTGGAATAATTGTGTATACCATCACTAATGAAAAATTAAGAAACATTGTGATAACAAATCTTTGCTGGATGATTGAAATTTTTTCTAAAGTCATCACAGTAGTGAAACCATCTTTAAAATTGGTAGGTAAATGCATATTATACTGGATTGTAAATAAAACTTAAGACTGAATACTTTACTGTTCAAACAACATCATATTATAGTTTCTTTAATGTGAAAAATATCTGTCTGTTTCAGTGTTCTTTTAGTTGAAAATAAAATAAATCTAATAACTTAATTTATCTTGTTTTTTTTTTTAATAAGCTCATTGGTGTTTACCGCAATGTACTTTGCTTAAGCTGCTATGCCCAGTATTTTTCATTTGTATTGTTTCATTGTTATGCTGGTCAAATACTTTTGGGCTTTTTTTTTTAACAGAAGCAAATGCGGATGCTATGGAAAAAGCTTGACTGTGAAGGAGTTCTTGAAGAGAAGTTACTACGTTACTTGTGGCAGAACGAAGATGAAGATCTCTTTGAAATTTTTGTAGAATTGATGAAAGTATTTCATTTGCTCTTTGAGAAGACAAAGGTAGGCACATACTATACACTTTTAATGATTTTAAAAAATTAAACTGTAAAGCTCTTGCATAAAAACATATTAATACTAACCACTTGTACCAATTTATGTGTAATTGTGATATATTGTATTATAATTACAGGGAATTGAAGAAGGTAACCGGATATTTTTAGTTCCCTGTAAAATGAAAGTTGACAAAAAAGACTTTTTGAAAGTCACAGCAGATGACACACAAACAGTGTCAATTTACCTGACTCCAACTGACTTTCTTCCTGATGCTGTGTACCACACATTGGTTGTTGCATTTCTTGAATTGATGACAGAAAAGGGTAGTGATGATTTAAAAGTGTTCCGAAATCGTAGTGACTTTAAATTGAGTGGTCACACTATCAGTTTAGGTCATGTCAAAATTAACCATGAAAAAGAAAAACCACATGCTTTAAAGGTTTGAAATTAATTACTATTTTTTCTATTAATTATATTCTACTTTTAAGATTTAATATAAAATTTGTATTTAAAGATAAAACATAAAACCAATTAATGTTGAATATAGTATATATATATATGCATTCTGTCTATGTATTACACTATTATATTACTTTCATAGTACCACCAACCTTGCTTTACTTGATTTGATGTATTGTTCCCCCAAAAACATGATAAAAAATAAATAAAATTAGATGTTCGGTTTAAACAATTGTTGCGATCCAAATTTTGGTCAAAGTGAATAATTAATATGTGACATTAAATAATAATATATTAAAAAAACATTCTTGAAATTATATTCAGGGGGACAATGCAGTATATCTTTAATGCAACACATTTCTTTTATATTTATTTTCCATTTCAATGTTTATTTGTTATTATGTATTCATCCATCTGTATTAATTATATGCATTGTCATAAGATACTGTGTGAATATTTTCCTTAACAGCTTGAAATATCACGCTGGAATCAAATTCGTCGACGTATCAACGTAGCTGATGAAAGGTTGTTATCTAAACCAGAACCAAGTGTCTCCATGGAGGTAATTAATATGAGATTATCACTTTTAAACAAATTTATCATGTTATATAAATTATAAATAACCTGTTACTCCCATGCTTTAGGTACTAAGCTACTTGAAAGAGCAACTAAAAACTGTTTGTAAACCACTTGCAATTGTAAAAACTGTCCCAGTGGCAGATTCTGTACTGCTACTTTAGCAGAAGACACAATGAAGTACAATAAACCCCGAAAAAAGGGGTGAAGTTATTCAACAAATATTTCCAATAATCAATTAGTTTCCAGTTGATGCCATTTGTGGCCTGTTAGTTCAAATTTTTTTATAAATATTATTGAAAACTTGTTATTTTTAATGTGAAGCTCATAGAGGCCTTACGCATTATGGTTAAAATGTATTGCCATTCAATTAATGACTGATTATAAAAACATTTTGCACAGATTTTATGTTTATTTAACAATATTCATGATTTGTACTTCTGAAAATGGGTGTCTAGGAAACTCAGATCTAGAAAACTGAGATATCAGCAAAAACTTCTGGTTACAGGCCTGACTAGTCTTTTTTATTACTTTATTCAAAAGTGACACAAGTGGGGAATTTTCACTTCAAATTTAACTCCAAGCATAATGTTTACAGCACTTAAAAGTGACCCAAGTTCATTATTGGTTTCAACTGATTTTCACTTCAGATTTAACCCCAAACATGATGTTACAGATGGAATAGCAGTGATAAGAACTGTAAGCACAACATGGACAGAAGATCATGACGATAGTGGTAAACATAAATTAATTTAGCTTTTCATCCCTCTTGCTGTGAATTATGATACACTATTGAAAGATAAACTGGAGATCAATACCACTACTGACACACAGTAGTATATTGTTGGATTCTATGTTAATGTTGATATGAACAGTCGTGTAACTGGCTGATTTCTGCATGATTTTTTTTTATATTATACATATTAAATATTGTTACTCCTGATCTTTTCTGATGCAAAACATTTGATGGTTTGCTTCTTTCAGGATTGTATTTCATGCAATTTACATTATCAATTAGTTTGAAAGTGGTAACCTAATAATCAAATATTATTCACTTACATCAACCCAAGAACCTACAGAAATAATTAACTTTGTTTTGTTATTTTCAGGTAATCCCTCAAAACAGTATACAAAATTTGTCGCTGACAAAATGAGAAGAATGAAAACTGAAAACGTATTTCAACAACATTTTATTTAAAACATTAAAATAATACAAAGAGCATTTATACTTTTTTTTTCGGAAAGATATCAATCTAGTGAACTAGATTAATATCTTTCCAAAAAAAAAATTACACTACCTGGATAAATGAGAATATTCATATCTGCATTTATACTATTATTACTAGCCTAAACTGAGGGGTTTGTTTTCTTAATGTAAATCAATGATTCTTTAACAAGCAAATCAAAAATAATGTGCTTTGGAAAGTAAATGTATTTTCTATTTAGGTAAAAATATAAAGAATATTTAAATCAATATCGCTTATCGGCGATGAGCTATGCTCGACGCGGTTATGAGATCATGTTCCGAATATGAGCACTGTTTCAATAATTTAACAGTATGATTTATAAAGAATATTTAACTATTTATAAGGTTTGTTTTCATTATATGAGTTAGGTTATCCAGAAACCACCTAAAGATGGTGATGAGTCTGGAAATATTGAGGGCCATGATGATGATATTAATGACAAACACACCAGTAGGAAAGACAACCACAGCAAAAATGATGGTCATGACAACCACAGCAAAGATGATGATCATGACAACCACAGCAAAGATGATGATCATGACAACCACAGCGAAGATGATGATCATGACAGCCACAGCAAGGATGATGATCATGACAACCAGAGCAAAGATAATGATCATGACAAACAGAGCAAAGATGATGATCATGACAAACAGAGCAAAAATGATGATCATGGCAACCACAGCAAAGATGATGATCATGACAAACAGAGCAAAGATGATGATCATGACAAACAGAGCAGTGATAATGATCATGACAAACAGAGCAGTCATGGTAATGATTATTTTTTGTAACTTTTAAAATTCTGTATTTTAAACAATAGTATTAAGAATTATGTAATATTAATGATGAACCTTTTTAATGACTGTAACATAACATGTGCAATCCTCAGATTTGATCCCATTTACAATATAGTGGAGTTTATACTGTACCGTGATCGTACCATTTTACAACAATTAAATTGGAAGGTAATACTGTATCTGCTGTATTAATTAATTATTTGCAGTTATAAATTAATTGTTGTTTTTCTAATAGAAATATTTTCAAACTTGACTAAAGAACTTTTAGACATTTTATTGTATATTTATATGATTAAATGTGAGTAAAATAATTTAAAAACTACTATACAATTTATAAAGATAATGACTAAAACAATGACAACTCAAACGTTGACTAAAATGATTATGTATACAAAAACAATGATGAGAATGATTGTTATGAGTATAATATTGTTGACAATTACAATGATGATGATGATGACAATGATTATGACAAAAACTACAACATTCATGATAAAGAAGATGAAAACTACAACATTGATAATGATGATAATAATGATGAAAACTACAACATTGATAATGATGATAATAATGATGAAAACTACAACATTGATAATGATGATAATAATGATGAAAACTACAACATTGATAATAATGAAGATGAAAACTACAACATTGATTATAATAACAATGATGAATTTTTAATGACTATATAATGATGATAGTGATGATAACTATGATAATGAGATTACTACAATGGTGCTTTTTGGAGTATTACAAAAAAAAATCTGTTTTAAATACAGGTACTGACATTCCATTTGATACAGACCGGCAGTTAGATAAAGATGTGATCAAGAAAGTTAAGGAAAATAAGGAAGAGACATTGAAAGAAACATTCAACATCTATGATCATGGTGGACAATTGATATACCATGGTATTCATCGGGTAAGTTATTTTAAGTGATGTTTTATTGGGGAGGTGTTGGGCGTTTATTCAAATAAATACCATCCTAATTGGTATAATTAATACATTATTTTAGTTTAAACATCTTTTGAAACTAACTTCCGTGACACAGTGGGCCGTTTTGGGCTAAGACGGAAGAAGTTTTAGACGGCTTGCAACATGGGAAGAAGTATATCCTATGGTCCTAATGAGACACAGACAGACCTGCCAGCTTATTAAACAACTCGGCTATTGGGATTCACTTGATTTTAAACAAAAGGTCTTATCATCAGTTCTCCTGATGTAATTTTATATACTATTCCCCACAATATACTCCGATGCTTTATGAATATATTTAATTTGCAGTATGTATAATTCTTGTTTTGCTAACTACTATACTTTCACACCCGTGGTCCGAAAATAAACAAAAAACTAAAATGGCTATCGCCACCAACAGCCAACTTAGTTACAAGATGTTGACTCACTTTGAACCCGGAACTAACTTTATCGCCGACACTTAAAAATCTACCGATGCTAATGCATGCTAATAACAAATGAGGGCGCTATGTATGCATAGTTTAAATAGTTTAGTTGATTAATTTCTTCCAGCAAGTTCCGTGGCGCAGCGCATAATTGTAATTGTAATATTTATTGCCATCCATATAAAAAATATAAAAAATGACAGATCAAACAAAATTTCACAACAGTAATACAAGAAAAATAAGTTACAAAATATGGAATAGCAGAGGATAACCCTTTAAGCTCGAAAGCTTGTTTCAGAAGGGGTCCTCAACATAAAACAAATAATATTTACATAAAATTACAAATATAAAATATTATAACAATAATTTAGATATTATACAGATATTTTAAATGTAAGGTTTTAGAGAAAATGTAAATTTGTAAATTAGGTTTTGTTTATAAAAACAACATTTCATAGAAAAATATTTTAAATATGTACAGTTTATATTCAATTAATTTCAATTAACAATGTAATTAAATTTTTATTTTACAATTAAGATTAAATTAAATATTGACTATTGGTACTAAATTGTCATTTGTGAAGCGTTGTCTTGTGATGGAGGGACAATTTCATCGCAAGTTCAAGATCCAGTAGATGACTTTTGTTTATTTACGAAAATTACAGTCAGTATCATCGTACTCGAGAATTTATATGATTAATGACAGGGACACGATAATTACGCGAAAATTACTCAGTCAATATCATCGTTCTTGAGTATATATACAATTTACGATCCTCGCAGCGTTAGTCATGTGATGCAGTTTCAACCAATCACGTTTGCGTATTTACATAGGCTATGTAATATATAATAATAGTCTTTATTTATGTTAGGGACCACTACCGTTCATAGGCCTTTAATTTTTTAATTTTTTTTTTTTTTATTTTATTTCATCATCACCCTACAGTGACCAAACGTCACCATTAACAGGGCTGAAAGTCGTAAAATATAACAGATAATATACAAGCAAAAATCAACAGATAACAAGACAACATTTAAATATTACTGACATTAGACAAAACCTTGTGACGGAAACAAGCAAGGGAATCAAAAAAAATATCAACAGATCCATCAATTTTACATAGTGAGTGGTATAACTTAGGCAAACGATTAACAAAACCATTTTTGGTAATATTTACCCTCCCTCTTGATGTAGAAAATAAAGCAGGATAACGCAATTGATATTGTGGAACAGAAATAGGAAAGTACACTTCAAAATTACCATGAAAAATAGAGTTCACAGCCTTAAAAAGAAAAATTAAATCAAATAATTTACGCCTATCCGCTAAATTAATAAGAACGTCTTTGCTAATAGAACCAAATTTACGCACATAAAATCGACAAAACTTGTTCTGTACACTTTGTAATCTAGAAGACTGGGCAAGAGAAATAGAGTTAAAAATAACACTGCAGAATTCAAGATTCGACCTAACTAAAGATTTGTATAAAATAACTAATGCCTTTTTATCGTTGATATGTCTGCAATGTCTCCAAAGAAAACCCAAAAGTCTATTGCATTTAGAGACTATAAAATCAATATGTTTACAGAAGGTTAATGAACTATCTAAAAAAATACCAAGGTCTTTGTGAACAGAGACTCTTTCAAGTATAATATTCTTAATATAAAAGTCAAAATAGATGGGTTTTTTCTTAAGAGTAAAAGACATTGATTTGCATTTAGAGGCATTGACTGACATATTCCAAGTGTCGCACCAGTGAATGAGTCTGTCAACGTCTTCTTGTAACAACAACATATCATTTAAAGTTTGTATAGACTTAAATAATTTGATATCGTCAGCAAACATAAGAACATTAGAATGACGAGGAACAAAGGAAAAATCGTTAATAAACATAATGAAAAAAAGAGGCCCCAAAATAGACCCCTGAGGCACGCCAGATAAAACTGGAAGCCATTCAGACGCGTTACCATCAAAAGTGACTCTCTGAAACCTGTCCGATAAATAACTTGTAAAAAATAAAATTAAATCGTGATTTAGACCAAATTGTTGAAGTTTAAACAAGAGCAACTTATGGGAGACCCTGTCAAAGGCTTTAGCCATGTCTGTATATACAACTTCGCATTGCCCTTTTGCATTTATTGCGTCATACGCATGTGACAACAGAACAGACAAATTTGTTTCACAAGACCTTCCTGGGTAAAATCCGTGTTGATGGTCACTAATAACTGGTGATATATGTTTAAAAATTTGGTCGTGAACAATTTTTTCAAAAACTTTAGAAATAGTTGGCAACAATGAAACCGGTCTATAATTGCGTACATCAGATTTAGAACCAGCTTTAAAGATAGGGCACACGTTAGCTTGCTTCCATTTTATCGGAAAACGTTTCTCAGAAATGCATCTTTCAAATAAAATTTTACAAGGGAAAGAAAGAGGTTTGGCAGCTAAAGACAAAACAATATTACTTAGACCATCATTACCTGAAGCCTTATGAGAATCAATTCCATTAATGTGCTTTTCTATAACCTCCTGATTAAACTCAAGTTTAGATAAGCAATCGATGGGATATTCAGGAAGATTAGGAACATCCAAATCGTTGTTAACAGGACTAAAAACAGAATAAAAAAATTGATTAAGTAAGTTTGCTTTGTCTTTTACAGTGTAAGCTGACTGATTATTAAAATGTAGTTCCGAAGGAATGTTATTATTATTTTTTCTTGAGGATTTTATCCAAGACCAAAAACGTTTCGGATTACAACTTAAATTACAACATAATGAATTAACATAGGTTCGATACTTAAATCTACAAAGTCGTTTAAAATTTGACCTAGCAAATCGAAAATTTTCAATATTTAACCTATTTGGATTACGTTTTTTTTCTCTAAAATATGATTCTTTAGATTTCAAAGCAGTGTAGAGCTCATTATCAAACCATGGTGGGAGTTTTCTCTTAGGTCTGAAAACAGGGACGAGATTAAGAATATTAATAAAATATTTGAATATCAAGCACATTATTTTTTCCAGATCTTCATAACATCAGAAGCACTTTACATCGTAGTGTTTGATCTCAGTATGAACCTTAAAGATCGTGCTATCGTCATTGATCCTAATGGCGTAAGTATTGTAAGACTAATTAAGGTATTGTAGTTGTTGTGCTGGAACAAGTCTTCTTGATAAGAAAAAAAAAGCGTTTACTTTTTTTTAAATCAAAAAGGTAATTTTGTTCTGTTTTTGTTTTTTTTTTAGGAAAGGCGTCAACATCATTGGACCAACCTCCAGTTCATATTATCTTACATCCTGTCAGTTTATTCTCATAGTCGTATTGTGGGGAAAAACAAAGCAAAGGGAGTTCACAAACCAACTATCCTTATTGTGGGTACACACAAGGGGAAGCTTGGTAAGACTGAAAAAGAACAAAATACTGAGGTAAATACTCAACTACTAAAAATACAAGGTCTATAAGCAAATGTAAAGAAACTTAGTCCTGGAGTAGTGTATCAAGTAATTTTATTACTTAAGTCTGACCTGCGATTACTATAGTAGTAAGTAGTAGTACCGAGTCTATCATAACAAAGTTTTTGAATATTAATTAGAATAAATTACAGTAATTGACCCATGTTATGATATGAATATAAATTTTTTATTATTAGGCAGAAAAGGTATTTAAAGAGCTTCGAGGTGCACTTGGAGAAAAACTGAAAGTACATGTGTATAATGACCATTATTTTGCCATCGAGAACAGTGAAGAAACAACAGATAAGAGCTTTAGTGATCTCAAAGAGGTTATTGATGAGTTTATGACAGATTTAGAAAGGCCTGTTCCTTTGAAGTGGATGCGTTTTCGATGTGGCATACATAATCTAAGAGGAGAAAAACACTTTTCTTTGTGTCCTGTTGAACAGGTAAATTTAATTTTTTGTTTTGTTTGTATTTTTTAAATATTTTTTTTATATATTTAGGCAAATTGCCAAAGATAACCATAAGCGAATTCATTCACTATTATTCTTAAAGGTGGCAATCCTGTTCACAGGACAAACATATACTTTTCAGTAGTAATTAATAGTATCTAAAAAAACATAAACAAAATATTTTTCCCACTATTAAAAAACAATTAATATTAGTAAATGTGAGCCAGACCATTTAACGACCTAGTAATGTTACATGAAATATTCATTGCTATGTTGCCATTCAGTGAGAACAATTTCTGTATATATCCCCCATGACACTGTGAGAGTGACGTTTTCCTTCAGATTCAACATTATGCAGTAAATTGTATCAAGTAAATGACAAAAAGTGACAGTATTTTGCGCACAACTTTTTTATATTGGCAATTGTACCTCAAAACATTTCATGTTATAAAGCAATGTTTCACAAACTATGGGCTGTGTTGTAAGAGCCTTTATTTTAACAATGCGCAGTTTACAACAAACAGTGTAAATTTGATGTTACACAGGTTATGAGGGTGTGGTTTGATATTCCAAAAATGTGTAACATACCAACAAATGCAATTGATATGTGCGACTAAAGTTTCAATCGGGAATCTTGTGTGAACTGTGACATGACACAGTGATATGTGCCGTGTGCATTATAAAGGGAAAACCCTGATGCTGCTCTGATTTTTTTCGGTGTTGTCAGCACAATTTTTACCCTAAAAAAAATGTCAGCGCAATTTCCAAGGAGCTAGAGGTCCATATTCCTAATTTTCTTATCTCACCCCCAACCATGTGGGACTGAGGTGGCGGGCTCTTTTATTTATATGTGTGGTTGAAGTTTCGACCACGATGTAATGTAACGTAACACATTGACATGTCTAGTGTCTGCTATAAAGGAGAAATCCAACCGGGCTGCGCTGAATTTATAATTTTTTGGTGGATCATCATCGGTGCAATTTCTATCCTCCAAAAACAAAATTACAAAACAATTCAAGGGACCTAGAGGTCCATATTCCAAAAATGTTCTTACCTCATCCCCAACCATGGTGAGGCTAAAGGTGGCAAATTCTTTTATATTACGTTTCTAAAATTTAAGCTGGGTAGTTAGGCCGCAGCTTGGTATTGGGAACAGGATTTAGGCCACTAAATAAAAAGTTTGCGGAACACTGCTGTAAATGACAGAAATAATGTTATAAATGACATATACCTACAGTACCTTTGATTTCATTTTTTTTCTTTAGCTCAAAGAGCTGGCATATGAGAATGGTATTGCAGATGAAAACCAACAATCAACCCTTCTTAACTTCCTGTATGATCTTGGTGAAATTGTTTACATGCCTGACAACAAATTATTGAAAGATAAAGCAGTGTTAGATCCAATGAAGCTGGTTGAAATTGTCACTTCTTTTGTAACAGTCATTCCACCAGAAAATCCAGTAAGTAGGTTCATAAAAATTTTTAATTTAGTGTTCCTTGGGGAAATAATAGGCACATGTGAATTCCTATAGGTGCTGTAGTATCAAAAGCAATATCTGACAGCCACCTTATACAGTAGTTTAAATTTGAGTGGTATATTGTATATACATATGTAATTGCATCTGCTATTCGATAACAAAATTATAATAAATGTGTGTGTGTGTGTGTGTGTGTTTTTTTAGCCGGCCATGTATATTGATGCCTTTGGTAAGCTTGAAAATGGCATACTGGAGGAAGACTTGTTGCGAGAATTATGGAAAGAGCGTAATGTTGACGAAGGAAAGAATTTTGAGTTCCTTGTAGCACTGATGATCCAATTGGGTTTCATTTGTAAAAGGAAGACAACATGTAGCCGAGATATGCAAAGTACATCTACAGTAGGTTTTGTTAAATCTTTTCTACATGTTTTGCAAGTAGTCAAATTATGTATAAAAAATGATTTTTGGTATGATACATTTCAAAATTTCAAATATTTTGGTGCTGAAAGATGTTTTTAACATGTACAGGAAATGATCTTAATTTTCTTATTAAAAGATATCTAAATGGTATTTTACAATTTCAGAGATCTGTTGTAAAACAATCATATTTTGTGCCATTACGCCTTGCTTTTAAGACATCAACTAAAGTGAAAGCAGCGCCTGATGAATTTCCAGCTATCAGTATCTATTACGACTTTAAGGGATATCTGCCTGATGTATTGTTTCCATATATGATTATTGATTTCCTCAACAAATTTCAAAAGATAGGCGTTGACCCAATACTCTTGTATAATCATGCTGAACTTTACTTCGACCAAGATCATCATCTGACCTTATCTCTTGTCAAATTTGTGACTACGGAGGATGAAAGAAAGTTCTTGTTAAAGGTACTGTATCATATAATTTGTTGTGAATAAGTCATAATTTAATCTAAACATAAACTCAAATTCAGATATCAAAACATCACGTTTCTTCTTTTTTTTTCAGGTGACTATTAAAAGAACAAATGCTCCTAATGAAATAAGTAATGAGGAACCCTCTTCTGAAGCATGTAAAGAGGTTTGTTATCATTTCATATATCAGTTTGGAGAACTATATGATTTTTGATAGATATTTTGTTGATATCTAGATTCTTGTAATATGACATAGTTTAAATTAGAGGTTTAATTTTGACTTTGGTGTTTTCAATAATAAAACACAGCCATCTAATCTATAATATTGCTAAGATAAACATCTACCATTTGTAGAATTAAACTTGATGTGGAATATAATTTTTCATTTTTATTGACTTCAATTAACATTATTAATTAAATATGATTTATTATTGACAATTGGTTTATATAAAATTACATCTTTAAAGAACTTAATGATATAATGTTGATATGATATAAATTTAAAGTACAAGCAACTTAAAGTACAGTTGTCAAAACTTTTTAATTCATTTTTCACTAAAATAGCTGCCAGTCAATAGCATGCCTACACATTGTTTGAGACCAAATTATGAATTTGCAATTGAAACTTTAAAAATTCAATAAGGTCTTTGGTCAAGGACAACTTTACCGAGAACCATATTTTGACAACGTATTAGGGATATATGATTTCAGAACAATTGCGAGATTTATGATATCAGCATGCGCACGCTTGCAAGTGTGCTTAGAAAAATCTACCTGAGTTTTCACTGTTGTTAACATACAAGAGATAGTTACCTGTCATTACATTTGCTAATTTGATCTGCATTAGGCTAAAATTTACCAAAATGTTTAGTCTGTTATTTGAAGAAACAAAAAATTCAACATTTATATATTTTTTTTACGATTTATTTAAAAAGTGTGTTTACTAGAAATGTTTGTTCTTTGCTGTATATTATAGCCAAATACGAATAAATAATTGTTTTTCCTATACCTGGTAATACCGAGTATGCGCAGTTCAGTTTGTTATATTGGTCAATTGCGGTTAACTGCTTGTTCTTGGAAATCAACATTTAATTTGTATTTTTAGGTTTTGTTAACAATCCAGAAGTCATTTGAACCTTCTAAAGATGGTGGTAGAAGAGGAATTCAATATGAGAGATGCATACTTTGTTATGTATGTAGTGATACATCAGAAAAGAAGCACATTCAAAATCTTGATGACTTCCAGTACGAGAAATTGACATGCACCAAAACTGGCAAGTCTGTTACGATGGATGTTAAACGTTACAAGCAGCTTTTTGTAGGTAAGAGTAATAACAGACAAGTTTATTTTCATTTATTTATTTGACCAATAAATAACAACAGTGTATAAACAAATAGACTGAGTCAGCAATTGCTAAACAAGATTATGATAACTTCTAGAGTCAGCAGTCCCATCGTCTTAAAATTAAATATATCTATAATAATAATAGTCAAATGACAATGTGTAAATTATCAAAATGATTGACACAGTACTCATATTCAAAACATGATCTCATTATCGCGTCGAGCATAGCTCATCACCGAAAGTTACATATTTTTTAGTTGTATGAAAAAATGTCTCTGGCAGCTTCAGCAACTTCTTTCTTACGGGGCAAATATCATACTGTTAGACCACAGACACCCTCACAATCAGTGGAGACTAACTCACGGCAGTCTTAATAAATATTCTAGGATTGGCATTATTATATCTATACTCTCACAAGAGAATTGTTAGAGGTTAGGAATTGAACTAGAATGTGAGAGGCATGGGTTTGTATACTAGGCAACATGCTTTAGTCTCATTCTATAATCCTTTAGACGGGATATAAAGCTGTTGGTCCTGTGTACATAAATGTAAATGTCTACTATAAAAATCATGGTACACTTTTTAAAAGGCACAAGGACATTGTTCAGATGGATTCATTCATATATGTTATATTTTG
Organism: Antedon bifida; assembly: GCF_963402885.1. Taxonomy (NCBI): domain Eukaryota; kingdom Metazoa; phylum Echinodermata; class Crinoidea; order Comatulida; family Antedonidae; genus Antedon; species Antedon bifida. The sequence goes on along the minus strand of NC_136228.1, from coordinate 14,317,820 downwards.
AACAATGCATCAATAGATAGAAGTTCTAAAGATTTTCACACCTATAACATTTCTAAAAGCGGGAAACAAAACACACACACACAAAATGTATGTATAGACATAAGGATACAGACAATTTGGAAAGCACAAACACACACACACAAAATGTATGTATACACATCTGAAAGGATACAGACAATTTCCAAAAGTAGTTTAGCTTTTCAATTTTTAGTAGTGTAAGTTTTATTTCTATTGAAAGAGTAAGTGCTTATTTTAAGAATAAAATATTTCCGTATATTTTATATACTTTCAGTTGTAGTCTAAAAATAAAAGAAAAAAAACCCCTTTTTTAGACATTTTTGTTTTAAATTGTAGTGAACAAAATTGAACTATACAATCATGACATCTCTCAAACTAACAAAAGCTATGACATTTTAAAAACATTTTTGTTTTATTTCAGAGAACTGGTACAAAGTTATAACAGTGTTTAGTTTTCTAATTGGAGTTTTTGCGGTCTTCATAAATATACTTGATGGACCAGCAAGAATAGCAACTTGCATTGGTGTTTTTGTATTAACTCTGGTTGGATTCTGGTGTCTACATCATCAATTGTCCAAGTCCTGTACTCAGGAAGGTTATAAATCAATGGATGTTAAACGTTACAAGAGGCTATTTGGAGGTAAAAATAATGAGACAAGAAGATTACTTAATTTGTCATATTTTACACCAAAAAAAACCCAATAAGTACAGTAACAACATTACAAAACAAATGAATTATTGATAATCTATATAATCTATTACAACATGCTGCTATTAGCTGTGATATCTTCATTCCTCTTACCAGTAGTAGTAGTACTAGTAGAATCATTATTGATAATCTATACATTGTTACAACATGCTGCTATTAGCTGTGATATCTTCATTCCTCTTCCAGTAGTAGTACTATCACAATCATTATTGATAATCTATACATTGTTACAACATGCTGCTATTAGCTGGGATATCTTGTAAAGCAAATAAACATTTGTATTTTATTTGCAGGCAAAAGTGGACCAAAAGAAATAAAAGGAATTGAAACAGATCAAGGTAATTGATTGAAATATATGTTGAGTGAAAAGTAGAGTGAAGAGAGAAAATAAAAACAATTTAAATATTTCAAACTAGTTTTGATCAAAATTGGGGGAAACAATAATGATCATCGTCAAACTAATTTTCTGTCATTTTATTTGCAGGAAACACAATGGCAGATTCTGAATCTTTGAACAGATTTCGAGACCTTAATTCTGATCTTAATAGATGCTTTGATGGTGAAAGATACCATATGATAAGATTCCTCTTATTTGATGACTTAAGATTAAGTTATGTTACAAAGCTATCGGAAATCAAGAAAGCTGAAGATATTGTAATACAATATATGAAAGACACCAAAGTTCAGGACAGGTCTGATACAAAGTTGTCATCTTACAGAAAGCGACTGTTTACAGCTATGTTAGATATCCACCCAGATGCATTCCAAAGAATTATTTCACACTATGAATTGAGAAAACATAACTTCTCCAATGTTTGGGATGCAGTTCTCCATCTGGAGATTGAGGCAGAATTAGCAGATGATCCAGACAAAATAAAAAGTTTTGCTCGTCATCTAAGCAAAAAAGCAAGAGACATACTACTTGGTAATGATATGTTAATAACATTACTAACTTTACTCTTATTTAAGAACTGTAATAAAATATATTGTTATTGACTCGTTCATTCTTTAACCAGTTTACATTATAATTTAACCAAAATTAAATTTGGTTAAATTTTAATCATTAAAATTAGTAATGTCATTAACTGATTATTTACAGGCAATAATGAGAAGAAATAAGACAGCATCATCAAGTCACCAATGTGAACCAAGTGAAGGTAAATTATTCATAAATATTATGCAAGATTGGGAGATAAACATAAAAATTACATGATTTTAGTATGATTATTGACAAGATGATAATGACCAAGAAGTAATGAGGATTACTATGAAATTTATGATTTAAAACACAAAGAATCTATTATGTAGAATATTAATATAGGAATAAAATAATAGGAGTGAGTAGTTTTGTTTTATACTATAGTTGTTTCTAAAAGCTGATTATAGATAGAAAATTATTGAATTATAATTATTATGTTATAACCATATTCAAACAATGATTATGATTAATAAACAATAATTATAACAATGCTGAATTTGTTACTTAAAATTGGAAATGATTTTGTGTTTTTTCGTGAATTTTTATTCATAAATCTTATCTACTTAATTTATTTCCTGAAATTGGAAATGATTTTGTGGTGTTTCATGAATTATACTGCAATCATATTCAAATAATGATTATGATTTCAACAATGATCATGATGCTAATCTATTGAATTTATTACATTGGAAAATATTGTGGTGTTTTATGAATTTATATTTATTATTCATATTCTTAAAAAAACAATTACAATTTCCACAATAATTATGATAACTGTTATACTAAATTTATTGATACTGTTTTTCATTCGTATAGATCTCTCAGAGGATGATGATGAAGACTTAAGTCACAGACTTAGCCCAATGATGCAATAAACATGGACATTCTATTCATACAAATGTTAGATGGCGTTAAAAGTGTTGAAAACTGGTACCAGTACAATCTACCTGTGAAATCTTTTATCTGCCAATTGAGTAGTGATTTGGTTGCAATGTAATGTTAGCGTGTCATACCTCAATGTACAAAAGCATACTGTAGATTCCCTGGTATCCCAGACTTCAAACACACTAGTTATTGTCTGTGGTGTTTTCTTTCCAAAAACAAATTGCTGTCCCCTTATAATAGGATTAAATCAACCATTTGGCACTCTCAAACGTGTCCCTTTAATAGGGTTGTCCCCTGATTAGGAGTTGGCTGTAGTGTTGAAACATATATTTCCCCTCGTTTTATGAGAAAGTGTCCCCTGAATAGGGGTGTCCTAAAGAAGGGGTTTACTCCAGTAGTAAAGAGGAGGGGTGTGTCCCCTGAATAGGGGTGTCCTAAAGAAGAAGTTTACTCCAGTAGTAAAGAGGAGGCGTTCTACTGTTGAAAGATTTATTATAAGATTTCAGTGTACTAAACGGTACATGAATGTTAGTAACAAAAATAAGATGACAAAACAAAATAACAATACTGGAATATTACAAAAAATAACAGTAGGCCTACAAGCATGTGGGTATAGAACATTGCTACTGTTCCTGCAGGCATTACATATTGCTATATTTAGAGATAAGACCATTTTAACTGTTTTTATATTTTGTTGTGCATTTATATTAGAGTCTCTAGGTTGAGATTACAGGCAAATCAAACGACAAACATACATTTTTTGAATAAGAATTGAGTTAGGTAAGAAGAATATGTGCTACCTCAGACCTCAATGCCATAAAAAAATAAAGGATTAATAAATGAGTTGTAGATTATAATTAGAATGTCTTGAGGAACAAAATATCTCAAATTAAATAATATACCTATTTTTTTTTCTTACATTTTGAAATAAACTATGAATATTATTTTTCCATGAAAGAAATTTATCAAACAAGCCTTTATCTACTTCATTGATTACATTCTATCCAATTAAGAGATCCAATTTTGTTTAAAATGTTTCTTCTGTTTTGAAAAATAATCCAAAGGTCAAAGTCCACTCTTGATTCCCCTTTTTATTAAAAACAAAAATGTTCCCCTAAAGAAATTCAACCGACAACATTATAGTACAGTACAGTAAATGGACAGAGTTTAAATATTAAAAATAAAGAGGAAAAAACACCTAGGAACTGGAAGTAGTCGGAATGTCTTCCAATTTTTTTGTTTAACTTCAGAGAACCAGTTAATTATATAGTTTATTAATTTATTTTTTTATATGCAGAATTACAAAAACAAAACGAACAAAAACATATGCAAATGAGACCAGGTAAACGGAAGAACAGAATCAGAGCCATATATATATAAAGTTGTAACTATATATATGGCTCTGAACAGAATTAAATCCTTGCACCCTCTAATCCTTACCATACTAGACACAATTGTTGAATCCCACTGTGCTACAAACGCCTCCTTCTCTGTTTCATATTTGATCCGATTGTTAAACAAACAATGCTTAAATCTAAATTAATGTTTGATGAATGAATTGTTTATAGTGTTCAATTTTTTTTTACATTACTAAATTATATTATTATATGAATAAATTTTATAATGTCTATTTGTTGAATGAAATTTTTATATTTTGATGTTTTTTCACTTTTAATTCAATTTTGTAAATTAAAACTCAATTCAGTATGCTGCTATGTTTTAATGTTATTCATATATTTTTTAATAAATACTAATGAATGAAAAACAATCATATTTGTTTATTTGTAAGGATAGTGTTTTTTTGAAGGGGGAGATTTTAACATCGAGGAGATCATTATATCAAATTGTACGTGCTAGCTATTGTTAAAAATGTATTGTTTATTATAGGAATAATATTATTCATTTCACCAACCCGCCGCCGGAGATCGAGTAATAAAGTTCTTCGATAATAATTGCAGCGATAAAAAATGTAGACAATTGTGATTGCGCCCTCTATACAAAATAAAGTTTATCACCCACACCACACGGTTTATACAAAAGAATGTCAAAAGCAAGAAGTAAGTTTTGTTTCATTATTATCATACCATATCATATACGGAATTCTTTATACTCTATTGTTTTAATAGCAGGTCTTTTTTTGGATCTTATATTCGTATCCTAGGCTATAGGCCCTACCTAGCCTAGCTAGCTAACAAACTATGCTAGGCTAGGTCTCTAATAAGGCCTCCTAGGCCTACTAGTAGGCCTAGCGCGCCTATAGGCTAGTCTAATCTGGGGGGGAACAGACGATCGGGACCACGGACGATCGGGCCCAAGACGATCGTGCCCACATTTTGCGTCTTACCAGTTGGTCCCGATCGTCCAGTATTTTCAGAACCATGTTGGTCCCAAGTCTTACCAGTTTGTCCGATAGTCTTTTGTGTTATACAAAATAATGTCCCACATTTCATTCCTAGAGCTTAGGTGTCAACATGCTTTTCTTGCGTAAATTAAGATTTTAATTAAATAGGTTAATTAGATTTTTCTGATTTTATCAAAATTTTCCCCTAATTAAGACTACTGCTAGGGATAACGATGTAAAATTAAAAGTTAATATTTTTCAAACAAATTATACATTGCCTGTTAGTATTTTGTATCAATATTATAATAAAGAAAGAATTATGAAAATATGACTTGTTTGTAGTTTTCGAAATATAGGGTTTAAAACATCGTCGAAAATGATCGTTTTTAGCCACGAACGATGTAAACAAATTGCGCCCACAGTCGACAATTGTATGAACTAGTCATTTTTCGTAAAAATAATTAAATAAAATCACGGTTTTAAGTAATATAATTTGTATATCAACATTGTAAAATTCAATAAAATATGATATTACTTATTTATTATATAAAAAAAAGTGTTAATTTAACCTCATTCGAAGAATTTCAATGCATTATTTTCACGTGTAATTGGACAGGCCTTAGACCATGTGACTTCACGGCGCTTGCGAGAAAACTATTCCGCTGTGTGTTGATTCGTGTCAACCAAACAAAGGGCGAGAATCCAAAATCGTTCAACCGTGAGACCTGCGGTGAGGTCTAATGCAGAGGTTTGATTGGCTTGCAATGACATCATACCACAAAATGGCGTTTTTGTAGTTGAGCCCCTCGGAATTTTCCAAAAATTATTTAAAAAATGGACAAAACGAATATTTTTCATGGTATATGGGTTGTTACTATGAAATATTCGAATCATAAAGGCCTCATATCGGGATAAAACTGTTTTTTTAGCACTTAAAATTAATATTTTTCTTAGTAACAAGCACATGGTATGTGGAACTATATTAACTTGGTGTAGGAATAAAAAACATTTTGAGGTCATAAGAGGCTCAACTACAAAAATAAGGTTGAAAATGGTAGGTCATTGAGCCTTCCGAGGGTTTCGTAGTAAACAAAAGCTATACGCGCTAGGCGATAACGATCTTTTAACCACTCTATTCACATTTTTGGTTGAATGAAATGGAAATAAAAAATACTTGATCTTATAGAATAATAGGTAAATAAATATTTACTCAAAAAGATATTTTCATGAATAATTTATTTTCAGAATAATTACCTAATAAAAAGTGTTTACCAAAGTAAAAAAACACCGCGTCAATGACATTGCGCGCATAGTAACGTGCGCGCTGTTTAATCGTGGTAATGAAAATGGAGTCAGCTCTCGGTATCCCTACTACTGCTGGTTTTAAGAATTTCTTACCAAATAATCTCGATTTATGAATAAATTAAATGTGATTGATTTTAATTGTTATTATTGTGTTGTATGTATTCCCGTATTTAATTTTTGCTCTATACATTGTGATATAACTTGACTTCTCTCTCGCGACAAAATTAGTAGCACATGCGTGAAACCTGATTCGGTAATACATATTTTTCTGACTTCAAATCGAATAATGATTTTTTAAAATTTTCCGAGAATGTTTTGGGCCCGATCGTCTTATTCATTGCCTAGCAAGATGTGAGGCCTAACTAGAAAAGTACAGTATATACAGGCTGTGCGATGTTTAAATAAAGTGTTATAAATAAAATATCAATGTTCTTGTATTTTCAATAAAAACAACACTGCTTTAGGTAGAATGCACATGTGTAGCTTGTCTCTCACACAGCAGAGTTCCTCACACAGCCATGGCTTTGTGCTTGTTGTTAAATTGCGCCCTCAATGTAAGAAAATGATGATGTCATCGGTCATTTTAAGCGTACATAAAATTCAGGGAACGTAAAACAGAGGTTCTACTGTATATTTAAATTTGATTTCTTTTAATTTAATTTATATTGCTACATCGTCATATTGTATTTTTGTGAGGGTCCCTAATGGTCAGCTTCGGCTGGATGGACCACCCTCATAAAATATTGTTGAAATAAAAATAAATAAATAAAACATTTAATAAAACATATTTAATAACAAACTATGGGTACATTCACTTCTACAGAAAATTATTAAATTAGTTCACAAAGAAAGACCGAACCACAACAACAAACATCTACCCAGCGTTACTCAGCATGGTCTATTCTTTGCTGCGTAATAATCTATGCCCGGTAAGTAATTTATTTATGATATAAATGTTACATTTGATTAATATTAATTTTTTCTACTAGAAACAAGTTAAATAGATATATTATTAAACTATCCTTCGTGAAAACAAGTCAAAAACAATCTATCTGCTATGCCATGCTTTTGATCATTTTGAACTAGGGTTAGGTAGTGCCATGGTTAACCCACTCACTAGTTCATCCTATTCATTATCACTTTGGTAATAGTAGTGTACAATGACAGAGTATTGACTTAAGTTCATTTTATTATCACTCTGTGTAAATATAACCAAAATGGTAATAGTACAGAGAGTTATAAACTGCTGTGTGTTCTATTTATTATCTTTGTTAAACGTTAGAATACAATGTTAATATTAAATCTGTGGTTTAAGATTATCTGATAACAAATTGTATAACAGGAACTCAATAAACAAAACAAGCAAATCATTAATACAATTTCTACCCTGGTTTTCTGTATAAATGTTATAATTGACTTTTTATCATAGAACAAATTGTATAACAGGAACTCAAACAAATCATTAATACAATTTCTACCCTGGTTTTCTGTATAAATGTTATAATGAACTTTTTATCATATAAACTTTCCAACCAGAGCAATATGTACAAAAAATAAAAAATATAATTAGATTATAAAGATAATAAATGTTTGCTGAAGTCTTATGACTGTGTGTAGCCCCCTGAACCAGACCAGATCAAATGTGAGATAACAAATTACCAGAGGTCCCTGTAGCCCAAAAGAAGATTAATCAAAAATAAAATTTCAAATATAAGACCAATTTTGACAAATTAAGGTCTGTTTCTGCTGAAAAAATAAAAATAATCAATTTTTCCTAAGTACCACAAACCACAGAATTGACCCCGTTGCAACTGAAAATGTTCTCCAACGTTAATCGGTTATCTGGTAATCGCTTTTTAAAAATCACGTCATCCATACCCACAACGCAGTTCAAGTTATGGAAGGCCGATGAGAGTTGGTTTGTTTACATCCTATCGCTGCCTAAAACTCTCACATGTATGATTAAAAATTGAACTCTTACGTAAAGCTATATTATTTGTAAAATAAACATCTAGGCCTACTACCGTACCACATACAACAGAATAATGATGTATTATTAATTAAAAGGGCACTTCGGAGAGAAAGTTCGTTTCATTGTTGGTTCTACTCTGCCTAGCCTAGCCCAGTCTGGGCTATAATTTCTACCGAAAACAACAGGCCTAAAAAAGGACATGCAAATCATGTTAGCCAGGACTGGGAGGGATGTAACGGTGTACTTGTAAATGCAAAATCCTGGAGTCTCTCGATATAATTCTCCCCACAAAATAGTAATCAAATGTTATCTCATCTGTCCACATCGTTGTTTTTACGATCGTGCAAATAAACAGCATGCTTTGTGAGTGAGGGTTGCCATACTCTAGAGGTCAAAGTGTGGTCAATAATCGCTATTTGTGTTGCAGCTCAAAACTGCTTCGCAATAATCGGTTAAAATAAGAAATAATCGGTTAAAACATGCAATGGATTGAGTGTTTTTAATCGGTTATTTCATTTTGCACCGTTTCTGCTGCCCAAAAATAATCGATTAAAAAAATAATTGGTTAATAATCAATTATTTTTGCTCAGCAGAAACAGGCCCTCAGTGACTCATGAAACCCAAAGAAGAGAGCGCAATTAACCAGATCTAACATGGGATACCACATAAGACTAAATTAAGGTATTGTGAATACGCCCACTTAGTGTGTGAGGACTTGTATCAGTAAAGGATGACACAATTGCAGCAAATGCATAAAATGTCATTGAAACCAATTAGTTAATGATATGACTGGAAACCTACTTAAACAAATGAATTTGAAAAAAAATAAAAGTTACAGAGTGATTTGGCTAAAAAATATAATTGTTTATAAACTAGAAATCTAGCTAGTCAACAGCAAAGTAAAAGATTAGGTCACTTTTAGAATACAGTATGTGGTATTATGTTTGGACACTAAAAAACCAAATTTTTATGGGAAATCTTTATAGCCTAAATACTTTTGGGGAATTAGAAAGTACAAACTACACAAGTTTAGAAGAAAATAAAGTGCAAAGGCTTAGGCACTATGGCTACGTTGAGAAACACCCTCATCACATTTTCTTTAAAGAAATTTCTTCATTGTAGGAACAAAACCTATTTTGAGTAAAAAATAGAAAAATATGAATCTTGAGAACTAAAAGAAGATAAATTATGTGTTTACTAATTTTGCTCTAGATAACACACTCATTTTTTGACAATTTCATAGCTAAAACAATTTTTTTGTCTGAGATTTTTCTGAAAAAAAGTAATTGTTTATTAGGAGTTGATTAGGAATAGTCTTTCATCTCAGAATCTTTTTAGCCAGTTTGTATACTTGAGGAAAAAGATATGCAGATTGTCAACAAGCTTACCGTATATTTCGGTGTATAAGTCGCACCTGTGAGTAAAATATCGGTATTTTTTATATCGTCGATGTATAAGACGCACTTTATATTTCATCAAAACAATGTTTTTTTAAATTGTAATCAATATTATTGTAATAATATATTTTGTTATATCTACAACGGAGTCTTTATTTAGGTTTTTCTTACCTAGGCTCGGTCGCGCCCAGCCTCAACAAGTTCTTTCTAACTTGTTATTCATGAGTTTCGCGCCCGCAACATCGAGTGCATGACCGTGTGTGTAACACACGCACGTGTGTGGGCTAGTTCCATGTGATGAACACTAGAGAGAGCGAGTTTTTTAATTAAACAGCATTCAATTGCTTAAATAGACCTGATTTTTTCTTGTTTGAGTTTACTTTAGTTCCATGTGATGAACACTAATAATTTCATTCAATAAAAATAAATTTAAAGGTACAGTTACGTAATTTCTGAGATTTTCCTTGAGAGCGAGTTTTTTAATTAAACAGCATTCAATTGCTTAAATAGACATGATTTTTTCTTGTTTAACTTTACTTTAGTTCTATGTGATGAACACTAATAATTTCATTCAATAAAAATAAATTTAAAGGTACAGTTACGTAATTTCTGTGATTTTCCTTGAGAGCGAGTTTTTTAATTAAACAGCATTCAATTGCTTAAATAGACCTGAGTTGTTCTTGTTTGAGTTTACTTTAGTTTCATGTGATGAACATTAATAATTTCATTCAATAAAAATAAATTTAAAGGTACAGTTACGTAATTTCTGTGATTTTCCATGAGCGCGAGTTTTTTAATTAAACAGCATTCAATTGCTTAAATATACCTGATTTTTTCTTGTTTGAGTTTACTTTAGTTCCATGTGATGAACACTAATAATTTCATTCAATAAAAATAAATTTAAAGGTACAGTTACGTAATTTCTGTGATTTTCCTTGAGAGCGAGTTTTTTAATTAAACAGCATTCAATTGCTTAAATAGACCTGATTTGTTCTTGTTTGAGTTTACTTTAGTTCCATGTGATGAACACTAATAATTTCATTCAATAACAAAAAAATTTAAAGGTACAGTTACGTAATTTCTGAGATTTTCCTTGAGAGCGAGTTTTTTAATTAAACAGCATTCAATTGCTTAAATAGACCTGATTTTATCTTGTTTAACTTTACTTTAGTTCCATGTGATGAACACTAATAATTTCATTCAATAAAAGTAAATTTAAAGGTACAGTTACGTAATTTCTGTGATTTTCCTTGAGAGCGAGTTTTTTAATTAAACAGCATTCAATTGCTTAAATAGACCTGATTTTTTCTTGTTTGAGTTTACTTAGTTCCATGTGATGAACACTAATAATTTCATTTAATAAAAATAAATTTAAAGGTACAGTTACGGAATTTCTGTGATTTTTCTTGAGAGCGAGTTTTTTAATTAAACAGCATTCAATTGCTTAAATAGACCTGATTTGTTCTTGTTTGAGTTTAGTTTAGTACCATGTGATGAACACTAATAATTTCATTCAATAAAAATAAATTTAAAGGTACAGTTACGTAATTTCTGAGATTTTCCTTGAGAGCGAGTTTTTTAATTAAACAGCATTCAATTGCTTAAATAGACCTGATTTTATCTTGTTTAACTTTACTTTAGTTCCATGTGATGAACACTAATAATTTCATTCAATAAAAATAAATTTAAAGGTACAGTTACGTAATTTCTGAGATTTTCCTTGAGAGCAAGTTTTTTAATTAAACAGCATTGAATTGCTTAAATAGACCTGATTTTTTTCTTGTTTGAGTTTACTTTAGTTCCATGTGATGAACACTAATAATTTCATTCAATAAAATTAAATTTAAAGGTACAGTTACGTAATTTCTGTGATTTTCCTTGAGAGCGACTTTTTTAATTAAACAGCATTCAATTGCTTAAATAGACCTGAATTTTTCTTGTTTGAGTTTACTTTAGTTCCATGTGATGAACACTAATAATTTCATTCAATAAAAATAAATTTAAAGGTACAGTTACGTAATTTCTGTGATTTTCCTTGAGAGCGAGTTTTTTAATTAAACAGCATTCAATTGCTTAAATAGACCTGATTTTTTCTTGTTTGAGTTTACTTTAGTTCCATGTGATGAACACTAATAATTTCATTCAATAAAAATAAATTTAAAGGTACAGTTACGTAATTTCTGTGATTTTCCTTGAGAGCGAGTTTTTTAATTAAACAGCATTCAATTGCTTAAATAGACCTGATTTTTTCTTGTTTGAGTTTACTTAGTTCCATGTGATGAACACTAATAATTTCATTTAATAAAAATAAATTTAAAGGTACAGTTACGTAATTTCTGTGATTTTTCTTGAGAGCGAGTTTTTTAATTAAACAGCATTCAATTGCTTAAATAGACCTGATTTTTTCTTGTTTGAGTTTACTTTAGTTCCATGTGATGAACACTAATAATTTCATTCAATAAAAATAAATTTAAAGGTACAGTTACGTAATTTCTGTGATTTTCCTTGAGAGCGAGTTTTTTAATTAAACAGCATTCAATTGCTTAAATAGACCTGATTTTATCTTGTTTGACTTTACTTTATAAATAAATTTAAAGGTACACTTATGCAATTTCTGTGATTTTTCCCTGAGAGCGTGTTTTTTAGTTAAAAACCAAAACCCTGCCTAGGCCTAGGCTTGATTTCATTATCAACTCCTGTGCTATGTGATCGCCAATTTTGCCGCCGAGACTACTGCTGTCACACAACAAAGGAAGCCGTTATTTTGGCCGTTGGCTTGCAGGTTTCTGATTAGTTGTTTACGGTCTGCCGGCCTACGGCGCATGCTCGTTACGTCTATGGTCCATTATTTAAAAAATATTCTATGCAGTATTTTATTTGATTTAATTTTGATTGTTTGTTGCAATAATATAGGATTATAAATAACAAATAAAAAAAATTTTGGATCCAAAATTTTATTTATTATATTTTTAATTGTAATGACGGACCATGCTTCTTTTTCAGTCACCTCACCCCAGAACCACCTCTCCCCTGGGTCCTCTCTCCCACTCCCACACCCGGCCAACCTCCTTCTCCCTTTGGTTCCTTGGAAAAAAATAGTTAAAAAAGTTGCCCATTTGAAAAAAACCAATTGGACCAGTTGTGTTTTAAAAAAAAACAAACTAGTTGACCAGTTGGAAAACCAGTCGACCAGTTGGAAAACCAGTTGACCAGTTGGAAAACCAGTTGGCCTGTTGGGAACACCAGTTGACCAGTTGGAAAAACCAGTTGACCAGTTGAAAAACCAGTTGACCAGTTGAAAAAAACCAGTTGACCAGTTGGAAAACCAGTTGAACCAGTTGAAAACCAGTTGGACCAGTTGAAAACCAGTTGGACCAATTGAAATTTCCAACTGGTCTCAACTGGAATTTTTACCTGGGTAGCATTCAATTCAAATCCCCATTTTGTAACCTTGAGTGCGGGTCCATTTAAACAAGCTGGGCAAGCTGTAAATTTTATTAATCTACTATGTATGTATGCATATTGTTTACTAATTGAATTTTAACCCTAAGTAAGTCTTTTATAAAATTTCAGTGGTTAGAGGTTCATATTTATTATTAGGATTTTTACAGGCACATTTAAAAATAGATTAGAAAAATATGGCATAAGCAGAATCCCCTGGGTCCTCTCTCCCACTCCCACACCCGGCCAACCTCCTCCCTTTGGTTCCTTGGAAAAAAATAGTTAAAAAAGTTGCCCATTTGAAAAAAACCAATTGGACCAGTTGTGTTTAAAAAAAAAAAAAACTAGTTGACCAGTTGGAAAACCAGTCGACCAATTGAAATTTCCAACTGGTCTCAACTGGAATTTTTACCTGGGTAGCATTCAATTCAAATCCCCATTTTGTAACCTTGAGTGCGGGTCCATTTAAACAAGCTGGGCAAGCTGTAAATTTTATTAATCTACTATGTATGTATGCATATTGTTTACTAATTGAATTTTAACCCTAAGTAAGTCTTTTATAAAATTTCAGTGGTTAGAGGTTCATATTTATTATTAGGATTTTTACAGGCACATTTAAAAATAGATTAGAAAAATATGGCATAAGCAGAATTATATCATCAATAAGAATATACAAAAGGAGCGGCGTGAGGGGAAGAGACCAACCGGTGAAAAAGTACCTTTAGAGCGTGTGTTAGTGAATTTGACGACATTTAGAGCATCAGCAACTTACCAAAGAAACGCTCGACTGAAAATTAACTTTATCCGATTTTTATTTTACATCGGCCGGGTTTAACGCTAAACAGCCTGTCCTATTCTATTCTGAATTGTACCACCAATAACACATGCTATCAAAGTGTAAGATAAGACAAAAAAATCTCTCAGCACCAAATTTTTGGTTTGGCGGTATAAGGTACGACATTACATAATATTCAATAGTTTTGTAATTAATCGATAACATTAATTCCAACAAACAAATTGTAGGGCTACTTAAAATTATTTATGTGGTCCATAGTTACCAACCGTCTCGCATCGTTCGGGACAGCCGCATTTCAAGTGTTTTTTAATGAAACACGCGTTTAAACCTAAGTAGGCCTATAATACGATGCGTTAATATTTTTTATCACAATTTGAGAGGAAAATGCATTCAAATTAATTGGTATATTTTAAAAGTATAGAACATTATACGAGTAGGCCTATTTATATTATTACACCACACATCAATAAAATACGTAATATCAGAGGAAAGTTACAATTAATGTGTCCGTGGTCACTCGCCGTGACGAGGATGGGCCTATAACCATGCGTTTGTCATGATCGCAATATTACACATGATATAACCCAATTTTCTTGCTATTGGTTGATGGATCAGTTCAATTTTTACACTCCAAAAAATGTTTTTTAATAAAATATTTTCAAGAATCAGCATGCTGAAAAACGTTGAATTATAGATTAACAAAAAAAGAGTAACAAACAATCTAATAATATTTGCATCGCTTACCGTACCGGAATACAAAAGGTTCATCATGAATTTTACGTGCGAGAGTAATATTTCCGGCCATAGGAGTGCCAGTGAACTAAATTTGTTTCCGTCGCAAGCCGCCACTAAGGGGTGGGAGCTGTAAATACTTCGTGTCCGATCACGCCCAACCCAAAATTGGAACAAAATTAGAGCAGTAAAAAGAGCATGCTAAACAGATGAATCTGTCATTGAGTAAGATGAAACTTAAATTGACATTCTTAATAATCATACTTAGAGATGCAAATCATCAAAATAATATTTATATGAAATTTAAACACTTTTATAGCCTATGCATGTACGCCTGTGCCATGTTATGCTTTTAAAAAATTATCCAGTATAGTATGACCCGTGCCGGGTATTTTCTTTTTAATACCCTCGATGGAAAATTCCCTTGATATTTATTAATTTATATCTCCATCTTTTGACCTAGTGTTATTTCTTATTAATTGTATATGGCAATTGAAATAAAACCTTAAATCATACTACAAAAGTACACCGTAATTTATCAAAGTAGAACTGTGAAAGAAAACACGAAAGAGAAAAAAAACAAACTTTACAGTATGTTTCTACAATATACAGCAAATAGTATCTTTGAATACAGTTAAAAATCCATGGAATAAAATATATAGAGGGCTGCAATCAGGAAATCATTTGTATATACTGTACCTGCAGTTTTTCAATATTTATTATAAATTTGACCGCAATTAACCACAGTAAAATGGAATAGCTAGTGCTATTCTTTAACAGGCAATACCTCAAGACAAATACAATATATGTATGCCTCACTCTCAGCGACGTGCTGCAGCAAACCGCAATTGCCAAGAAGGGCTTGCGCTAGGCTAGAGGTACGGTGGTCGGCGATCGTGCGTATAACTATAAATAAATACATTCCAATCGTAAACGTTTACAAATGAAATTTTATCAGAGCGCCAAAAACAGCTCTATAATGAACAAATCTTTTCATCATATTTAGTATAACATCACGCTAAAAATCCTGCCTTGAAAACTAGGCAGAAGCAGGTTGCCGTTACGTTAGTACACTGTAGCTAGCCCACTGTAGGCCTAGCCTACTCAGGCCTAGGCTAGCCGCGCCAACAAGGTGACGATTATGTACAATCTGTGTGGTGAGGCATTTATGTTCGGTGTATAAGACGGACCCTTAATTTAGAGGTCAAATTTGCATGTGAAAAGTGCGACTTATACACCGAAATATACGGTACATAGAGAAAAACAAGGGACCTGATTATTGTCAATGACTGTTGTGTGTTTACTGTTTGCCTGTTGCCCCTAGATACAGGCAAACAAATCCTATCAAAATCATTATCATCAGTTTAATATTAACTTTGTATTTAAACAAAAGATAAAGTAAAAATCATCTGATTGTTTGAAACATGTACATGGTTATAGAAATGTTTGGTTATTACTTTATGATCTATTTATTAATACTAGAGGGTTCGCTCGCTTCGCTCGCGCACCCTCTAGTGGGTGTACTCGAATGGTCCTCGAAAACATGACCAACGCCTCTGGAAATTGATGCCCGGGTGACACCTATGCATATGACTGATGAGTAATGTATGTTTATTTTGTGATGTTTCATGGTGGTCCATAAATTAGGTACGCCAAACATATCGCTTCCAGGGTAATATAGCAAATTAGAGTTTAAAAAATGTACGAATAGAGAACAATATAGGCTAATTATTATTATTCGGTCTTCCGCCGAATGTGTGTGTGAGATTTGAACCTGTACTGAAAATAAGTTTGGTAAGATGCGAAATGTATACCAATTATGATTGATTACGTCCCCTGCCCGATTAATGATGTATGGACACTTGACAGCAATCGGTGGTTAGGAACGTAAGGGGAAAAGTTACTCAATAGATTTATTTATTTGTAAACAAAATGTACATTAATTCTCTCTGTGATGATGTAAAAACTTTCA
The DNA here is from genome assembly GCF_963402885.1 of Antedon bifida. Lineage (NCBI taxonomy): Eukaryota > Metazoa > Echinodermata > Crinoidea > Comatulida > Antedonidae > Antedon > Antedon bifida. Next base: position 14,301,273 of record NC_136228.1, on the reverse strand, counting down.
ACAATTGGTATTAATGCAAATAATATAATTGTAAAGAACAGTAATATATATAATATATAATATTAATATAATAATAGACATATTATATTATTATATATATTATCTGAACTTTACACACAGGAGGAAACCGTTAATAGGGGTCATCAATCACTGAAACAGTCTCTGTAACGTGACCGTACCTAGAGACCAAAAGCATATATCAAAGTGGGTGACAGTGAGTGGGGCTTTAACATTTGTATCACAATATATCATGACAACAGCATCTTGTTAATTTTGGAACAAAATTATCAAATAACAACTTTCGTAGCCTACTTATATTTCGGTCGTAGTAGACACTTTATAAATATAAATAGAGAAAGCAACAGAAATAATCGGCCTGGCCTCCTATGCTGTTATGCTATTTATTAATCATTTTATCAAATTTAGGTGCGATTCAATGTTACTATAATAGTAGCATTGAATCGCACCTAAATTTGATAAAATGATTAATAAATAGCATAAATAATTAGTTAAATTACTAAAACAAATTGTATTTCACGTAAAGTAAAGGCCTTTATAATTGATATTTGAATATCTAAAAATCTGAAACAAATAAATTGTAGTTCACGATTCAGTTGAATCACTAAAATCACATTGTAGTTCACGTAAAAGTAATAAAGGCCTTCAATAATAGTGAAATTACTAAAACAAATTGTAGTTCTCGATCACTAAAATCACATTGTAGTTCACATAAAAGTAAAGGCCTTCAATAAAAGTTAAATTACTAAAACAAATTGTAGTTCACGTAAAGTAAATGCCTTTAATCAAAATAATTGATTAGTTGAATATCTAAAACAAATTAATTTCAGTAGTTCACGATACGTTGAACCACTAAAATATTTTTTTATTTAATATTGAATGGCGCCACCAACGGCCATTTTGCTGGAAGTGACGAACCCGGAAGCCAGTTGAACAACAGCGCGAGTGTGTGAAAATAACCCTGTGATATCCACAAATTTCGATAGGTAACGCTAAATTTTGTCGTTGTAAAAGACAAAAGTGGAACAATAGCGTCGATGTGAAAACTAATGTTATCAAATCTACGTTTCGCGGTACATCTGAGATAGATAAGGTAGGTATCCAAGGCGGATTTGTACCGAAGTTTTTGCATTGTGCTCGCCTATGTCAGAATTAACCATAATTTATATATAGATACTAGAATGCACTGCTTCCCCAGGGCTGTTAGCCAGGGTATTTGTGAGGGGTATTGTACTACCTTACTTTATGATCCATTTATTAATAGACTAAAATGCACTGCTTCCCCAGGGCTGTTAGTCAGGGTATTTGTGTGGGGTATTGTACTACCTTACTTTATGATCCATTTATTAATAGACTAAAATGCACTGCTTCCCCAGGGCTGTTAGTCAGGGTATTTGTGTGGGGTATTGTACTACCTTACTTTATGATCCATTTATTAATAGACTAAAATGCACTGCTTCCCCAGGGCTGTTAGTCAGGGTATTTGTGTGGGGTATTGTACTACCTTACTTTATGATCCATTTATTAATAGACTAAAATGCACTGCTTCGCCAGGGCTGTTAGTCAGGGTATTTGTGTGGGGTATTGTACAGTAGTAGAACAAAGACAACATATATTTTCACAAAACATTTATTTTTTTGTTTAATATTTATTTCTGTAGTTATAATGCTTTATATTTCACATGACAGCAGATTGTAAAAATTTGTTGAATCAGTAAGTTTGTCTAATACCTGCATAACATAATGTCACACTCATTTTAGTAGAAATACACCAGGAGTAGATCTAGGATTTAGAGGGGAGGGGTAATAATAGACTGGGAAAAGAAGCCTAGACCCCAACTCAAAATTTTAAAATGTCCTCTTTAGCCATGCTCTTATAAAGTCTACCACTATTTAATTTTTCTAATTTCGGACCTCCACATGAAAGAGATGTTTTGTATGTATATTGAAGATTCATACTAAAATGGCAGTGCGAAATGACACTTTTTGGTTTTTATAATTAATGAACAATAAATGATATCATTATTAAATAAAGAATTGTTTATCTCATAATAAATTTACCAATTTAAAATTAAAGTTCAGTTCTTATTGTAATATCCATTTTTTATCCATAATTGTTATTTTTTAAATATTTTGTATAAAACTGCTCACAATAAATACATTTAGTGGTTTTTGTTTCATTATGCAATTTATGATCTTTTAAATTAATAATTTATAATAATGTGATACATTAAATATAGCTTAGTCTATTCTCCATACCAATGTATGATAAATAAAAAAATTATATTAATGTGATGTGAAGTAAGATGCCTCCCCACAGATATCATTTTTCAATAATTAACCAGTATCAGTAAGTCTATAAATAATATTATAAATACTATTATCACAACATAAAATGCCATAGTAGCCTCTACTAAACAACCAGAGCCTCCTAATTAGCCTTAATATAAATTGTGTTTTATACCTAAACAATTTCTGGTAATCAAAATACACATTATTACCCCAAAGCACAAAATATTATTAATTTGCACTTTTTTTTATAAAGCTAACATTATATTATTATTGGTAATTTGTGAATCTTTATTTTACAGTTGTAATTCTACATGTTATCCTATTTCTCATAGAATTACTTTACATTTACCTACTCAACGTGCAAGGCGTCCTTTAAATTGAGTACTGTAAATGGCTCAGCTCAGAGATATATAAAGAGTTACAACATTGAATGATTAGAAGCCATTTTTGTGTCAAAGAATTCGCATGCTGAATTATTAATTAAAAAATATTACATAGTTAGTTGGGATGTTTTATTCCAAAATCAATAAATCAAACTTTATAATGTACTAGCGCACGCGCATGCAATTATTCTTTGCCGCAAGTACTTCTGTACACTTTGCACATCAATAATTTACCGTCAAATATGCAAATACATTTTTAAAAATATAAGAAAACATTTAAAGTATTTTGTTGCTCCTATACTTTTCATGCGTTAATGGAGATAATTATGACATAATTTCATCTGTATATGACATGACTTAACCCAATGTCGTAACTCTTTAATTTTGTGGCTCTGGCTCCGCCCATAATGTCTCACGTTCGTTTGCATTGGTCGAATAGGATTTATGATATCTTCCTAACACTATCTTTGTTTATATGAAGTTTGCAAACGATAGATAGGTAAACAAGACTTATATTTTCCATTAAATAGGCTACCATACAAGACTGATTAGGAAGTCATGTGACACACAAAACAGTGAAAGGTGTGTTGGTAATTTGCATGACAATAAACACCTTGTAGTTAAGTAGCGTCTGTTGATGCGCAGTCGGACCGACGGACCAGTAGATGGAGGACCGTTTCCAGAGATGCGTAATCCTGCAGAGTAACTTTATGGTTACCAACAATTCTGTTGTTCAATAGTATTGTGAGTTTTATATTATTTTTTTTTTAATATTTCATAAAAGGCGTACAGTAATTTGAGTTATAAAAATGGTCATTTGTTATGAGAATTACACCAGTAGCCAGCCAGTAAAAATGTAATACTTTTGTTTAGTGGTTTATTTCCAAATGGAAGGTCAGATTTTTGTCGGAGGGAAAAGTTATTCATATTTTAAGTAAAGTCTAGTTATTTTGATTTCATATGCTCAGACTACATATGCTAGCTACTAAGTGTATCCTTACCATTTGATTGGCTGTATTTCATATAACGTGTTCATGCATTATTTAATCCAATTCCAGTGACTATGGCATGATCAACTTTTGTTAACATTTTGAGAATTTTGGGTGGTGTGCTAGACTTGTAAATGTTTTTTTTTTTTTTAAAGCCTTTCTTTAACTAGGCTCTGCCTCATTGAATAGAACAGTCAAATATTCTCCCCATTCAACTTATAAACATTCCTTATAGGGCCTGTTTCTGCTGAAAAAATAAAAATAATCGATTTTTTCTAAGTACCACAAACCACAGAAATGATCGTGTTGCAACTGAAAATGTTCTCCGACGTTAATCGGTTATCTGGTAAGCGCTTTTTAAAAATCACGTCATCCATACCCACAGCACAGTTATGGAAGGCCGATGAGAGTTGGTTTGTTTACATCCTATCGCTGCCTAAAACTCTCACATGTAGGATTAAAAATTGAACTCGTAAAGCTATATTATTTGTAAAATAAACATCTAGTAAACTAGGCCTACTACCGTACCACATACAACAGAATAATGATGTTATATTAATAAGGGCACGTCGGCGAGAAAAGTTTGTTTCACCGTTTGGCGTTGGTTCTACTGTAGGGTCTAGCTAGGCTATATATTTCTACCGAAACAACAGGCCTAAAAAAGGACATGCAAAACATCGTTAGCCTGGACTGGTGGAATGTAACGGTGTACTTGTAACGCAGAATCTTGGAGTCTCTTGGTATAATTCTCCCCCACAAAATAATAAAAATCAAATGTTTAACATTTGATTGTTATTCGGTCGGTCCACATCGCTGATCGTCGTCTATCGCGCAAATAAACAGCATGCTTTGTGAATGAGGGTTGCCATACTCTAGAGGTCAAAGTGGGGTCAATAATCGCTATTTGTGTTGCAAAAACTGCTCCGCAATAATCGGTTAAAACAAGAAATAATCGATTAAAACACGCAATGGATTGAGTGTTTTTAATCGGTTATTTTTAATCGGTTATTTTATTTTGCACCGTTTCTGCTGCCCAAAAATAATCGATTAAAAAAATAAACGGTTAATAATCGATTATTTCTGCTCAGCAGAAACAGGCCCATAGAATCAAAATGAAAACAAACAAGTACATTTAGGCAAAACATATGCTGTAAATTAATAGATGACAGGGACGGATGCAGGGTTGTTGTCCTAGTGGCCCGGGCAACACCCTTAATTTCATACTAAATGTTTTTTCCCATTTCATCGTATACAATATCCATATAATGTTATATAGAAGTCCAGGGCTGGAAAAGAATATCTGTAAATTGGCAGACTGCGCACATATTTTTTTGTAGATATTTTTCTGACCATGCGCAGAATGAATTTCTGAATGAGTAGTGGCTTGTGGTGCGTCATGAGAGGTACGAAAGAAGGCCAAAATCCTGTCATATGGGGATCGTCGATTTGTCCATAATGATTGTATTTTGCCGGCCGGAAGTGTTCTATAATTTAAGGCCAAAAATCATAATTTTGCGTATAGTTTTGTATTTCCGTGTATTACCCTAATTATCTTCATGTCCGTACGTCTGCAATATTAGGCCGAATTTCCTTAGTAATTATCACGGAGTAATACTCTCATTATTTTCTTTGTTTTATTTTTGAGTGTGGTTTAAGCAACACTATTATTATACAGTATAGTGGATAAATGGAAATGAATTTTGGAAATTGTGGTTTTAAATAAGAATTAAATAATACAATTTAAAGTTTTTCTCAATTTATTTATATATAACAGCAGCAGCTTCAAATTTTTTTTTCAAATCAGTAATTGATAATAATAATAATAATAATAATAAGTAATATTCATTAATTGATTACAGTTATTAGAAATTGAATATATTATTATTATTCTCACCCTGCTATTGTGAGGTTCAAGGGAATTGTTTGTTGCAAGGTTTCTTAATTTGTATTCATCATAAATGTTTGTGTTTCAACAATTTCCTTTTTTGGTTTAAACCAGGGCAGTTTTTGTATTGTCATTTTGAGATCAATGATTCGTACCATATAATAGTACAAATTATGCTTAAAAGAGACATTTGAAAGTCAATGTAGAATTATGCATTATTGATATATGATATTATTGTAGTCAATGCAGTAAAATGCAGTTGGAAGGCATATAGTCCAGTAAAAAATCACCCTCACTGTGGCATAAGCTGATGATGAAATTCACATAGTATGTTCAGAATATTTGTTGTAAAGATCATTCCTTGATGTTACGTCGTGCCAAATCTGGGATTTAACAAGAAAATTAGACTTTTATACAAAATTGTTACCTACCTCATGTCGTAATATTTTTTTACTGCAAATGCGACGAAGCGTGACCAAAATTATGATACACCGTTAACGCATGTAAACAAATATATTAATAAAGCTATGAAACCTATGGTAATTAACTGTTTATAGCATAAATTTAAGTATAGTTTACAATAAAATATATAATGAAATACATAACATATAAAGATATCCAAATATAAACTAACAGGTTTATATGTTTCATGGTTTTTCACAAGCGCCTTGAGCACTTTAGTGGATATGTGCGCTGTATAAATCTTATTATTATTATTATTATTATTATTAACAAATTTACAGATACGTGTTTAAAAATGTCCAAATAAACATGGCCTTCCGTAAAATGAAGTAAAAACTATCATTCAGAAAATATTTTCTGATTCAGACAAATCCCAAACTTTCGGTGGTACGCTCCTAATGTTTGAAAAAGTAAAGGTAGCATCTATCATAGAAGCAAAATGGATTATGCTCATTTAAATTATGGTTTTCTTCTTACTCTTTCTTTGACAAATAACTTTAGTTTAAAAGAATTATTCCTACTTACAAATTCTTAAACATGTTTAATAAATGTTCCTATTTGTTTCATAATTTGGTTATTATATATGTTACACAAAAACATGGAAATTAATCTAATGCAATTTATTCCTTACAGATGACAGCGTAAATAAAGTGAAATGGCAGATTCACAAGGTAATGTTCAGATGATTATAAAATTCAAATCAAAATCAGTCTAATTCCATTCATAAAATTAATGATATAGAATTCTATTAATGTCAGTTTATAGTCTCGGTACAAAAGAAGAAATGAGTATTATAAAATAGTTGACGATTTAATTGTACAGTTCAAGTATATTATATACCTGTATCAATAGGAATGTATTATATTGTTAATTCAAATGTATTTGATGATAATTGATAATTAATTTTGTAAATAGAAGGAGTAAAAAAATACAAAATTGACTACCAAAGAAATGTCGTTTTGGGTAAATAAACAATTTACACAGTTGATACAAAAAGACTTTTATAAACACTTTTCATAGCATCCTAGGCTCACGCTAGCTATAATTTTTTCAACAAAAGTTTAAAAAAGGTTTATTAAATAAACGTAGGCCTAGCTTTTTGAGGCAAAAATGCCTAGGCTAGCCCTAGCTACCATTTTTAAAGCCAACAGCAAAAACAATTAAGATCGAAATAAACTATTTCCGTGTTAATGCTACATTACGCAAGTTAACATATTATTCTAGATGAAAAATATTGAGTTTCATATTGTTTTATCCATACGTAATTACACTGGCATTAAAGAAATAACATTAAAATGTAGGCCGTTTTATGAGCCATATTTCGCCGATTTCTTATCGCGGGGAAATTCCCCACCAGCGACATCGATCGATCGAGGCTAGAGGTCCGGCTAGAAGCCTAGTGTGCATGCCGGAACGGATGGATTATCGCTATACAAATAACAAGTTTGAACAAAAGAGCTTACGACAATCTTAGGTACATTTTTATTAAACGTATATAGGCCTACTTGCTTGGCGAATCCATGCCTTTTAAATCATTTAACAAGTCCGTAATCGGATCGTAGTACTGTTAGGCTATCTATGGGGCATGAGCCAAAAAGAGGCCTAGAAAACGAATTTCGTGATCTCCTAACGGGGGGGGAGGAAGATATTCACACAGTTTATAGTTAATAATTAGGTTAACACAAATTCAGCCGATCCCGCTTCCAAAAGTTACGCAATAAGTGTAATTTTAGGTGTAAAAAAATCGAATTTCTCAACATAAAGAAATACATAGAAATAGCGCCCTCTACAAATACTATAGTTCCATTGGAATAACTTATATCTTTCTTTCACATTTAACATGCAATATTTTTATCATAATTTTGAGATTAATATTGTAATATTGTAGTCCTTGTAAGAAATGTATCTGTTAGTAAACCTTAATTAATATTTATTTAAGCACACTGAAAGGAAGATGCATTTTTTAATCTTTATAATTCATGACTATGCTGTCACAAAATACAGTATTTATTAATATTGTCTCTCCTATTGCAACTTTTTGTTTTCATTGGATTCATAACATAGAATTATAATCAATTAGTAACAAATAAATGAAATTATTAAAGCAAAGTTTCTTATAATACTCCTGTGTTTTAATTTTGCTTATCATCTCATGGGTTCTTTACTTTATATTTTCTCATGGTTCATCCGTTATGTTTATAAAATAGTTAAGTTACAAAATAGTTAAGTTACAAAATACTTTAATCTAAATTTACATATTATAGGCCTATTACATAACAACCATGTACACCAAGTAAAATGAACATTTTTAAACCATAAATTACACTTAAACTATACTAAAAAGTTCTTCCTTCTCAAATTCATCTCCCTCTTCCTCATCATCGCTATCCTCTCCATCAATTTAAAAAACATCTGAAAATTGTTATAGTTTTTGCACGAGCATAATTCTGTACAAGAGAATCCTAAGGGTACACAGCATTTTTCATTTGCAACCCCTTCATTGCATTTTGAGCAGGATGACAATTTTTAAGAATGCTGTGTAGAGCAGGTTGTTTCTCCATCCAGTCAATTACGAGTTTATTATCGGCCATTTTTTAAAATTTTTTTTTTATTTCAACAATATTTTATGAGGGTGGTCCATCCAGCATCAGCTGATCATTAGGGACCCTCAAACAATACAAACAGTAAATACAAAAACTATAAAAACACAAAATTAACCAAGATATAAAAAATAAATATATATAAATATAAATATAATTTGTGGTAAAATTAACACAGATCATGAAAGCGAAAGTGCTCGATACAAAATGTAGAGCTAAATAGAAATAAATAAATTATCATTTATTCCTATAAATATAAATATACAGTAGGCCTACAATGAAAGAAGGATAAAAAGAAATAAAGTCAGAGAGAGAGAAACAGGTGTTTTTTCAAAGAGATTTAAAGGATTGGACATGACAGTTACTGTTTCACAGCTCCATGAGTTAAAAGACAAATTTTTTGATTGGTCAATTGTGCGACCTGTACTGACCTACAAAAATCTTCTATATCGCAATAAAATACATATAAAAACAAACATATTTCGTTGACGCGTAACATTTACAAGCGGGATCGGCCAGTTTAAGGTTATCTATATTTTTGTTATAATTGTCATAGCAATTTTATTCTCCCCTCCGATAGGAGATCACGAAATGAAACGATAGAAGGCCATGCCCCATAGCCTATGTACAGTAAAACCAAAAAACACCGCATCAACAACCTTGTGCGATGTACGATCTGTTCAATTCTGTTGTTCTTTTGCTGCAGATCAACATTGGTAGAGTCAATTAATTATGAGGGTGTTTAAAAATGTGATAACTATTAAAAACCAGTCTCAACCACTGTGTAATCAAAGTGTTTATTTAATTTAAACCTGGATCCCCCAAAAATTAATAATCGCGTATTCCGGTTATCACGTGATTGATTCACGGTTGGTTGCACGCTTCTTTTTTACACGTCCGGCGGAGGTGAAATATGTTCGCCAATTTGGCAAATAAGACAATATTTTTTCACCATTTTGTTTCAAAATTGCCGTTTGGCTAAAAAAAAAAAAAAAAGCCGACCTTCATTTTCGGCAGTTTAGGGTCGGTCGGGCGTGGCCAACACAATAATTTTTTTTTTTTGGCCTATTGAATATTAAGGATAGCATAATCTTGAAGAACATTGCAATCACCATTTTAGCCTAATTTGGTACATTTTTTCTTTTGTTAGGGATACCGAGAGCTGACTACATTTTCATTACCACGATTAAACAGCGCGCACGTTACTATGCGCGCAATGTCATTGACGCGGTGTTTTTTTACTTTGGTAAACACTTTTTATTAGGTAATTATTCTGAAAATAAATTAATTATGAAAATATTCTTTTGAGTAAATATTTATTTACCTATTATTCTATAAGATAAAGTATTTTTTATTTCCATTTCATTCAACCAAAAATGTGAATATAGTGGTTAAAAGATCGTTATCGCCTAGCGCGTATAGACTTTGTTTACTACGAAACCCTCGGAAGGCTCAATGACCTACCATTTTCAACCTTATTTTTGTAGTTGAGCCTCTTTTAAGGAGTTTTTTTTTTTATTATTTTTGTAGTTGAGACTCTTTTTTCGAATGTTTTTTATTCCTACACCAAGATAATATAGTTCCACATACCATGTGCTTGTTACTAAGAAAAATATTAATTTTAAGTGCTAAAAAAACAGTTTTATCCCGATATGAGGCCTTTATGATTCGAATATTTCATAGTAACAACCCATATACCATGAAAAATATCCGTTTTGTCCATTTTTAAAATAATTTTTGGAAAATTCCGAGAGGCTCAACTACAAAAACGCCATTTTGTGGTATGATGTCATTGCAAGCCAATCAAACCTCTGCATTCGACTGCTCCGCAGGTCTCACGGTTGAACGATTTTGGATTCTCGCCCTTTGATTGGTTGACGCGAATCAACACACAGCGGAATAATTTTCTCGCGAGTGCCGTGAAGTCACATGGTCTAAGGCCTGTCCAATTACACGTGAAAATAATGCATTGAAATTCTTCGAATGAGGTTAAATTAACACTTTTTTTTATATGATAAATAAGTAATATCATATTTTATTGAATTTTACAATGTTGATATACAAATTATATTACTTAAAACCGTGATTTTATTTAATTATTTTTACGAAAAATGACTAGTTCATACAATTGTCAACTGAGGGCGCAATTTGTTTACATCGTTCGTGGCTAAAAACAATCATTTTCGACAATGTTTTAAACCCTATATTTCGAAAACTACAAGTCATATTTTCATAATTCTTTCTTTATTATAATATTGATACAAAATACTAACAGGAAATGTATAATTTGTTTGAAAAATATTAACTTTTAATTTTACATCGTTATCCCTACTTTTGTCCAGAGAATTAATAAAATCTATTTAAATCAGTGCATATAACCTATAATTCGTCATAATGACGAACTAATTCTGGTTTTATTTGAGTTACTGAAAAATATACTTTGAAATTTTATTTAATCAGTTGAAAATGATCCATCTGCTATTACTGCTCATGGTACAGATGTTCAGGAAGTGTACGCTAAGGCATTGGCTGAGGGATCTGTCAAAATCAATCTTGGAACGCTTAAAGTGATTGGGCCGGAGGGAGTGGGTAAAACTTCCCTCATCAATGCCTTACTTGGAAAAGAGTAAGTAGTTGGACAGTGAAATGAACATAAGAAGTATGTGAGTCAACTAAAGAATACAACCTAGCCATTTTCTTTCATTTATATCACAGGAGAAGATCTTGAATTTTTTTAATTGAAGAAAGTTAATAACTGAACTTCTTTGGCAAATATAATATTAATTAAATGTCTAAAAAAAATAGATATCAAAAAGTTCATAATTTAATCTTAACAGTTAAAAGGGGGAGTGCACACCCCTAGTCCCTCCCCCCTTGCTTCTGCGCCTGTTTCAATAAACCACTTGTATTAAAGTGTCACAATTTGAATACTGATTTCAAATAATAATAATAATAATAATATTTATTCGGCAAAAGTTCTTAAAAGTACGTTTTACATTTCAAGAGCAAGTAATAGGCATGAGCCCAAACAGAAAACTGCTCTTACTCCATCAATGATTTTCACTTCAGATTTAACCCCAAACATGATGTTACAGATGGAATAGCAGTGATAAGAACTGTAAGCACAACATGGACAGAAGATCATGACAATAGTGGTAAACATAAATTAATTTAGCTTTTCATCCCTCTTGCTGTGAATTATGATACACTATTGAAAGATAAACTGGAGATCAATACCACTACTGACACACAGTAGTATATTGTTGGATTCTATGTTAATGTTGATATGAACAGTTGTGTAACTGGCTGATTTCTGCATGATTTTTTTTTATATTATACATATTAAATATTGTTACTCCTGATCTTTTCTGATGCAAAACATTTAATGGTTTGCTTCTTTCAGGATTGTATTTCATGCAATTTACATTATCAATTAGTTTGAAAGTGGTAACCTAATAATCAAATATTATTCACTTACATCAACCCAAGAACCTACAGAAATAATTAACTTTGTTTTGTTATTTTCAGGTAATCCCTCAAAACAGTATACAAAATTTGTCGCTGACAAAATGAGAACAATGAAAACTGAAAACGTATGTCAACAACATTTTATTTAAAACATTAAAATAATACAAAGAGCATTTATACTTTTTTTTTCGGAAAGATATCAATCTAGTGAACTAGATTAATATCTTTCCAAAAAAAAAATTATACTACCTGGATAAATGAGAATATTCATATCTGCATTTATACTATTATTACTAGCCTAAACTGAGGGGTTTGTTTTCTTAATGTAAATCAATGATTCTTTAACAAGCAAATCAAAAATAATGTGCTTTGGAAAGTAAATGTATTTTCTATTTAGGTAAAAATATAAAGAATATTTAAATCAATATCGCTCATCGGCGATGAGCTATGCTCAACGCGATTATGAGATCATGTTCCGAATATGAGCACTGTTTCAATAATTTAACAGTATGATTTATAAAGAATATTTAACTATTTATAAGGTTTGTTTTCATTATATGAGTTAGGTTGTCCAGAAACCACCTAAAGATGGTGATGAGTCTGGAAATATTGAGGGCCATGATGATGATATTAATGACAAACACACCAGTAGGAAAGACAACCACAGCAAAAATGATGGTCATGACAACCACAGCGAAGATGATGATCATGACAGCCACAGCAAGGATGATGATCATGACAACCAGAGCAGTGATAATGATCATGACAAACAGAGCAGTGATAATGATCATGACAAACAGAGCAAAGATGATGATCATGACAAACAGAGCAAAGATGATGATCATGACAAACAGAGCAGTCATGGTAATGATTATTTTTTGTAACTTTTAAAATTCTGTTTTTTTAAGCAATAGTATTATGTAATTATTGATGATGAACCTTTTTAATGACTGTAACATAACATGTGCAATCCTGAGATTTGATCCCATTCACAATATAGTGGAGATACTGTACCTTGATAGTGCCGTTTTAAAGCCATTAAATTGGGAGGTAATACTGTATCTGCTGTATTAATTAATTATTTGCAGTTATAAATTAATTGTTGTTTTTCTAATAGAAATATTTTTCAACTTGACTAAAGAACTTTTAGAAATTTTATTGTGTATTTATTATGATTAAATGTGAGTAAAATAATTTAAAAATTACTTTACAATTTATAAAGATAATGACTAAAACAATGACAACTCAAACGTTGACTATAATGATTATGTATACAAAAGCAATGATGAGAATGATTGTTATGAGTATAATATTGTTGGCAATTACAATGATGATGATGACAATGATTATGACAAAAACTACAACATTCATGATAATGAAGATGAAAACTACAACATTGATTATAATAACAAACAATAACAACAACAATGATGAATTTTTAATATATAATGATGATAGTGATGATAACTATGATAATGAGATTACTACAATGGTGCTTTTTGCATGTGGAGTATTACAAACAAAAATCTGTTTTAACTACAGGTACTGACATTCCATTTGATACAGAACAGCAGTTAGATAAAGATGTGATCAAGAAAGTTAAGGAAAATAAGGAAGAGACATTGAAAGAAACATTCAACATCTATGATCATGGTGGACAATTGATATACCATGGTATTCATCGTGTAAGTTATTTTAAGTGATGTTTTATTGGGGAGGTGTTGGGCGTTTATTCAATAAATACCATCCTAATTGGTATAATTAATACATTATTTTAGTTTAAACATCTTTTGAAACTAACTTCCATGACACAGTGGGCCGTTTTGGCCTAAGACGGAAGAAGTTTTAGACGGCTTGCAACATGGGAAGAAGTATATCCTATGGTCCTAATGAGACACAGACAGACCTGCCAGCTTATTAAACAACTCGGCTATTGGGATTCACTTGATTTTAAACAAAAGGTCTTATCATCAGTTCTCCTGATGTAATTTTATATACTAATCCCACAATATACTCCGATGCTTTATGAATATAATTAATTTGCAGTATGTATAATTCTTGTTTTGCTAACTACTATACTTTCACATTCGCGGTCCGAAAATAAACAAAAAACTAAAATGGCTATCGCCACCAACAGCCAACTTAGTTACAAGATGTTGACTCACCTTGAACTCGGAACTAACTTTATCGTCGACACTTAAAAATCTACTGATGCAACCAAACATTTCGTTTTAAAACCCTCCATGATATCTTCCTAAGAGAGAAATATGGAGCAATATCGTATAGGCCTGCTAAAATGTTGTAGAATATACCTATCGCAGTACACATATATTGACTGCTTAGAGGTTAAATATAAGATTTGACTTCCCCGAGGGAATGATATTATGTTCGAGGGAATATATATTTCCCGAAGCGCCACCTCGGGGATGTCTAATCTTATATTTTACCGATATAAAAGGCGATATCTGTTATATTACATAGCCAACAACAAGTAGAATATCTGCTGGGTCGGGTAGCTAGGCTAGGCCTCCTTTTTGTATTGTATGTAAACAAGCTGCCCATACACCTTACCTTTCGAAGAATAATATACAGATAATTACTAATTAATGATTCCTTGGCAACAAAATATTCACTAGCATAGGTCGTTTAAATAATAACAGAAGAATTTCCATCAATAAGCCTACATTAATAATAATAATATTATTATCAGGTAGGCCGAATAAATAATAATTCGTCTTCTTCGATCGAGCCGAATCACCGGCCAGATGTTCAGTGCGTCGCGCGCGTACCGGTTACTACTGTGAGTATTAACCAATCACAAACGGTCATTCATCACATCTAGGGAGGACTAATAACAAATGAGGGCGCTATGTATGCATAGTTTAAATAGTTTAGTTGATTAATTTCTTCCAGCAAGTTCCGTGGCGCAGCGCATAATTGTAATTGTAATATTTATTGCCATCCATATAAAAAATGACAGATTTGACAAACAATTTGCACAACAGTAATACAAGAAAAATAAGTTACAAAATATGGAATAGCAGAGGATAACCCTTTAAGCTCGAAAGCTTGTTTCAGAAGGGGTCACCAACATAAAACAAATAATAATTACATAAAATTACAAATATAAAATATTATAACAATAATTTAGATATTATACAGATATTTTAAATGTAAGGTTTTAGAGAAAATGTAAATTTTTGTAAATTAGGTTTTGTTTATAAAAACGACATTTCATAGAAAAATATTTTAAATATGTACAGTTTATATTCAATTAATTTCAATTAACAATGTAATTAAATTTTTATTTTACAATTAAGATTAAATTAAATATTGACTATTGGTACTAAATTGTCATTTGTGAAGCGTTGTCTTGTGATGGAGGGACAATTTCATCGCGAGTTCAAGATCCAGTAGATGACTTTTGTTTATTTACGAAAATTACACAGTCAATATCATCGTACTCGAGAATTTATATGATTAATGACAGGGACACGATAATTATGCGAAAATTACTCAGTCAATATCATCGTACTCGAGAATTTATATGATTAATGACAGGGACACGATAATTACGCGAAAATTACTCAGTCAATATCATCGTTCTTGAGTATATATACGATTTACGATCCTCGCAGCGTTAGTCATGTGATGCAGTTTCAACCAATCACGTTTGCGTATTTACATAGGCTATGTAATATATAATAATAGTCTTTATTTATGTTAGGGACCACTACCGTTCATGGGCCTTTAAGAATATTAATAAAATATTTGAATATCAAGCACATTATTTTTTCCAGATCTTCATAACATCAGAAGCACTTTACATCGTAGTGTTTGATCTCAGTATGAACCTTAAAGGTCGTGCTATCGTCATTGATCCTAATGGCGTAAGTATTGTAAGACTAATTAAGGTATTGTAGTTGTTGTGCTGGAACAAGTCTTCTTGATAAGAAAAAAAAAGCGTTTACTTTTTTTTAAATCAAAAAGGTAATTTTGTTCTGTTTTTGTTTTTTTTTTTAGGAAAGGCGTCAACATCATTGGACCAACCTCCAGTTCATATTATCTTACATCCTGTCAGTTTATTCTCATAGTCGTATTGTGGGGAAAAACAAAGCAAAGGGAGTTCACAAACCAACTATCCTTATTGTGGGTACACACAAGGGGAAGCTTGGTAAGACTGAAAAAGAACAAAATGCTGAGGTAAATACTCAACTACTAAAAATACAAGGTCTATAAGCAAATGTAAAGAAACTTAGTCCTGGAGTAGTGTATCAAGTAATTTTATTACTTAGGTCTAACCTGCGATTACTGTAGTAGTAAGTTGTAGTACCGAGTCTATCATAACAAAGTTTTTGAATATTAATTAGAATAAATTACAGTAATTGACCCATGTTATGATATGAATATAAATTTTTTATTATTAGGCAAAAAAGGTATTTAAAGAGCTTCGAGGTGCACTTGGAGAAAAACTGAAAGTACATGTGTATAATAACCATTATTTTGCCATCGAGAACAGTGAAGAAACAACAGATAAGAGCATTAGTGATCTCAAACAAGTTATTGATGAGTTTATGACAGATTTAGAAAGGCCTGTTCCTTTGAAGTGGATGCGTTTTCGATGTGGCATACATAATCTAAGGGGAGAAAAACACTTTTCTTTGTGTCCTGTTGAAGAGGTAAATTAAATTTTTGACAGTATTTTGCGCACAACTTTTTTATATTGGTAATTGTACCTCAAAACATTTCATGTTATAAAGCAATGTTTCACAAACTATGGGCTGTGTTGTAAGAGCCTTTATTTTAACAATGCGCAGTTTACAACAAACAGTGTAAATTTGATGTTACGCAGGTTATGAGGGTGTGGTTTGATATTCCAAAAATGTGTAACATACCAACAAATGCAATGTGTGTGAACTGTGACATGACACAGTGATATGTGCTGTGTGCATTATAAAGGGAAAACCCTGATGCTGCTCTGATTTTTTTCGGTGTTGTCAGCACAATTTTTACCCTAAAAAAAATGTCAGCGCAATTTCCATGGAGCTAGAGGTCCATATTCCTAATTTTCTTATCTCACCCCCAACCATGTGGGACTGAGGTGGCGGGCTCTTTTATTTATATGTGACCACGATGTAATGTAACGCAACACATTGACATGTCTAGTGTCTGCTATAAAGGAGAAATCCAACCGGGCTGCGCTGAATTTATAATTTTTTGGTGGATCATCATCGGTGCAATTTCTATCCTCCAAAAACAAAATTACAAAACAATTCAAGGGACCTTGAGGTCCATATTCCAAAAATGTTCTTACCTCATCCCCAACCATGGTGAGGCTAAAGGTGGCAAATTCTTTTATATTACGTTTCTAACATTTAAGCTGGGTAGTTAGGCCGCAGCTTGGTATTGGGAACAGGATTTAGGCCACTAAATAAAAAGTTTGCGGAACACTTCTGTAAATGACAGAAATAATGTTATAAATGACATATACCTACAGTACCTTTGATTTCATTTTTTTTCTTTAGCTCAAAGAGCTGGCAAGTGACAATGGTATTGCAGATGAAAACCAACAATCAACCCTTCTTAACTTCCTGTATGATCTTGGTGAAATTGTTTACATGCCTGACAACAAATTATTGAAAGATAAAGCAGTGTTAGATCCAATGAAGCTGGTTGAAATTGTCACTTCTTTTGTAACAGTCATTCCACCAGAAAATCCAGTAAGTAGGTTCATAAAAAATTTTAATTCAGTGTTCCTTGGGGAAATAATAGGCACATGTGAATTCCTATAGGTGCTGTAGTATCAAAAGCAATATCTGACAGCCACCTTATACAGTAGTTTAAATTTGAGTGGTATATTGTATATACATATGTAATTGCATCTGCTATTCGATAACAAAATTATAATAAATGTGTGTGTTTTTTTTTAGCCGGCCATGTATATTGATGCCTTTGGTAAGCTTGAAAATGGCATACTGGAGGAAGACTTGTTGCGAGAATTATGGAAAGAGCGTAAAGTTGACGAAGGAAAGAATTTTGAGTTTCTTGTAGCACTGATGATCCAATTGGGTTTCATTTGTAAGAGGAAGACAACATGTAGCCGAGATAGGCAAAGTACATCTACAGTAGGTTTTGTTAAATCTTTTCTACATGTTTTGCAAGTAGTCAAATTATGTATAAAAAATGATTTTTGGTATGATACATTTCAAAATTTCAAATATTTTGGTGCTGAAAGATGTTTTTAACATGTACAGGAAATGATCTTAATTTTCTTATTAAAAGATATCTAAATGGTATTTTACAATTTCAGAGATCTGTTGTAAAACAATCATATTTTGTGCCATTACGCCTTGCTTTTAAGACATCAACTGAAGTGAAAGCAGCGCCTGATGAATTTCCAGCTATCAGTATCTATTACGACTTTAAGGGATATCTGCCAGATGTATTGTTTCCATACATGATTATTGATTTCCTCAACAAATTTCAAAAGATAGGCGTTGACCCAGTACTCTTGTATAATCATGCTGAACTTTACTTCGACCAAGATCATCATCTGACCTTATCTCTTGTCAAATTTGTGACTACGGAGAATGAAAGAAAGTTCTTGTTAAAGGTACTGTATCATATAATTTCTTGTGTCATAATTTAATCTAAGCATAAACTCAAATTCAGATATCAGAACATTACTTTTCTTCTTTTTTTCAGGTGACTATTAAAAGAACAAATGATGCTAATGAAGCAAGTAATGAAGAACCTTCTTCTGAAGCATGTAAAGAAGTATGTTATTTCATATATCAGTTTTTAAATTTTTTATTTATTTGTTATTTATTTTGTTTATTTGGTTTTTTATAATTATGACATAGTTTAAAATAACTTAAATATTTAAAATCATGTTTGTGTAGTTTACTTGATGTGTAATATAATTTGTAATTTTTATTGATATACATTTTTAATTGAATATGAAATTGATTATTGACAATTGATTTATAAAAACATTACATCTTTAACAAATTAATGATATAATCTTAATATTATATAAATTTAAAATACAAACAACTTAAAGTACAGTTATCAAAACTAGTTTATAAGTGATTTTCACTGAAATGTAGATGCAAATCAATAGCATGCCTACACTCTGAATTTTTATTATTTTTAATTTTTATATGGTCATGAATCTTGACCTCAATGCCTGCAATTAAAACTTTATAAACAATAATGAGGTTTATTGTTAATGGTGACAGATCTCATGGTAAAGATTTTGTTACATTTGTGACAAACTATGTAAAATGTGGATAGTAGTGATAATTTACCTGAACTTTAAGATTTATTTTAATTATTATTGTTTTCTTCTCAAAAAATTTCATCTGGTTTCAAATATATATTAAATAAATCAATGTTAACTTTTTGGTTAAACCAGTTGACAAGTACTTACTTGCTACGTTTCAGCTACTTTCAGTAGCCTTGATCACGCAAATGACGTTGACATGATGTTCTGTCATTCGTCATAGTTCGGTGAATTGCGCCATCTTTCGTCTGATGTTCAGCTTTCTGCTGGTGTCCCCCTTTGGATGCTTGGGTGTCCCTTTTTATTAAGTCATCGTAGATGTGGCTCAGTTCATGTCCTCCCTGGTCTCTGTTGATGTTCATATTTGTTTTTCTTATCCAAATGGCTTCTTTTATTTTTCTTGATAAGTAGTGTTGTTCTTTGTCTAATATTTTTGTATTTTCAAAATCCGGTATGTGATTTTCTATGGTGGCGTGATCTGTGATTGCTGATTTGTGTAGAATTTTAGATTGTGAGTGGCGAGCGCTCAATCTTGTTTTTAGGATGAACGAGACTTTCTCTTAATTTGTTTTTGGGAGTGATATATTTATTTACATCCTAAAGACAAGATTGACAAAGATCAACAGTGTGGTATAGTCTACAAAGTAGGTTGCCACAACTGCAAGAAGGTATACATAGGGGAAACAGGCAGAGCATTAAAAACAAGAATAATAGAACACAAAACAGACGTGGAAAAAAATACGGTAGGGACAAGAACCAGGAGCGCTCGCCACTCACAATCTAAAATTTGTGGTTTAACCAAAAAGTTAACATTGATTTATTTAATATTATTGTTTTACTTTTTCCTTTTGTATTGTAAATGTTTAGTAAACATTTTAAAAACGTGTGCTACATTGTTTATGTGTTTATTGCATGTTTTTTGGAAATTAACCTTCAATTTGTATCTTTAGGTTTTGTTAACGATCCAGAAGTCATTTGAACCTTCTAAAGATGGTGGTAGAAGAGGGATTCAATATGAGAGATGCATACTTTGTGATGTATGTAGTGATGGATCAGAAAAGAAGCACATTCAAAATCTTGGTGATTTCCAGGACGAGAAGTTACCATGCACCAAAACTGGAAAGTATTTGAGGATGGATGTTGCACGTTACAAGCGGCTATTTGGAGGTAAGAGTAATAACAGAGACAGCAAGTTTGATTTTATTTTATTAATTGTTTGACCAATAAACAAAGATAAAGTCAAAGGTACAGACTGTTAATCTGTAATTATATAAGTCAGCAGAAAAATAAGTATAAATAATTAATGTATGTAAAGAATTAACAGATAAAATGTGGAGAAAAACCTAAATATTAAATAAATAAAATTAAGTATAAAATACATGTGGAAGTCAGTAGAAAATATAAGATCTGGGAGACACCATCTAAATCAGCAACAGTAGCTATTTGATATGTTGACCCTTTCACTGCGTGTACCAGGTAGGCCTATAAACAAATGTTGTTGAACTTAGACTGTGTATACCCGTCGTTACCATGTATATAGGAAAAACAATTATTTAATCGTATTTGCCTATAATATGTAACACCCTCTGTAGTTTTCGATAATTTTGAAGATATTTGCAATTCATTAAAACTATTTACAAGATAAGTCCTCTATATTTGTTAATATCGTCTTGAAATTTGTTGTAACTTGCACCCTCTATCACATGTTTAGTCATTTCGACCTTGGAAAGTTGTATTTTAGCTAATAGGGCAATATCATGTTTATCGTAACATGCACAAAAATTTCCGAATAATCATTATTTATGATTTGTTTTGGAAAATGGTTTTTTTCTACGATTTTGACTCAAAGCTAAAAAAATCCAAAACAAAATCATTGATGTATACACATCTGGAAGAAATGATACAGAAATTGTTAAAAGGTTAAATTTTTTTATTTTTCTTGAGTTTTAACAAAGTTGAATCAGATTTTTAAAAGTAAAGTTGTATTTCTATTGAATAAGTAAAGAGTTTTCTTTGTTATTTCAGAATCAAATCACTGGCAGAAAGTTGCAGCACCGGTGGCAGCAGTTTTAGTTGCAGTTTTTGCAATCTTGATAAGTTGTGATATACTACCAGCAGGAATTACCATTATTATTGGTGTTGTTTTAACTCTGGCTGCAGCCTGGTATACTCACAATATTTTAAAGATGGATATCTTTAGGCTAGGCCTAAAGACCGTCCATGAGAGGATATTCACCGCGAGCTACTTAGGTAGTGCATTGTTTCTCTCTCTTTATCATAATTAAAAGTAATATAAATGCATTATTTTCACAAAACGTCAACAATTGTAGGGAATGGGTCTTTAATTTCATTTAACTTGTTTATTTCACAAACCAGCATAAAAGTGAAACTGAAACAATGATTATCTTCATGAAATTAACTTCCTGTAATTTTATTTGCAGATTCTAAATCTTGTAACCATTTTCAAGATCTAAAAGCTGATGTCAGTAGATGCTTTGACGGTGAAAGATACTGTTGGCTAAGATTCCTACTATTTGATGTTTTAAATGTTGGTGACCTTACAAATCCACATTTTATTGGGAACGACTTACTCAATGCACTTGAACACAAAGGTTTAATCTCACCAACCAATGTTAATTTGCTGTTGGAGATTACAAAGCTATCAGAAATCAAACCTGCTGAAGATATTGTGAAACAGTATATGAAAGACAACAATGTTCAGGACAGGCCTGAAACAAAGTTGTCATCTTACAGAAAGCGACTGTTTACAGCTATGTTAGATATTCACTTAGATGCATTCAAAAGAATTATTTCAAACTATGGATTGAGAAAACATAACTTCTCCAATGTTTGGGATGCAGTTCTCCATCTGGAGATTGAGGCAGAATTAGCAGATGATCCAGACAAAATAAAAAGTTTTGCTCGTCATCTAAACCAAAAAGCAAGAGACATACTACTTGGTAATGCTATGTTAATAACATTACTAACTTTACTCTTCTTTAAGAACTGTAATAAAATATATTGTTATTGACTCGTTCATTCTTTAACCAGTTTACATTATAATTTAACCAAAATTAAATTTGGTTAAATTTTAATCATTAAAATTAGTAATGTTATTAACTGATTATTTGTAGGCAATAGTCAGAAGAAATGAGACAGCATCATCAAGTCACCAATGTGGACAAAGTGAAGGTAAATTATTCATAAATATTATGCAAGATTTGGAGAAAAACATAAAGAAGGTTTAAAAAAGAAAGATTATATGAATATAATGACATAGAAGTTGGTGATATTGAGGATGATATTACTCTAAAATTTAGGATTTATAATACACAGAATATAATAATGTAGATTATTAAAAAAGGAATAAAATGTAAGCGAGTAGTTTTGTTTTACTGTAGTTGTTTCTAAAAGCTGATTATAGATAGAAAATTGTTGAATTGAATTTATATTATAATCATATTCAAACAATGATTATGATATAAACAATAATTATAACAATGCTGAATTTATTACTTGAAATTTGAAATGATTTTGTGGTCTTTCATGAATTTTTATTCATAAATCTTAAAACAGTACGGTAATTATGATAAGAATGCTATCTACTGAATTTATTTCCTGAAATTGGAAATTATTTTGTGTCATTTCATGAATTATACTGTGATCATATTCAAATAATGATTATGATTTCAACAATAATTATGATGCTAATCTACTGAATTTATTACATTGGAAAATATTGTGGTGTTTTATGAATTTATATTTATTATTCATGTTCTTAAAAAAACAATTACAATTTCCACAATAATTATGATAACTGTTATACTAAATTTATTGATACTGTTTTTCATTCGTATAGATCTCTCAGAGGATGATGATGAAGACTTAAGTCACAGACTTAGCCCAATGATGCAATAAACATGGACATTCTATTCATACAAATGTTAGATGGCGTTAAAGTGTTGAAAACTGGTACCAGTACAATCTACCTGTGAACTCTTTTATCTGCCAATTGAGTAGTGATTTGGTTGCAATGTAATGTTAGCGTGTCATACCTCAATGTACAAAAGCATACTGTAGATTCCCTGGTATCCCAGACTTCAAACACACTAGTTATTGTCTGTGGTGTTTTCTTTCCAAAAACAAATTGCTGTCCCCTTATAATAGGATTAAATCAACCATTTGGCACTCTCAAACGTGTCCCTTTAATAGGGTTGTCCCCTGATTAGGAGTTGGCTGTAGTGTTGAAACATATATTTCCCCTCGTTTTATGAGAAAGTGTCCCCTGAATAGGGGTGTCCTAAAGAAGGGGTTTACTCCAGTAGTAAAGAGGAGGGGTGTGTCCCCTGAATAGGGGTGTGTCCCCTGAATAGGGGTGTCCTAAAGAAGAGGTTTACTCCAGTAGTAAAGAGGAGGCGTTCTACTGTTGAAAGATTTATTATAAGATTTCAGTGTACTAAACGGTACATGAATGTTAGTAACAAAAATAAGATGACAAAACAAAATAACAATACTGGAATATTACAAAAAATAACAGTAGGCCTACAAGCATGTGGGTATAGAACATTGCTACTGTTCCTGCAGGCATTACATATTGCTATATTTAGAGATAAGACCATTTTAACTGTTTTTATATTTTGTTGTGCATTTATATTAGAGTCTCTAGGTTGAGATTACAGGCAAATCAAACGACAAACATACATTTTTTGAATAAGAATTGAGTTAGGTAAGAAGAATATGTGCTACCTCAGACCTCAATGCCATAAAAGAATAATGGATTAATAAATGAGTTGTAGATTATAATTAGGATGTCTTGAGGAACAAAATATCTCAAATTAAATAATATGCCTATTTTTTTTCTTACATTTTGAAATAAACTATGAATATTATTTTTCCATGAAAGAAATTTATCAAACAAGCCTTTATCTACTTCATTGATTACATTCTATCCAATTAAGAGATCCAATTTTGTTTAAAATGTTTCTTCTGTTTTGAAAAATAATCCAAAGGTCAAAGTCCACTCTTGATTCCCCTTTTTATTAAAAACAAAAATGTTCCCCTAAAGAAATTCAACCGACAACATTATAGTACAGTACAGTAAATGGACAGAGTTTAAATATTAAAAATAAAGAGGAAAAAACACCTAGGAACTGGAAGTAGTCGGAATGTCTTCCAATTTTTTTGTTTAACTTCAGAGAACCAGTTAATTATATAGTTTGTTAATTTATTTTTTTATATGCAGAATTACAAAAACAAAACGAACAAAAACATATGCAAATGAGACCAGGTAAACTGAAGAACAGAATCAGAGCCATATATATATAAAGTCGTAACTATATATATGGCTCTGAACAGAATTAAATCCTTGCACCCTCTAATCCTTACCATAGTAGACACAATTGTTGAATCCCACTGTGCTACAAACGCCTCCTTCTCTGTTTCATATTTGATCCGATTGTTAAACAAACAATGCTTAAATCTAAATTAATGTTTGATGAATGAATTGTTTATAGTGTTCAATTTTTTTTTACATTACTAAATTATATTATTATATGAATAAATTTTATAATGTCTATTTGTTGAATGAAATTTTTATATTTTGATGTTTTTTCACTTTTAATTCAATTTTGTAAATTAAAACTCAATTCAGTATGCTGCTATGTTTTAATGTTATTCATATATTTTTTAATAAATACTAATGAATGAAAAACAATCATATTTGTTTATTTGTAAGGATAGTGTTTTTTTGAAGGGGGAGATTTTAACATCGAGGAGATCATTATATCAAATTGTACGTGCTAGCTATTGTTAAAAATGTATTGTTTATTATAGGAATAATATTATTCATTTCACCAACCCGCCGCCGGAGATCGAGTAATAAAGTTCTTCGATAATAATTGCAGCGATAAAATGTAGACAATTGTGATTGCGCCCTCTATACAAAATAAAGTTTATCACCCACACCACACGGTTTATACAAAAGAATGTCAAAAGCAAGAAGTAAGTTTTGTTTCATTATTATCATACCATATCATATACGGAATTCTTTATACTCTATTGTTTTAATAGCAGGTCTTTTTTTGGATCTTATATTCGTATCCTAGGCTATAGGCCCTACCTAGCCTAGCTAGCTAACAAACTATGCTAGGCTAGGTCTCTAATAAGGCCTCCTAGGCCTACTAGTAGGCCTAGCGCGCCTATAGGCTAGTCTAATCTGGGGGAACAGACGATCGGGACCACGGACGATCGGGCCCAAGACGATCGTGCCCACATTTTGCGTCTTACCAGTTGGTCCCGATCGTCCAGTATTTTCAGAACCATGTTGGTCCCAAGTCTTACCAGTTTGTCCGATAGTCTTTTGTGTTATACAAAATAATGTCCCACATTTCATTCCTAGAGCTTAGGTGTCAACATGCTTTTCTTGCGTAAATTAAGATTTTAATTAAATAGGTTAATTAGATTTTTCTGATTTTATCAAAATTTTCCCCTAATTAAGACTACTGCTAGGGATAACGATGTAAAATTAAAAGTTAATATTTTTCAAACAAATTATACATTGCCTGTTAGTATTTTGTATCAATATTATAATAAAGAAAGAATTATGAAAATATGACTTGTTTGTAGTTTTCGAAATATAGGGTTTAAAACATCGTCGAAAATGATCGTTTTTAGCCACGAACGATGTAAACAAATTGCGCCCACAGTCGACAATTGTATGAACTAGTCATTTTTCGTAAAAATAATTAAATAAAATCACGGTTTTAAGTAATATAATTTGTATATCAACATTGTAAAATTCAATAAAATATGATATTACTTATTTATTATATAAAAAAAAGTGTTAATTTAACCTCATTCGAAGAATTTCAATGCATTATTTTCACGTGTAATTGGACAGGCCTTAGACCATGTGACTTCACGGCGCTTGCGAGAAAATTATTCCGCTGTGTGTTGATTCGTGTCAACCAAACAAAGGGCGAGAATCCAAAATCGTTCAACCGTGAGACCTGCGGAGAGGTCTAATGCAGAGGTTTGATTGGCTTGCAATGACATCATACCACAAAATGGCGTTTTTGTAGTTGAGCCCCTCGGAATTTTCCAAAAATTATTTAAAAAATGGACAAAACGAATATTTTTCATGGTATATGGGTTGTTACTATGAAATATTCGAATCATAAAGGCCTCATATCGGGATAAAACTGTTTTTTTAGCACTTAAAATTAATATTTTTCTTAGTAACAAGCACATGGTATGTGGAACTATATTAACTTGGTGTAGGAATAAAAAACATTTTGAGGTCATAAGAGGCTCAACTACAAAAATAAGGTTGAAAATGGTAGGTCATTGAGCCTTCCGAGGGTTTCGTAGTAAACAAAAGCTATACGCGCTAGGCGATAACGATCTTTTAACCACTCTATTCACATTTTTGGTTGAATGAAATGGAAATAAAAAATACTTGATCTTATAGAATAATAGGTAAATAAATATTTACTCAAAAAGATATTTTCATGAATAATTTATTTTCAGAATAATTACCTAATAAAAAGTGTTTACCAAAGTAAAAAAACACCGCGTCAATGACATTGCGCGCATAGTAACGTGCGCGCTGTTTAATCGTGGTAATGAAATTGGAGTCAGCTCTCGGTATCCCTACTACTGCTGGTTTTAAGAATTTCTTACCAAATAATCTCGATTTATGAATAAATTAAATGTGATTGATTTTAATTGTTATTATTGTGTTGTATGTATTCCCGTATTTAATTTTTGCTCTATACAGTGTGATATAACTTGACTTCTCTCTCGCGACAAAATTAGTAGCACATGCGTGAAACCTGATTCGGTAATACATATTTTTCTGACTTCAAATCAAATAATGATTTTTTTAAATTTTCCGAGAATGTTTTGGGCCCGATCGTCTTATTCATTGGGCCCAATCGTCTGGGCCGGATCGTCTCTGGTCCCGATCGTCTTTCACTCTTGATGGGCCCGATCTGGGCACGATCGTCTCACGATTTGGGCCCGATCGTCTTGAAGTGGGCCCGATCGTCTGATAACCGTCTAATTTAGGCTTAGCCATCTACGTACTACACTACTAGGCCTAGAGGGACGCTAGTTCCGTTTCGCACCTGTCTTTTATTTCGACTCCAAATGTGTTAAGAAACTTTATCCTGAATACCACACCTTAGAATTAGACTTCATAAGTACTTTTAGTTTTACGATGGAGAATCATAGAAAAAGTAACAAATAAATACTTTAAATTGATGAATTTACAGACGTGTTTCTTGCACACGGTTTGTGAATTTCGCATACTACATGTTCAATATTGACGTTTTTATGGAGCGCCAAAAGAGCAACTATAATAGAGGGCTAAAAAGGCAGTGGAATGCGCATATTTAATGCATCTATTGGTGAAAATTACGTTCAATTTAAATATATTTTTAAAATGTTAATACAACTAAAATGTTACTGTTGATACTGTACATGGTTTTCGACAAATCTACAAATTCATCATCATAAGATGTACTGTAGGTTATATACCTCAATGATCTAAATAATATCCCTCTTTATAGTCCTGGGCATAGACCAATTAGATGCTGATTTAGGGTCGTTTAATGTTCTTTGAAAACAGCACATTATCGGCAGTAACATGTAACAACATTTTTATTGACAAAAAAATTGTGAATTAAAACGTGTATTTCATAAATAGATGCATTAAAAGTAGACGCATTCCACTGAATTTTTAATCCTCTATTGTTGCTCTTTTGGCGCTCCATAGAAATGAAAAAAATGAACTTCGTGTATGCGAAATTCGCGAACGGTGTGCAAGAAACATGTCTGTAAAATCGTCAATTTAAAGGATTTATTTGTTACTTTTTATGTGATTCTTCTTCATACAAGTACTTATGAGGCCCCAATTCTAAGGTGTGGTATTCAAAATAAGTTTGGAGTCGAAATAAAACAGCTAGGGCCACGCCGGGCCCAGGCGATCGGGGAGCCCAATAATGTTGTAAGACGATTGGGACAAGAGACGATCGGGCACAAAATAAAAATGTAGGGTCTCACAACTAAATGACAACTCAAACAAATTTTTGTGCTCCCGCAGCCATTTTGCAGAGATGACCAGCTGAGAGAAAAAACGGAGAATATATCACAAGAATGAGTAATCTGCAATTTTTGCATTAGAAATTTGTAACAGAGCGTGGATGCCCACCCTCATGAGAGCGGATGTATACAGACTAAAGAAGACTTGATTTGACAGATATTATGTCATTTTAAATAGAATTATGATAATACAGTAGAACCTTCATTTTACGTACGGTACACGTGAGACCAAAAGACATACGTAAAACATGGGATTCGTAAAATCCAGGTTGACCTTAAATTGACCCCAAATACGTAGATTATAGCTAAAAAGGCTGCCATGTTTGCCTACAGTACTTTACTGCACAGCATGCAGGTGGTCACTAGCTAGGCCTTGCCTAGACTTATCTACGCCAGGCTAGCAGGCCTAGCAAGATGTGAGGCCTAACTAGAAAAGTACAGTATATACAGGCTGTGCGATGTTTAAATAAAGTGTTATAAATAAAATATCAATGTTCTTGTATTTTCAATAAAAACAACACTGCTTTAGGTGGAATGCACATGTGTAGCTTGTCTCTCACACAGCAGAGTTCCTCACACAGCCATGGCTTTGTGCTTGTTGTTAAATTGCGCCCTCAATGTAAGAAAATGATGATGTCATCGGTCATTTTAAGCGTACATAAAATCCAGGGAACGTAAAACAGAGGTTCTACTGTATATTTAAATTTGATTTCTTTTAATTTAATTTATATTGCTACATCGTCATATTGTATTTTTGTGAGGGTCCCTAGTGATCAGCTTGGGCTGGATGGACCACCCTCATAAAATATTTTTGAAATAAAAATAAATAAATAAAACATTTAATAAAACATATTTAATAACTAGTGTACATTCACTTATATTGGTTTAAGAGGATATCAGTCACCTTTAATTTTGGTATTCGTATGGCGCTCCACAATCTATCTGCTATGCCATGCTTTTGATCATTTCGAACTAGGGCTAGGTAGTGGCATTGTTAACCCACTCACTATAGTTCATCCCATTGATTATCACTAGTAATAGTAGTGTACAATGACAGAGTATTGACATATTTCATTGTATTGGTAATACAGTAGTACCAAGTAAACAGCTGTGTGTTCTATTTATTATCTTTGTTGAACATTAGAATACAATGTTAATATTAAATCTATGGTTTAAGATTATCTATAACAAATTGTATAACAGGAACTCAATAACCAAAACAAACAAATCATTAATACATTTCTACCCTGGTTTTCTGCAGGGGCGGACGCAGGGGTGTTGCCCCAGTTGCCCGGGCAACACACTTAATTTCATACTAAATGTTTTTTTCTGCCACTAAATTAAAATTTAGATCCCATTTCAATGATGCATATATATTAACCATTAATGTCGTTATAGAAGTCCAGGTTTGGAAGAGTCTATATGTAAATTGATTGACTGCAGAGTAAAATTAACCGTGCGCGCACAATTTAACGGCGGTCAGTGGATTTTTTTTTTTTCGTTTCTCTACGTCCGTAAAATTAGGCCGCATTTCTGTAGTAATTATGAACGTTCCGAACTTTGAAATAACATTTGTACAGTATAGTGGATAAATGAAAATGAATTTGGAAATTGTGGTTTTACTGACTTACTTAGCATTTATTTCAAAATAATACAATTCAACGTTTTGCTCAATATATTTATAGTAGCAGCTTCACATTTTTTATCTAACTTGTTTAAATTATTAATTTATAGGCCTAGTAATTAATTTGTATTAATTGATCATAATTGCTAGAATAATATTACCTTACCGGAAGTACCTTCGTCGGGGACTTCCTCTGACGTTCGTATTGAACGCAAAAAAAATGTTATCCTTAGTCGCATGTGTTTTACCGGCGGAAAAAATAGGCGGGATAAATACTGCTGATAGATATTAGAGTGTCATTTCCGGCGAAAACTAGAGGTGCCATTTTCTCGTGAATTTTATGTGCGAGTGTACCATTTCCGGCCACCTAGATAGGCCATAAGCAGTAAATTCTAACGTTTCATCTCGTTCCGATGTCATGGATCTACAATTTCTTTACATATTTAGAATAATAATTTTATAAATAACAACATATCAAAAGTTCTCCATAATCGTGTTAGACAATTTTGAGAAATTACTGTTTTATTTTGGTACTTTATTTTAATATACACCGCGTGAGTGATTTGGTCGGGCCGAACGTTACACGTTCAAATTATCCGCAACGTCTTAAAACTGTACCACGTGATCGTATTTCACCAATCATGCTCTGGTTACAGATGAGGGAATCCCCAAAACTCACACACGGCAACGTCACACGTGGACAAAAATATTCAATCATGAATGGAGTAACTAGACGTGGAAGAAAATTTGATTTCCCCACCGAACAAATGCTACTGTAAACGAAGAAATGATGCATCTTATGATCATCCTATTGTATTGAAATAGTCTCCTGCTCATATAGGAAATGGGATTTTTAGAATGTTACCACTTAAACCAGTGTGCTATATTAATATTAGTACAGAAAGGCTAGCCTAGCTAGCTACGTCTAGGCTCTAGCCTAAAGGCTTAAGGTTGCACACTAGCCTAGGTCTGGAGTTGTATACTAGGCTACTCTCAAGATGGTATAGGCTAGGTAGGCCCAGCAACAGCACAGTACAGTTAGGCCTGCTACTAAACTATAACTAAATGGGCTATTATTAAGGTAAAACGGCGACAAACGGAATACAAAGACACAGGACAGGTGAGGATAGCATAATTTTAGTACATTTTGAGCAAACACAATAAATACACATTAAAATTAATATATTGTTATTTATTATTATTAATAATTACTGTTGTTTAATTCTGTTATTGTTTGAAATAATTAATTTGGTCTGGCCTACTAGTAAGCAGGCTTTCCCTATATACTGTACCTAGGCTATCCTATTTAGTATTATGCATTCATTCATCCTCGGACCAGGCCTAGTATTCATACATCAGCCCGGTATTATTTTTATTTATAAATGCTTCATTTTAATTTAAAATAATATATTTCATTTCAACTGTATCTTTTCAATTCAATTTATCTTCAATTTATGTCTAGGTTGTCTAGTGGAACAGAGGCACAAAAATGCTTAACATGTTCACTGATTCTGGTAAGTTTTGGATCCTTTTTTAATGTAGAGATGAGAAATGCCAAATGATTTATGTTTTGTTGTAATTATATACAATAGTAGTAAAATTAGTAATGAATGCAAGAAATAGCTGAAAAACATCCATTACTTAAAAAATGTTTTATATATCAGGTTGCATTGTCAATAAACACTATATAGTATTAGTTAGTAATGTAAAGTGTGTGGTAGAGTAAAGTTGAGAATGTTTTAACATTTCTGTGTATGGTTTACCACAAATCTGAACTAATTTTTAAATATAAAACCAAAAAGATTCATTGTAATTTAATAATATTCAGTTTAACTAAAATATTAAGTAATCGATATAAATTAGATAATCTATTCTTGATTATTTGTTACAGAAATGATACCAGCTTCAAAACAATTGTCATCATCTTGAATTTTTCATCAACTGGCTGAATGTAAAATACTTGCTGCAAATGTTGCTGAATCTCTGTTGATCACATTTTATTTCAACAGCACAATATGTAATTGTACCTACCTACCATGTAGTATGTACATACTGTATATGAAGGATATTCCACATAGTAATTATTACTAAATAGTTAAAATATATTTGCTATTTCCATTGTACACTGGCCATGCCGCACCTGAAATTGACAACTTTTCTAATTGACTACTAGTTATGCTGGTACAACGTATCTAGAGAAGAGTAGGATTATATACATTGTATATTGGGCAGGGTTGTAAAAAAACACAAATCCAAAAGAAACAAAAACAAAAAATAAATGAAAATACATGTACCATGAGGTACATGTGTACACAAGGTATTTGTTTTTATATTGTGTGTATATATGTCCAGTTCATATCATTATCAACAATAATTCTCTCCACAAGAGTTACATTCATGTTATCATCAATATAACAACAGTAAAAATGGGATGGCAGGCCGACTTATCTGGTGTTTCACAGAAAAAAGGGGTTGTGTTTATGGAAGCTCCTGGCCTAAATTGGCACTAAAAACTCCCAAAAAATGCAATATTTAAGTTACAATAAATAAGTTATTGCATAATCATTTATTTTTTGTGTTGAAAATTTACTCGGGTGTCACTAACCTACTAGCATATCCATTGCATGAATATAAATATTATGGCAAGTCACTTTCTAAGAAATCATGTAGGCTTACGTACTCCTCAAAACAAATAAAACATCAAAATTATCTATAAAATTAGCAAATTCTCAGCTGGTGCAGCGCATCTTCCTATATAAAAAAATCATCAAGCTGGTTTGAAAAGGTTGTTTATCAACCCTCTCATGTAGTTGAACAGAAAAGGGATAGTATTTATGCAGGCGCCTTTTACGGTTTGAGTCGAGTTCACACAATATTGGCACTAAAAACAAAAAAAGTGCAATGTAAGTTACAATCATATTATTGCATAATAATTTCTTTTGCGTTGAAACTTCACTTGTGTGTCACTAACTCACTAGGATACCCATTGCATGAATATAAATACATAGTGAGAGTTGATTATCAAGATATAACTGCTCAAAAAACGACTAAAAAATATTAAAATTATCTATAAAATTGGCCAAATCTCAGTTTTTGCATCTTCATAAATAAAAACTTCCTGAAGCTGACAAGTTAAAACTTTAAATGTTGGTTAACAACCCTCTCAAATAGTTGGGAAAAAAAATATAAATAGGGTATGTCAATTAGTTACGAAGATATTGTGTCTGAAAAATCTTGAAAAGTGCATTTACAACTAAATAATTGTAATTTTTCAGTTTTCCTCGCATACAAAATACTTATTTTTAAAATTTAAAATTTTTGATAAGTGTTCACAATATACTGGACTACTCACAGAGAAAAGACAATTGCATTTGGACAAATACTTTTAAAGATATTGGCCCATAAAAGTACCTCCAGACCTCAAAAAGTGCCTTTTTTGCAGTAGTGGGGTACCTTTGAGAGGCCATTGCTCAAAAGTGTACAGGTATTTCATGGAGAACTTTTGATATAGTATGGGTAACATATTCATTCCACAATATCAACTTTCAAAATGTAGATCCAAGAGGTGGGAACGAAATCCATGTTCTAGGCATCTTTTGAGCTACTGCTTATGGCCTAAGAGGTGTCATTTAACAAAATTCGCTTCGTCACAGGCCCCATGGCGCAAATACTTGGTTTCTATTATGGCCCTGGACTCTTGGGCAACCCCCTTAAAATAGTCCTGCGACCGCCCCTGTTCTGTATATGTGTTATAATGAACTTTTTATCATAAGAACAAATTGTATAACAGGAACTCAATAAACAAAACAAACAAATCATTAATAATAACAATTTCTACCCTGGTTTTCTGTATAAATGTTATAATTAACTTTTTATCATATAAACTGTCCGACCAGAGCAATATGTACAAAAAATAAAAAAGATAATAAATGCTTGCTGAAGTCTTATGACTGTATATAGCCCCTGAACCAGACCAGATCAAATGTGAGATAACAAATTACTTATTAGAGGTCCCTGTAGCCCAAAAGAAGATTAACCAAAAATAAAATTTCAAATAAGACCAATTTTGACAAATATAGTGACCCATGAAACCGAAAGAAGAGAGCTCAATCAACCAGATCTAACATGGGATACCACATGACTAAATTAAGGTATTGGGAATACCTGTTTTAACACCCACTTAGCGTGTGAGGACTTGTATCAGAATGGATGACACAATTGCAGCAAATGCATAAAATGTCATTAAAACCAATTAATTAATGACATGACTTTCAAATTAGAACTAGCTAGTCAACAGCAAAGTAAAAGATACTTTTGGGAAAGTGAACCAAGCAAACTACACAAGTTTAGAAGAAAATAAAGTGCAAAGGCTTTGCCACTGAGGCTACGTCGAAAAAAATCCTCATGACATTTTATTTAAAGAAATTTAATTTCTTCATTGTAGAAACAAACCCATTTTGAGTAAGAAATGTGAAACTAGAGAACTAAAAGAGGATAAATTATGTTTTAATAATTTTTCTGTATATAACATACTCAATGTTTGACAATTTCATAGCTAAAACAATTTTTGTCAGAGATTTTTCTGTAAGTACTGTAATTGTTCAGTAGGAGTTGATCAGGAATTGTGTTTTATCTCAGAATTTTTTTAGCCAGGATTTGAGAAAAACAAGGGGCCTGATTATTGTTAATGACCATTGTGTGTTTGTGTTTTACTGTTTGCCTGTTGCCCCTAGATACAGCCAAACAAATCATTAACGTCAGTTTAATATTAACTTTGTATTTAAACAAAAGATAAAGTAAAAATCATCTGATTGTTTGAAACATGTACAAAGGTTATAGAAATGTTTGGTTATTACTTTATGATCCATTTATTAATAGACTAAAATGCACTGCTTCCCCAGGGCTGTTAGACAGGGTATTTGTGTGGGATATTGTACTACCTTACTTTATGATCCATTTATTAATAGACTAAAATGCACTGCTTCCCTAGGGCTGTTAGTCAGGGTATTTGTGTGGGGTATTGTACTACCTTACTTTATGATCCATTTATAATAGACTAAAATGCACTGCTTCCCCAGGGCTGTTAGACAGGGTATTTGTGTGGGGTATTGTACTACCTTACTTTATGATCCATTTATTAATAGACTAAAATGCACTGCTTCTATAGGGCTGTTAGTCAGGGTATTTGTGTGGGGTATTGTACTACCTTACTTTATGATCCATTTATTAATAGACTAAAATACACTGCTTCCCCAGGGCTGTTAGTCAGGGTATTTGTGTGGGGCTACCTTACTTTATGATCCATTATTTATTAATAGACTAAAATGCACTGCTTCCCCAGGGCTGTTAGACAGGGTATTTGTGTGGGGTATATGTACTACCTTACTTTATGATCCATTTATTAATAGACTAAAATACACTGCTTCCCCAGGGCTGTTAGTCAGGGTATTTGTGTGGGGTATTGTACTACCTTACTTTATGATCCATTTATTAATAGACTAAAATGCACTGCTTCCCCAGGGCTGTTGAGTGTTAGTCAGGGTATTTGTGTGGAGTATAATACGGTAGTTTAGTTCTGTAGTTATAATGCTTTATATTTCACATGACAGAAGATTGTAAAAATCTGTTGAATCAGTAAGTTTGTCTAATAACTGCATAAACATAATGTCACACTCATTTTGGTAGAAATACACCAGGAGTAGATCCAGGATTTAGAGGGGACGAGGGCTAATAATAGACTGGGGAAAGAAGCCTAGGCCCCATGGTTCTAATCAAAATTTTAAAATGTCCTTTTTCGCCCAGGCTTTTATAAAGTCTCCCACCATTTAATTTTTCCGATTTCGGACCTCCACATACTAAAATGGCAGTGCGAAATAACAATTTTGGTTTTTAATAATAAATGAACAATAAATGATATAATTATTAAATAAAGAATTGTCTATCTCATAATAAATATATTTAATTTAAAATAAAGTTCTGTTTTTATTGTAATATCCATTTTTTTTTATCCATAATTGTTATTTTAAAATATTTTGTATAAAGCTAGTAGACTGCTCACAATAAAATACAGACAGTAGTTTTTGTTTCATTATGCAAAATATGATTTTTTTTTAATTAATAATTTATAATTAGTTGATACATTTAATATAGCTTAGTGCATTCTCCATACCAATTTATGATAAAAAAATAAATAAAATTAATGTGATGTGAAGTAGGATTGGCCTTCCCATGGATATCTTTTTTCCTTCTTGATATACCTTATCAATAATTAACCACTATATAGGCCAATAAATAATATTATCAATACTATTACCACAACATAAAATGACATAGTAGGCCTCTACTAAACAACCAGAGCCTCCTAATTAGCCTTTAGTGAAAATTGTTTTTTATACCTAAACAATTCCTGGTAATCAAAATACACATATATTATCCTAAAGCACAAAATATTATTAACAAATATATCCACGACACTTTATTATTTTATTTAATCAGCAAAGCATCCATTATGAATTAAAAATATACATAGTTATGTGATGTTTTGTTCCAAAATAAAAAAATCTTATAGTGTACAAGCGCAAGCAAGTACTTCTGTACACTTTGCACATCAATAATTCACTGTCAAATATGCAATTACATTTTTAAAAATATAAGAAAACATTATTTTGTTGCTCCTAATCTATACTTTACATGGGTTAATAGAGATAATTTTGAAAAAATTTGATCTGTATATCACATGACTTTTAAGTTTAACCCAATGTTTTAACTCTATATGGCTCTGGCTCCGCCCATAATGTCTCGCGTTCGTTTACATTGGTCGAATAGGAATTATGATATCTTCCTAACACTATCTAAATTGTTTATATGAAGTTTGAAAACGATAGATAGGTAAACACCATTTATATTTTCTATTATAGGCTAGCATGCAAGACTGATTAGGAAGTCATGTGACGCACAGAAGCAGTGACAATTATAAACACCCTATAGTCAAGTAGCGTCTGTTGATGTAGAGCTGTTCAGTCAGACTGATTTACCAGTGGATGGAGGATTGTTTCCAGGGTAGGGTTCTGTTGTTCAGATTCAGTTGTAGTGTGAGTTTTTATATTATTTTAAAAGAATATTTCATTTGACTTACAGAATTGTGCTAAATTTTATGACAATTACACGAATAGCAATACTTTGTTTGGAAATGTTAGTTTATGGCAACCAGTTGCATCCATTGAAGTGTTTCTCAACTATTTTATTTTTACAGCAAAAATTGTAATACAATTAAATTACAGATTTTAATTCGAAATTCAGAGGCTTAAAAGCTAATGTTGGTAAACACTACAAGGGTGATCACTATCTTTTGCTCAAATTCTGCCTATGTTATCACTTACCTTTCAGGCCTTTCGTTTAATAGCACATGAATTGTTCAATAAACTTGTGTTAAAATGTTAATATCAAACCTACTAATGTCTGTTGTTGGAGAGTACAAAGGTCACAGAAGTTAGACTGCTGAATATCTTGTACTAAGTATATTTTGAACAAAACATGTCTGACGTGAAAATAAAAAAAGGTGTATTAGCCTGATAGTACACTAGTACAGTGATACGCCTGTATTCTTAAACCAGACTTTAGTTGTAGTTCGAACTTCGACTTCAAAAAATGCTAATTCGAGCTACACGGCTCTAGCCCCCTTGCCGGAGAGGCTAGCCCCACCCTCCCTGGTCGGGAACACGGGTAATTTTTGTCGGGGAATATAATATACAGTACAAATCGTTCACGTTCACTTCGTAGCTTCAGCACCTAGAAAACCGCGACATTCTATTAACCGTTAGTATGTCAGAGGGTTATTATGCACTTTATATGCATTCATTATTGCCAGCGATCTAACTACTACAATAGGTACGCTCTGCCGGTGTCCCTTTGTACGAATCGTTCAACATTGGGCCCATTGTGGTTTTCGCGTGATATCATGTTCCATCCAGGAACCAAAATGTGTAGTGTAGTTACTTTCCAGGTGAAGTTTACCGACGCGTTACTTCGTGTACTGTGTATCGACGTACACTACAGCAAAAACAAATTATGTTAATTGTTCGTATGTTCACCAATTTTTAAATTTACGATTAACCCTCTGTAACGTGGGGCACCTAAAATAAATATTTCATACATTACTAAACAAAAAACATGCCATTTTCGCTTAGTCAACAACATCTTATTATAGCCAAGTTATTAAGTTTTCAATGTCCTGTACAGTATGTCGTGAACTTCTCACCGTACTCTGAAGTCCAGATGTTATGCATGCATACACTTGCAAGGTATCCTGATTTTCCTGACTGAAAATGGTCTATGCTTGTGGACGCACCCCTCCCCCCCACCAAATTAGGCCAAAACGGACTACTTTTTTAAGCCTCTAGGCCTGATGTTATCAAATTATAAGATGCAATTGTTGAAGACTTGCAGCTCTAGTTTTCAAAATTTTCTTAGCTCAGCCCCAACCATAAAGCTGATCATAGGTACTTATAAATTTCATTTCATATTTCGAAGTACAATAAGTGCATTTTCCGAGACCTAACAGCTCTATTTTTGACAAATTTCTTAGCTCAGTCCCAACCATGGACTTATATATTTTGTTTCATGTTTTGAAGTATAATAAGTCCAATTTCCAGGACCTCTAACTCTATTTTCCTAAATTTTCTTAGCTCTATCCTAACCATGGTTGTCTGGTTCTGTAGACTTGTAATTTCGTTTCATAGTATCAATGTATAATTGCAATTTCCAGGGTATTGATTAATAATAATGATTTGCTGTGTTTATGTGGGTCTGTTACCCCTAGCAACAAGATATTCAGGCAAAGCTTATTTCAAAATTTGTTATCAATAGATGGTTCATAGATTATGTAGTATGTAGAATATTAACAAAATTGTTGACCAAATAACTGATACGTTTTTCTGATACTCACAATTGCCTAGAGGGATGTTTTTTTTGGGGTGTAAAATATAGCTGCCAAACTGAATGGCAGCCATTTGTTGTGTATTAATTAAAGAAAAGTCATAATTGCCATTTTGGAAAATGAATCCACAAACCAAGATATGTCAATCAATTAGTATGAACAAAATAATTTTTTAAATATTTAAAGATGAGACCATGGCCAGTTTAATATTAACTTGGTGATAAACTTAGATTTTACAATCGTACAATGTACACAATAGGCTTTATTTGTTTAACAAGTATAGCAGTTTAAAAGTCTAAAGTATAATATGTTGTAATGCTAGCACAGGAGTCATCTACATGCAGTAACGCCAGCATACAGGTCATCTACATGCAGTAACACCAGCATACAGATCATCTTCATTCAGTAACACCAGCATACAGGTCATCTTCATTCAGTAACGCCAGCATACAGGTCATCTTCATGCAGTAACGCCAGCATACAGGTCATCTTCATCCAGTAACACCAGCATACAGCTCATCTTCATTCAGTAACACCAGCATACAGGTCATCTTCATTAATTAACACCAGCATACAG
Source organism: Antedon bifida (assembly GCF_963402885.1). Taxonomy (NCBI): domain Eukaryota; kingdom Metazoa; phylum Echinodermata; class Crinoidea; order Comatulida; family Antedonidae; genus Antedon; species Antedon bifida. The sequence continues at coordinate 14,261,654 of NC_136228.1, read as the reverse complement.
GTCATCTTCATCCAGTAACATCAGCATACAGGTCATCTCCATCCAGTAACGTCAGCATACAGGTCATCTTCATTCAGTAACACCAGCATACAGATCATCTTCATCCAGTAACATCAGCATACAGGTCATCTCCATCCAGTAACGTCAGCATACAGATCATCTTCATTCAGTAACACCAGCATACAGATCATCTTCATGCAGTAACACCAGCATACAGGTCATCTTCATTCAGTAACACCAGCATACAGATCATCTTCATCCAGTAACATCAGCATACAGGTCATCTCCATCCAGTAACGTCAGCATACAGATCATCTTCATTCAGTAACACCGGCATACAGGTCATCTTCATTCAGTAACACCAGCATACAGGTCATCTTCATTCAGTAACACCAGCATACAGGTCATCTTCATGCAGTAACGCCAGCATACAGGTCATCTTCATCCAGTAACACCAGCATACAGGTCATCTTCATCCAGTAACACTACTGTAGCATACAGGTCATCTTCATCCAGTAACACCAGCATACAGGTCATCTTCATCCAGTAACACTACTGTAGCATACAGGTCATCTTCATCCAATAACAGCAGCATACAGATGCAATGATGTCTGATGGAATTATATTTTATACATGCTGTAAGTATGAAACACATACAGTGATGTTGAAATATAAAATGTTTCTGCTGGAATAGCTTTTCATTATGTATACATTTTCACCAGTTTTATGTTCAACAGTCTGATAATACTGAAGTTTCCATTCCATTTGTATATCCAGTAAGCAATTGATTATTATCAGTATTGTCTTTTTTGCATTTTGAATACAACACACATATTAGGAATTAAAGATGATTCGCACTAGTTTCTTTTATCTCCTGAAAATTATTTGTAAAGCTCTGTCTACACCACCATGGAAATGATGAGGTCATATCACTACGTTATTTGAGAACATAACAATTTCTTTTAATCTAGTTTGATATTGTAGACAGAGCTGTGGTTTGTCTAACAAAACCTGACAGGCATATGCAGTTAATAACCTCAGGCTACAGAGTTGGAGATATAAACATTTAAAATCAGACAAGATAGTACAGACAATTTGATAGCTTTAGAGATGTATTATCCCCCATATAAAAATAACATATTTTTTTTAATATGCCATTTTAATGTCCCATAATAGTTACCCATTTTGACCAAAAATGTGATTGAAAACATTGTATTTACCTGAAAAAACGATAATTTAAAGCAAACAAATAGTAAATTTGGCTGCTAGCCAATGGGTTTTTTTTTCTACAGAAGTGATTAACTTGATTAAAACTACAAAATAACCAGCTATTCAAAGTCTGATTTAATTAATCTTCATTTTTCATGTTTTTGGGTGACAATCTTTAAACTAATATTTAACATTGTTGTGAGTATCAGTAGCTGTTTCTCAATGTACAAATATAATAAGCAAAAGCTAAATCAAAACGACAAAGTACTGTAAAACAGCCAGCATTAGAAACATCTATGGTATATTTATAACTTCAATAGGAATTTATAGAGATACAGATAGTTTACATACCAGGAAAGGTTAAATGTGTACCTTTTATATTTTCAGAAGAGAATGTGTAGGCTTACTTTTATACTAGAAGCTAACAGCATTAATAAATGTTAAGTGAAGACACTGTATTGAAAATGCAAAGGTAGGTTTTTTAAATTTTATTATTTCGAATCAAACAGATTAACCTTCAATAAATTTATAGTTTAAATGAAAAAGATAACAATTTAAGATATTATTTTGAGAAAAATTACTTTTCAAATTTTCTTAAAAGATTACGACATAAATATTACAATTAAAGGGCCCATTCTCATCAAATTTAATGATGATATTATTTCCATCAATCGTCATTTTCATAAAATAATGTAACAGTTCATTATAATCTTTTATAATCATTTTAACAGGAACCAATTAGAAGAAGCTTTGCATAGGAATGATTTTCAAACAATTAAACACATATGTAGAACACAGCCAGATCTTGTGACATCTATCAATGAGGTATTAAAAATATATATATATTTTCATAATAGGCCTATAAAAAAAAAAATTCTTTTCATTGAAATTTTTTTTTTATCTTTTGTGGTTAACTACCACCTTTATTCAACAATTACAGAATCTCATATATATATTTACATTTCCTGCATATTTTTTTATGCATATCATATATCGCATGTTTAATGAAAAAAGTTTTCATTGAAATTTAAAATTTAACATTTTTTACTACATTATTTAGCTGTAATTTTTGCTGCTGTTTATATTGAAAGAAAACAAATTTCACATAATGTCTGTTTTCAGTATTTATAAACTTTATTATTTTGATTCCTTTCCAGGATGGGGACACTCCACTACATGAATATCTAAGAACAGTAAATCCTACCTTAGATATAGTGACTTATCTTTTAAAGCATAATGCGTTTGCAGTAGTAACATTGCAAAATAAGGTAATCTACAGGTATTTGCTAGTGTAGTAGGCAACCATTCTCTGCAGTAAACCATTCTATTTATCAATAATGACAAATACAATTTTTTACTACATTATTTAGCTGTAATTTTGCTGCTGTTTATATTGAAAGAAAACCAATTTCACATAATGTCTGTTGTCAGTATTTAAAAATTTTATTATTTTGATTCCTTTCCAGGATGGGGACACTCCACTACATGAATATCTAAGGACATTAAATCCTACCTTAGATATAGTGACTTGTCTTTTAATGGATAATGGATATGCAGCAACATTGCAAAATAAGGTAATCTACAGGTATTTGCTAGTGTAGTAGGCAACCATTCTCTGCAGTAAACCATTCTATTTGTTTATCAATATGACAAATACAATTTTTTACTACATTATTTAGCTGTATTTTTTGCTGCTGTTGATATTGACAGAAAACCAATTTCACATAATGTCTGTTGTCAGTATTTAAAAACTTTATTATTTTGATTCCTTTCCAGGATGGGGACACTCCACTACATGAATATCTAAGGACATTAAATCCTACCTTAGATATAGTGACTTGTCTTTTAATGGATAATGGATATGCAGCAACATTGCAAAATAAGGTAATCTACAGGTATTTGCTAGTGTAGTAGGCAACCATTCTCTGCAGTAAACCATTCTATTTGTTTATCAATATGACAAATACGATTTTTTACTACATTATTTAGCTGTATTTTTTGCTGCTGTTGATATTGACAGAAAACCAATTTCACATAATGTCTGTTGTCAGTATTTATAAACTTTATTATTTTGATTCCTTTCAAGGATGTATATTGGAAATTTAGCATACTATTAGTTATGTGCTTAAACCATTTGAAACAAACTAAATTGCTCAGAAAGCCAATGGCCCTCAGACAAAATAATCTTTGTTCCCCCTTTTGATTTATTTCTGGTTCCACTCCTGGGTACCCTGATTTCAGTTCCATTTTGAATTTGTCATCAAAAAGAGCAATTATATATAATGCAAACTATAGATTGATTATTAATTACATTTATCTTGTTATAAAATGTATTCATTAGTATCATACATAATTTTTTGTTGACACTTTGTGAAAATTTAAGTCATATCAAGGGCAAACTTTCTGTTGATTGAAAATGGCATGTTTTACAAGAAGTTACGCGAGCACGTGCATTTAAAATTTTAAAATGCGCAAAATTAATTTATAATTAACTTTTTACGCCATTCATGACATTTTGAGCATGTCAAAATTTCCCGCGCGCGAACAATTTTACGCGTGCGGTGCACACGGAGTATAAAAATCATGTTTTTTTTTTATTGGTTATCCGCAACAAAGTTGCAGGATAACCTCTTGTGATTGTACGAAATCAACATCATCTTTTTCTTGATCTTCTTTCTTTCTGTATGATTTTTGTGGAACGCTTTTCTCTAAAACTTGCAAACATAACATTTTGTAACTTTCTCAACATATCTTCATGTACATGAAGTTGTGCTGCGAAGCTTTTCATGACGTTTACAATTGCGCAACGTGACTTACGCGCGATTTAACGATTTTGTCGTATTTAACATAGGTCGAAAACCAAATAACATTTCAAATTGAAACTTTGCAAAGTTTAATTTATATCATGCGCTAACTTTCTGTTGAAAAAAAATTGCGTGTTTTACACAAAGTTACGCGTGCACGCGCATTTAAATTTTCAAAATGCGCAAAATTAATTTCTAATCAACTTTCTACGCGTTTCATGTCATTTTAAGCATGTCAAAAAATCCCACGCGTGCGCAAATTTTTACGTGTGCGGTGCACACGTAGCATTAAAAACATTATTTTTCCGCATGATTTATGTTTTTCCAGCCTCTTCTAGTAATTTTACCAACTTTTAAACAATTTCGACTTAAAGTTACGCCATACGAGCACGTCGAATTGGACAATTTGCGCGCGTTTTTGATGAAAAAGTTCAAAAATTCGTCAAAATTATGCCTCTTTTTAAACAGTCGTAATTTCTAAACTGCATAGTCAACTTTTTGTGGATGACATTTTCTAGAAGTTGATGAGTTGTAGATATCGGATCATGTATTAATATGGCTAACCGGACATTGTGACGTCATCGTATGGCCACGCGAATATAAAATTTAAGATTTTTGTATCTTTCGTCATAGCTCGTCACATTTAATAGAGCGCATCTCCACTTATCCGTTTTCCATTTTCACCCCGATTTTGATATTGTCTAGGTCAATCAACTATCTTTCGCATGAGTTATAAATATTTTAATTTCTATGACGTCATCATGCCTAAAATTTAAATTACATGTGGCATTAATTTCATCTTTACATTAAATTTAAATCTGTTATAGCTCGTAAGAATAAAATGTGATAATCACGATTAAAACGTTTTCTGGAAGCTATTGAACTGTAGATACAAAATCATGTGAAAATTTTGCCAATCTGATGATGTGACGTCATCATATGGCCAGTTAAAGATGTATTGTCCATTTGTCTAATTCAAAAAAAATAAAAAATAACAGATTTCGAAAAAAGGTGGGTCATTTTGAAGTATCATAATAGTTATTAACTATCACCAAAAATTTGTCGGAAAAAAAATCATTTAACTGAAATACAGACGTTTTTTTGTTCAAAAAAGTTTTCGATCAAAACATATCGCATAATGAAACGCGCTTGTTTGGCTACTCTGTATGCATAATCATAAAACTTCCTCACGATCTGTGTGAAAATACCTTCTCAACCGTGACGAGTTGTAAACAATCCTAATTAGCATATGCATAATGCGTACTCATGGTTTGAAATCTTTGTTTACTTTCGCTCGCGACGAATTTCCAGACGAAATGTAATCAAACTAATTTACCTGTTAATTACGTAAACTTGTTGCTTTTGGCTCGAATTTTCGACTTAAAGTGAATAACTTTAATATTACTTTGATATGGCCAATTTAAATTTAGAATATTTTGACCTTCATTTTTTGGTGTTTCAAGGGACAATACATCTTTAAATAAAAAAAGTCGTATTTTCATTTTTTGCGTAATAAGACCCAGGCCAAATAAGACGTTATTTTTACAGGATAGAGGGAGGCAAACAATACTTTTCTCGCATCAGAGCTGTTCATCGTTGTTAGGAGATATGTGATTTCTATTACATTTTCTGGTTTGTTTGTCAGTTGCTTGTCCGACCTGTAGGTCATAATGCCAACGTGAACACTTCCTTTTGGCCTCAACCTATCCCCTTAATGTTAAAAGGTACGTCGTTAAACGTCCATGTTTCACCACTTGCGCGGCGGATAACCAAACTCGTCAAAGTGACGAGTTTCATGTCTAGTTCTTGAATTGTGATTGTTCAGCCTTTCCTAGTCATTTTAAACAAGATTGACATCATTTCAATTAAAATGACATCATACGTACACGTTGATTTAGACCATTTGCGTGTGTTTTAGTTGCAAAAGTTAAAAATATTGTCAAAATGATACCTATTTTGAATCTATTATAGCTCCTCAGGATCAACCGTTACCCCCAATTTTTTTAACTTAATATGTAAGCAGATATGTTGTAGATATGAATTCATGCAGAATTTTTCCCTCACGGATGTTATGACGTCATCGTATGGCCACACGAATGTAAAATATAGGATTTTTGTCTCTTTCGTTATTGCTCATCACATTCAATGGAGCGCATCACGCTTATCCGTATTCCATTTTCTCCGAGATTTGAATATTGTCTAGATCAATCAACTATCTTTCGCATGAGGTAAAAATATTTTAATTTTTATGACGTCTTCATGCTAAAAATTTAAATTATGTGGGTCATTACTTTCATCTTTACAGTAAATTTTAATCTGTTATAGCTCGTAAGAATAAAATGTGATAATCACGATTAAAACGTTTTTTGGAAGCTATGGGATTGTAGATACGAAATCATGTAAACTTTTCGCCAATCGGATATTGTGACGTCATCATATGGCCAGTTAAATAAAAAATTAAAGAGCGCGCATCAATATTTCACGTATTCAAATTTCTTCTACACGTTAATATGTTGTTGCTGAGAAAATTGCTACATTCGCGTTTCATTTTGGAACCGTCAACATGTTAAAAATTGGAATAAATAGCGGGTCCATTAATTTCACCTATTCTACACTGTATGTTATATCTATACAGATTATACTGTGTATACTATATGACACAAAATAACAGAATTCAGCAATAACAACATATCATTTTCTTCAGTTCAGGTCATAATGCCATAATCTTTTTCTGTGTGCAATATTCCAACGTATGACGTGCATGTGGCGTTTGTCGTGCGGATAACTAACTCGTCAAAGTGACGAGTTACATGTCTAGTATTATTCTTTCTTTCTCCTCCATTTTTGTGTCTCGCGTATCTCAAAAACTTGTAAACATAACATTTCATAACTTTGTCATCATATGGACATTTACGTGAAGTTGTGCACCTCCTATTTTTGAATGATGTCAGAGTTGCGCAACGTGACTTACGCGCAATTTTATGATTTTTAATGATTGATCATAGATTAAAAACCAAGCAGAATTGTTTTTTGGCACTTTTTGAAAATTTAAGTCATATCTAGGGCAAACTGCCATAATAATGCCATAATCTTTTCTGTGTGCAATATTCCAACGTATAAAGTGCACATGGCGTTTGTGAAAGTGACGAGTTTCATGTCTAGTTTTTTTTTTTCTGTATTCCTCTTTAGTTCATTTTTGTGTCACGTGTAAACATAACATTTTATAACTTTGTCAAAATGTGGGCATTCATGTGAAGTTGTGCACCTCCTATTGTGAATGACGTTGGAAATGCTCAACGTGACTTGCGCGTGTTTTTATGAATTTCGCGTTTTTAACATATATCGAAAACCATATAACAACGTAAATTGAAACTTAACAAAAGTTTAATTTATATCTTGCGCTAGCTGACTGTGGAAAAAAAATGGCATGTTTCACACGAAGTTACGCTCGCATGCGCGTTTAAAATTTCAAAATGCGAAAAATCAATTTCTAATCGACTTTTTACGCGTTTCATGTCATTTTGAGCATGTAAAAAATTCCATGGTGCGAACGTAGCATTGAAAACAATTTTTTTTTTGCGTAATTTATGTTTTTCCAGCCTTTTCTAGTAATTTTACCAACTTTTAAACAATTTTGACTTACAATTACGTCATACGGGCACGTTGAATTGGATACTTTACGTGCGTTTTTGATGAAAAACTTCAAAAATATGTCAAAATTTGTCAAAATTATGCCTTTTTTTAAACAGTCATAGATTCTAAACAACGAGGTGAACTTTTTTTTAAATTACATATTTTGGAAGTTGATGAGTTGTAGATATCGGATCATGAATCAATATGGCTAACCGGACATTGTGACGTCATCGTATGGCCACACGAATGTAAAATATAAGATTTTTGTCTCTTTCGTTATTGCTCATCATATTCAATGGAGCGCATCACACCTATCTGTATTCCTTTTTCTCCGAGAATTTAATATTGTCTAGGTCAATTAACTATCTTACGCATGAGTTAAAAATATTTTAATTTTTATGACGTCATCATGCCTAAAAATTTTAATTAACAGGGTCATTAATTTCATCTTTACAGTAAATTTTAATCTGTTATAGCTCGTAAGAATAAAATGTGATAATCACGATTAAAACGTTTTCAGGAAGCTATGGGATTGTAGATACGAAATCATGAGAACTTTTTGCCAATCAGATGTTGTGACGTCATCATATGGCCAGTTAAATAAACAAAGTCATATTTTCATCTTTTGCGTCATAGTTCATTACATTTAAAAGAGAGCGCATCAATATTTCACGTATTCAAATTTCTTCTAAACATTAATATGTTGTTGCTGAGATAATTTCCTTCCGAAATTACTACCTTCGCGTTTCATTTTGAAACCGTCAACATGTTAAAAATTAAAATAAAATACGGGTCTCGTAATTTCACCTATTTTTACACTGTTTGTGATATGTATACAGATTATACTGTTTGTACTGTATATACTATATGACACAAAATTGACAGAATTCAGCACTAACAACATATCATTTTCTTCAGTTCAGGTCATAATGCCATAATCTTTTTCTGTGTGCAATATTCCAACGTATGACGTGCACGTGGCGTTTGTCGTGCGGATAACTAACTCGTCAAAGTGACGAGTTACATGTCTAGTATTATTCTTTCTTTCTCCTCCATTTTTGTGTCTCGCGTATCTCAAAAACTTGTAAACATAACATTTCATAACTTTGTCATCATATGGACATTTACGTGAAGTTGTGCACCTCCTATTTTTGAATGATGTCAGAGTTGCGCAACGTGACTTACGCGCAATTTTATGATTTTTAATGATCATAGATTAAAAACCAAGCATAATTGTTTTTTGGCACTTTGTGAAAATTTAAGTCATATCTAGGCAAACTTTTTGTGGATTAAAAATGTCATGTATTACAAGAAATTACGCGCGCACGCACATTTCTCCTCCATTTTTGTGTCCCGCGTATCTCAAAAACGTGTAAATATAACATTTCATAACTTTGTCAACATATGGGCATTCACGTGAAGTTGTGCACCTCCTATTGTGAATGACCTCAGAAATGCGCAACGTGACTTAAGCGCGATTTTATGAATTTCGCTTATTTAACATAGATTGAAAACCATATAACAATTTAAATTGAAACTTAGCAAAAGTTTAATTTATATCTTGCGCTAACTTTTTGTGCACTAAAAATGGCATGTTTTACACGAAGTTACACGCGCACACGCATTTAAAATTCAAAATGTGCAAAATTAATTTCTAATGAACTTTCTACGCTGATCATGACATTTTGAGCTAGTCAAAAATGCCCACGCACGCGAACAATTTTACGCGCATGGTGCGCACGTAGCCCTAAAAACATTTTTTTTTGCGTGTTTTTCCAGCCTTTTATAGTAATTTTACAAATTTTAAAACAATTTCGACTTAAAATTACGTCATAAATAAAAAAAGTCGTATTTTCATCTTTTGCGTCATAGTTCATTACATTTAAATAAGCGTGCATCTATATTTTACGTATTAACATTTCTTCTACACGTTAATATGTTGTTGCTGAGATAATTTCCTTCCGAAATTGCTATCTTAGTGTTTCATCTTGATACCGTCGCCATGTTACAAATTTTCATAAATGGCGTGTCCCATAATTTCACCTATTCTACACTGTATGTAATATGTATACAGATTATACTGTTTATACTGTATATACTATTTTACACAAAATTCAGCACTAACAACATATCGTATTCTTCAGATCAGGTCATAATGCCATAATCTTTTTCTGTGTGCAAAATTCTAACGTATGACGCGCATGTGGCGTTTGTCGTGCGGATATATAGTGACGAGTTTCATGTCTAGTTATTTATTTCTTTCTGTACAGATTTTGTGTGTCAATTATCTCAAAAAGTTAAATGTCAATAATCACAAAAATTTAATTAATTTAGTTTAGTCGTAGTTAGTTTTTCAGCGTGATAACTCATCCGTGACGTCATTTATACGCCATTTTGTTAAATCACATTATCAATCATATCTTCATAACTCTTTATCACATATTAATGAAATTCACTACACATAAACTTCAGGTCAAAGGTTAAAATATTAGCAAATAAAAACTTGCGCGTTTCAAGTTCATGCGCGTGAAATTGCGCGTTAAAAATTTTAAAAGCTCAAAATTAAGTTTTGATCAATTTAGAGCATGAATTAGGCCATTTGCGTGTTTCAAAAAATTACTGCGCAAAAAAAAAAATGTGCGTGCGCGATACTTAAAAAGCGTAAAAAATACGAATTTTATAATAATAACGCTATACGAGCACGTTAAAAATGACAAAATGCGCAAATTAATTGCACAAAAGTGCTGAAAATTGTAAAAAATAAGGCAATTTTAACATAAAAATATTTCTTCAGAATGCACAATGAACCCCAATTGTTTTAACTTATTCTGGAAGCCATTGAGGTATAGATATGAATTCATGTACACATTTTACGTACAAAATGTTGTGACGTCATCAAATGGCCACTTGAATTTAAAATTAAGTTTTTTTTCTCATATTTCGTCATATTTTATCACATTCAATAGAACGCATCTCTGTTATTTTGTGCCCAATTTTCGCTCAAATTTTAGTATGTGATTGCTCAATTAATTGACTTTCTCATGACTATTTTTATTTCGATGACGTCATCACGCGTAAAAACTTGAATAACGTAGGTTGTGTAATTTGACCTTCAGCGTATATTTAAATATCTCACATCTCTTCAGAATTAAAGGTGACCTTGTTGATTAAAATTGATTATGAAAGCTGATGAAATGTAGATATAAATTCATATAAAAATTAAGCTTTTTGGATGTTGTAACATAATGATATAGCCAGTTGAATTTAAAAAGTAGTTTTTTTATCTCTTTCGTCAAATTTATAAAAATCTACATCTACACGCCAAATTTTCTTCCAAATCTTATATTTTGTTGCTCAATTCATTATCTTTTGAAATTTTCAACTTCAAGTTTATTTTGATAACGTCATCATACCAAAAAATTCAAACATAATGTGGGTCCAGTAATTTCACCTATGTTACGCTGATATACAGTACAGAGCATATATTCTATTTGACACTAAGTAATAGGCACCAATCAGCACCATAAGCATTTATCCATCAGGTCATAAAATTGCATAAATCAATATTTTGCGGTCATATTTAATGTACGTGCATGTTTCTTTAAAAATTAAGTATTAGTAAAATTATAAAATGATCACCTATAATACGTCAAAGTGACGAATTAAATTAGTTTAATTTGTAACACTTGGAAATGACCAGCACTTCAGATGGCATAATCAGGAAAAAAGAAGAATGAAACATGGGAACATACCCTAATATTTGCCCAGTCACCTGACCAAGGCTAATCCCATTGGTCAATCCTTATTGCTGGGGAAAAACAAAGGGTAAACTGGCCCTTATTGGTCAGTTTCTATAGAAAAACAGAAAACTCCCATGCATTACCACATAGTTTATGACATGACATAAACAGCAACAGAAGTTCTAACAAAAAGATAAACAACTAATTAAAACACTACTGTGCTTAGCAACAAAAAAGGATTAAAAGATTAAAACATTAATTGAAAGATTATTCTACCTCACTACAAAGTATAGAAAAAATCTGACCAGGAAAACATGGTAAACCATGTCAGGGTTACACTTATTATAGCTGTTATCAATATTATTGAACTTATGATTATGATTTTGTCAAGGATGGAAATACTCCACTTCATTCTTATCTGCGTTATGGAAATTGTACCTTGGAATTAGTGACATTCTTTATAAAGCAAGGTGGTGCATCACTAACATTGCAAAATAAGGTAATTTTTTCACTATTATACACTTACTGTATGGCAGTACATACACAAACTTACACATACTTATTACATACATATTTGTTTTCTTGTAGTGGATCAACAAAGAAAAAATAATTTTCTCAAGACTAGGTATAACGATTCATAAGATTGCATAAATTACTATGTAAAGATACTGTAACAAAGGTAGACAATCAGATGTAAATTATAATGAATTTAACTGCAACAAATTTACTACAGGATTAAGTTACAAGAGAATACACACATTTGTGATGAGATTTGTTTTGCTATACATTTATTGGGTGTCTAATTAGCACTTATCAATTACTTATATAGCTGTTATCAATATTATTGAACTTATGATTATGATTTTGTTCATCAATGATGGAGACACTCCACTACAGGTATATATGTGTCAATTTGAACCTACCCTAGAAATAGTGACATGCTTCATGCAGCATGGAAATGTTGGTTGTACCACGAACAGATTTGGAAAGAGTCCAATACCTTATCTTACCAATATGTTTTTATTATTTAATAAAGATACCAATATATTTATCAAAAAATTACAATATGAGTTTTGGAATTATTGTTATTCATTTGATATTGTTGAATTGTTAAATTTTAAAAATTGCTTTACTAATAATACATAAATAAAATAAAGGAGTTTAATCTGACTTTGAGATTGATGAAATCACCAGTGGTTTAATGGTAGTTTCTGTATATGAAGTATACTAGCAGTTTATCTCTTACACACTATTAGCATAGGCCTACTAATGTTTGTTTATTTTTCGTATTTATAGATATCATAGTCTACTATTAGAATATTGATAATATCTTTTTATTTGATAAGGGTGTCTGGATAGTACCGCTCAGTAGCCAATATCAATTCATATTATTTCTTAATACTAACTAAAACATTAATTTGTTTGTAGGAAGGAAATACACCAATGACTGTTTTAGAAAATAATACATACACAGACCCAGATGAAAGGAACAAGATTTTAAAATTTGACTTTGACAGTAAGTGATGCCTTACTTTTATATTTTTAAGTTATTTATGAACAATTCAAATTTATTTGAAATTTGACATTGTTCCAGCAGTATATTCCAATACTAATTTTGCTAGTTCACTTTGACCAAAAATAGTCATAATTGTCTGTCAGACATTATTTCGAAATTATTATTTTTGTTCTCTTTTTCTTTCCACGAAAGTGAATAACGTTGTTAAAACTGCATAATTGCTTATTCGAGGTCTTCATTTTTCATGTTTTGAGGGGAACAATACATCTTTGACAACAATTAAATTATTTATCAATGTCTATGTAGATGTTAAATAATATTATTAGCTTGAAAGAAGTTATGTATGAAAATAAATAAAAAAGTGAATTTGAAATTTGACATTTTGAAAGTGTTATAATATTAATGTTTTTATATTAGAATTATTAGTTCCAGCAGAGATATATTCAAAGGGTAAATATGCTATTAAAATATACAAATATGAGCTTCAAAATGGTGAGATTGCAGTTGTGAATTCAAGATGTATGTTTCTTGGGAAAGAAGGTGCTGGCAAGACTAGTTGTGTAAAGGCTATGCTTGGTGAAAGGTAACAAATAACCAGAAAATACTAACATTAATTTTAATACTCTTCCCTGTTTGTAGTACTGTATCAATAGTATTTAGAAAGAAAAGACATTTGTTTTTTCAAATAAACATTATTCCCTGTTGAATTGAATTGAATTTTCAGACAGAATTATTGAAACTTAGAAACTGTAAAATCCTGTTTAATACGGTATTAGTATTTTTATATTTTTAAAATTATTATTAGATGATTTTTTTTTTAAATTTTTTACTCAAGTGCATAGTTGTATAAAAGTAAACCTATGCTAGCTAGGATTGCCTTTTTAATTTCTGTTTTTCAGTAAATAATATATGTTTCAGTCTTATATATGTTTAACTTTACTATCAATTATTATTAGGTTTAATTCCAGAGAGCCATCAACAGATGGTATCGTAACAACTACATTGTTTCAAGCAAAAAAGGATGGTAGGAAGTGGAAGAAAGTGAAAGATGTAGATAGTGAGTCAGCATCAAACAAACTCTTGAAACTTTAACAAATAAACAAAGCATTGTTCAATTAAATACATAGTATAAAGACAGAATGATTGAACAATATTAGAAAGTATTTAAACATGTATTTCATTTTTAAATATTGTTTATCTATAAATAATACATGTTTCATTTTTCTTGCTTTGTAAAGGTGTTGAACTATCCAAGCAAAATCGTGAACATGTGTTAGAAAAGAAATTAGATGAAGGTAGGCACATACTAAAACATTAAAATGTTATTGGTTATCCGCACTTGGCGGATAACCCCTTGTTATTGTCAGGATCTTTTTTTTTTTTTTTTTTTTTCTATGTTCTTCTTTCTTTCCACGAATTTTGTTGGTCGCATATCTCTAATTCTGGCCAACATAAGATTGTATAACTTTGTCATAAGATTGACCTATAGCTGTAGATGTGCAGCCAAGCTTTTCGACGATTTCAGAGTTGCGCAGCGTAAGTTACGCGCAATTTTATGAATTTCAATGATTGATCATAGATTAAAAACCAAAAGCCATTTTGTATTGAAACTTGGTGAAAATTTAAGTCATATCAAGCGCAAACTTTCTATGGATTAAAAATGGCAGGTTGCGCAAAAAGTTACGTTTAAAATTTTAAATAGCGAAAAATCAACTTCTAATCAATTTTCTACGCGTTTTATGTCATTTTGAGCATTTCAAAAATTCCCACATGAACGCATTTTTTTACGCGCGCGTGCGCACGTAGCGCAAAAACATCATTTTTTTGCTTGATTTTTGTTTTTCCTGTCTTTTTTTAGTAAATGTATATGTATGACGTGCACGTGGCGTTTGCGGTGCGGATAACCTAACTCGTCCGTAGTGACGAGTTCAAATCTAGTTATTTTTTATATCTGCAGATTTAGGTATATCAAACAATATTACCATAGTGCTTTTTTTTATTGTGTTTAAAAGGCAATGATAAAACCTGGGCTAAAGTTGTGAATATGGCAAGGAAAGGTTTTACAAAGGCAACAGGAAAGGTAGATGTGAGTGACATAACTAGTATATGGGACTTTGCTTGTCAACTAGACAACTATATAACACACAGGGTATGTTTGTCTTAATTATCCTCGAGTCTTTTCTTGATAGTGAAATTAACATGTGATTCTTTTACTTCTTATCTGGATTTAGATACAAGTAATTGTATCTGTACCATCATAATAAAAATGACAATAGAAGATGTTGGGCAATAATAACCAACATAATACTGACAATAAATGAAACATGTATTCTCTGTTTTGTTTGTGCCATAGCAAGTTTTTCACAGTTTTGTATTTTAGTTATTTTCTATATCCAACAGTATTCATTGATATTAACATTTTACAATTTACTAAAGTAACTAACTATTGAATTTAAATAATATTCTAGATGTCCTTAATTTTACATTCATTCAAGTTAAGACTTTTAGTCCATTGTGAACTTTTTTGGTAGCCAACATTTGAAAAACCTATATTTCTTTATTCTTTATAATTATAAATGTTGACTTTATATAGGGCATAATATGTAAAGCCTCTATGCACTTCACTTTAAAAGTAACAAGTTTTCAATTAAAAAAACAAAAAACAAGAGAAATGAAAAATAGGAACTGAACGGCTACAATTCAGATCTGGTGATATTTAATTTAGAATATTTTTTAAAATTTTTGTATTTATTTTGTTTCATTTTAAGTTATTGTTTGGACGCACCTTTATCAATGCAGTGTGCCACTGTTGTAAGTAAGGTTTCCAATAATTATAGTATTTTTTCTATTAACCTTCTTTACATTGTATTTATATCTTTCAGTTCTTCCTGACAAACAAAGTATCATACTGTGTTACGTTTAATGTGATGGATAACTTGAACGAACTAGCTAATCCACGAGATTCATCAATTGTAAGTTCACCAAGTATTTCAGATTATTTTGTCAAATTTATCAACAGAGAATTGTTTATTTTCTAATTACAATTACATTTTGATTTTAGGATTCACTGGGAATGACTAATTTGGACATGAATTTGTTCTGGATAAGGTCTATTTATGAACATGTGCTACAACATGGTTCAGGAAAGCCCATTTTAATTGATGGCAAGAGCATAGAGTCACCTCCCATCTGCTTGGTTGCTACACATATGGATAAATTGTCAGGAACACAAAGTGAACGACAAATAAAGGTAATAGCTATAGTTTAAATATCATTTGACTACTCATTTATGCACATTGCTTTTTTCTGAATGATACATCAGAATGTATAAGCATCACATGAAATAAAAGAAGAAACCTTTTATGTATTTTATTAATTAAAGGCTGAGGAGATGTTCATGCAGATGTTTGATGCAATGAAAGGAATGCCATATGCCAAGCATGTAGATCGTGAAATGTACATGGTGGATAACACTGTAAAGTCACATGAAGGTATTGAAAAACTTAAGCGAAACGTTGGTAGATACTTGAAAGCAATGGTACAGGAAGTTCCTGTAAAGTGGGTTAATTTGCAGGAAAAGTTGCAAATGATTGGAAAAACAAGATTGTACATTACCTTGACAGAGGTAAGGGTTTGAATTAATTTTGTTTTTAATGTATAGTTATAGAATTCTATCATTCAATATGTTGTGTGTGTACTCAGAATATTTACTTCAGAGGTGAATAATTGTAATCAAACATTAATCAGTAATTATAGTAATTATTTAGTCAGTAATGCGGCCGTGAACATCAGTCTGTATAGCACCTTCCAATAGTACTGTCCTGTTTAGTTATTTATTTGTCAAATGAATTTAGTGTAATA
This sequence comes from Antedon bifida, assembly GCF_963402885.1. Classification (NCBI taxonomy): domain Eukaryota; kingdom Metazoa; phylum Echinodermata; class Crinoidea; order Comatulida; family Antedonidae; genus Antedon; species Antedon bifida. The sequence continues at coordinate 14,244,891 of NC_136228.1, read as the reverse complement.
ATTATATTAAAATGTCAATTCTGCTTTAGGTTTCTGAGATTGCAACTCAATGTGGAATTCCTCAAGATGTACTCACCACTGCCATATATTATCTGAATGACACTGGAATTATCATGTACACCGGCACTAATGAGAAATTAAGAAACATTGTGATAACAAATCTTCACTGGATGATTGAAATTTTGAAAAAAGTCATCACAGTAGTTACACCAATGTTTGAAATGGTTAGTGAATGCATATTATATATAACTAGATTTGTATATCAGTAGGTCTATTACATTTAGAATCTGTTTTTTTTTTGTACACAGGAGGAAGCAGAAGATCGGAAGCAATTACAGAAGCTATGGGAAAAGCTTAGCAATGAAGGAGTTCTTGAGGAGAAGTTACTACGTTATTTGTGGCGAAATGAAGATGAAGATCTTTTTGAAATCTTTGTAGAATTGATGAAAGTTTTTCGTTTGCTCTTTGAGAAGAGAAAGGTTGGCAAATACACTTTATTCATTTCTTTGATTAAGCTCTTACTAATCACTGGTACCAATTTATGTGTAATTGTGATGTTTATATTAACAGGGAATTGAAGATGGTAACCGGGTATTCTTGGTTCCTTGTCGAATGAAAGTTGACAAAAAAGACATTCTGAAAGTAACAGCAGATGACACACAAACAGTATCAATTTATCTGACCCCGACGGACTTTCTTCCTGATGCTGTGTACCACACATTGGTTGTTGCATTTCTTGAATTTATGACACAAAAGGGTAATGATGATTCAGAAGTGTTCCGGAATCGTAGTGACTTTAAATTGAGTGGTCACACTATCAGTTTAGGTTCTGTCAGAATTAACCATGAAAAAGAAAAACCATATGCTTTAAAGGTTTGAAATTAATTACTATTTTTTCTAATAATTATATTCTACTTTTAAGATTTAATAAAAATTTGTATTTAAAGAGAAAACATAAAACCAATTAACGTAGAATATAGTATATATATATGCATTCTGTTCTATGTCTATGTATTACGCACTTTTTTCTTTCATACCACAAACCTTTCTCTACTGATTTTGTCTATTTTAACAATGTATTGTTCCCCCAAAAACATGGCCCAAATTAATGATGTTAAATAGCCCATTTTGCAGATTTAATCAAGTTGTTCACTTTTGTGAAAAAACAACAAAGAAAAGTAATGTTTTAACATTTTGAAGACAAAATAAATGTTTAAAAAAATTGTTTCAAACCAAATTTTGGTCAACGTGAATAACTATTATGTGACATTAAATAATGAAATATTAAAATTTACAATTTTTTAATTACTGTATTTATATACAATATATCTTTAACGCAACAAGATGTTCAATTTCTTTTATATTTATGATCCATTTCAATGTTTATTTGTTATGTATTTATCCATCTGTATTAATTATATGCATTGTCATAAGATGCTGTCATATTTTCCTTAACAGCTTGAAATATCACGCTGGAATCAAATTGGTCGACGTATCAACGTAGCTGATAAATGGTTGATATCTAAACCAGAACCAAGTGTCTGCATGGAGGTAATCAATATGAGATTATCACTTTTAAACAAATTTATCATGTTATATAAATTATAAATAACCTGTTACTCCCATGCTTTAGGTACTAAGCTACTTGAAGAAGCAACTAAAAACTGTTTGTAATATATACGAGGGCATTGGCTACAATCTACGTGTGTTATGTACTGCTTGTGATCCATATGATCATCACTTAATTGATCTTAAAAAGTGTTTGCAAAATGATTCTGTTCCATGTGGAATAAAGAAAGCTATGAATACTGCTCATATAAAGCACTTCTTTCTAACGGGTAAGTTGGTTTGATTATTATTTAATGTTGTCATCATTTACTTCATCCTAATGAATTCTCAATTTTTGTCATCAACAAAGATAACTTCATCTTACAAAATTTGCAATCATCTTAATTTGTACTATGAAACCTTCACTGGTCTAATATTAGACACCAGTGTATTGATATACTGTAGGCTGGCCATGAAATACTATTTTCTGATCTTTACCATTCCACATTATTGCCTCGTAATTTAGAGGTAAATTTTGTTGTATTTTAATATTTGAGTAACATTTTATGTAAGTATTTTATTTTTTATTATTACAAAATATGTTTTTGTATTACTGTACTCGGTAGATAATATACTGTATATAAGAATGAAGATTAGATTGATCACCAAGCTATGCTATGAAACCAGTTTTTCTTTCTATACTACTACTTGGTGTATTTGATGCACAAATTTGACCTCTAAATTGTAGGTGTGTCTTTATACACAGGTCACTTCTTCACGCACACCAAAAATCCACACAAAGTTAACACTACAGCAGTAGCCCACAACAACTATTACTGTAGGCCTACTAGTTAGTCATAGCCTTTCTAATTTTATTGCAATAATGTCTTGCCTAGAGGGTCGATTACTACATAGTGCATTAGATATTCTACCCAGGCCTTCACCTATTCTTTACTAATCTAAACTTGTGTGTGCGTAGCTAGATCAAATAAAACACAATTATGGAAAAGTTCACTAATTACGGTGATTATCACGTTTTAATTACACTTGATACTGTGGTTTATTAAACTACATCCCTATGTTAACAGTCACATATTTCTGTAATCATATAGACAATAGTTTATACATCAAGCGTCATCTAAATGAACTTGTTTTTAAAGTGCTAATAAGCTTCCCCTAAGTTCATATTTGTATATGTACAACCGTAAGTGCTGGCACATGGCTAGTGTCTTACAGACTAGTATTGACATGCATTTTCATAATAGACATAGTTTAAAATTAATAATGATATTGCTGGTTTATTACCAGCCCTGAAAACTTATCATTTGAATTGATTTAAATTAAATGGTCATACACACAGTAACAAGGTATATATTTAAATAATATATGCAATTAGAGTCACTTAATTATGATTGTTATTAGACATAGATAGATATGTTAAGCCCCACCACACAGTGCATTGTAACTGAAGAAATATGGGGATTTCCCTTTTCACACACTGATTACAATGTAATAAATAGCTGGCTCAAACCAAACTGAAACTCATATATTGGGAAGAATAAACTATATTTAAACAGATTTTCTAACTGCAAAATTAGAAAATCTTTTGGTTAAAATGTTATTACTAATTATAGTTGGTGGAGTAATTAATTTGACATCCAAGTCATTGCATTAAGATTCAAGAACATAATTCCAATTTTATTTATAGAGATAATAAATTATTTAATTCATTACAAAAAAACTGTAGAAAGAGTAAAGCTAGAGTTTAGCTTTACATTCAAGTAGTGTAGTGTAGCTTGGTGGTTAACATGTTGGCCTTCCAATCCCAAGGTACGACTAATTTGGACATGACTCTTCCAACTCCACTCCCTGAGCCTCAAGTTTATCCATCCCGTAATTGGCGAGTTGCTTGCTGTTAGATGCGTATGAAATAAGACCAAAAAAAAAAAAAGTTATTTTACTTTGTTCACTCTCACAAATGTGTTCCTTTAAATATTATTTTGTTATTAGTCGAAAAGGATATTCCATTTGCTATTGCTGTTCATGGGAGAGACTTTAAAGAAGCGTACAATGAAGCCTCGAAAGAAGGATCCGTCAAAATCAATCTTGGAATGCTTAAAGTGATTTAGTATGTATTTAGTATACGTCATATACGAACGTATATAGTATACGAATGTATATGAAACATAGGTTGTTTTTTAGCAAAGGGTTACCTTGGAAAACATACTGAAACAGTATATATCTGTCTATATATCAAGATGTGTCATCACTATCTTGTTTATATTGAAATGGATTCTATGAATAGTATTGGTACAGTATATAATAGTTTATTGTTTATCTTAAATCCTGTTGAACCAAACTTTTAGAACATAATATTGTGGCTATTGTAATGTTAAATTTAACTGAGGCTAAATAACTATAAAAACAGTACTATGGGCAGATTTAGATTTTAACTTAAGATTTATTTCCAAAGAGTGAGTGGCTTATATTTATTAATTATCTCCTGTAAAGTACCATGTTGGCTGTATGATAAGTCTCGTGGTTAGTGTTCAATTTTACTTTCTCACAGACATCCAAGATGATAGAGAGTTACTGCAATCTGTCAATATTCTTAAATAAAAGGCTTGACCTATAATCTGATTGGCAAACACTAGACTTTATTGTTTTCATAATCTAGCCATCATTATTATTCAGATTTAAAAAATTAACAATTCAGTTATCATATTAAAATAATATATTGTTATCATCAACTAAAATGGCCACTAATCCCATAGTTTTACAACTCGTTTTGCAATGCAGATCTGTTTATTTCTTGAAATGTTGTGTAGAATATCGGTTATGTTTTGTTTTCAAACCCCAGTACTTCTTTATCATTATACCTTACTTTCTTCCACCTACTTAGAATGTACACCAGGCCGTGATTATGAAAATGAAATTATTTGTACCATTCCACGAATATAAAAACATTCATTATTTGTTTTTGTCCTCTTACCAATAGTAGTACTATCAGAATCATTATTGATAATCTATACATTGTTACAACATGCTGCTATTAGCTGTGATATCTTCATTCCTCTTACCAGTAGTAGTACTATCAGGATCATTATTGATAATCTATACATTGTTACAACATGCTGCTATTAGCTGTGATATCTTCATTCCTCTTACCAGTAGTAGTACTATCAGAATCATTATTGATATTCTATACATTGTTACAACATGCTGCTATTAGCTGTGATATCTTCATTCCTCTTACCAGTAGTAGTACTATCAGAATCATTATTGATAATCTATACATTGTTACAACATGCTGCTATTAGCTGTGATATCTTCATTCCTCTACCAGTAGTAGTTCTATCAGAATCATTATTGATAATCTATACATTGTTACAACATGCTGCTGTTAGCTGTGATATCTTCATTCTTCTTACCAGTAGTAGTTTCACATAATCATTATTGATAATCTATACATTGTTACAACATGCTGCTATTAGCTGTGATATCTTCATTCTTCTTACCAGTAGTAGTACTATCAGAATCATTATTGATAATCTATACATTGTTACAACATGCTGCTGTTAGCTGTGATATCTTCATTCCTCTTACCAGTAGTAGTACTATCAGAATCATTATTGATAATCTATACATTGTTACAACATGCTGCTATTAGGCGTCATGTCAAAATGTTTAAAAACGATGACTATGCATGAAACATGTATTCTTTTGTTCTGTAAACTTGACTGTGACTTCCAATTGTGAAACTAATATGCACAGCTCATTATTAGTCCTGCCCCCACTGCATGCTTGACTAAATATTATTATTAATATTAATTCTGATATTATATGTGTATATTTATCACAAATGAAAGAAAAAGCATTCTATTCAAAATACTCTTAAAGACATGTTTGATAGCTAATTTTACTTGATTTACTTTAATAGTGTGAACATTTTAATTTTTTTTGTTAGGCTATATTCCATCTGCTATTATTGCTCGTGGTACAGATGTTAAGAAAGCGTACATTGAAGCCTTGAAAGAAGGAAGGGTCAAAGTCAATCTGGGAATGCTTAAGGTGATTGGACAAGAAGGAGTTGGTAAAACTTGCCTGATCAATGCATGTCTTGGGCTGAAGTAAGTAATATTTTCAAGCACAGTAAAAGGAACATTCAGTACTGTAGTTGTTTTATAGCCTTGCATAAAAATCATCTTTAATTTGTTTTTATATTGACTTTTATAATGATATAAATTTTGCAGTACACCATGTGTGAACAAAACTGTTAATTATTGATTTCAAATTATTGTATTTACTTCAGATTTGAGGAAAAACATATTGTTACAAATGGAATAGCAGTGACTAGGACTGTAAGCACAACATGGAAAGAGGATAAGGCTGATAGTGGTAAACATGAATACATTTAATAGTATTATTATACAATCATTAGACACAAACAGTCCCAAAGTGGAATGATATTGCATTTTAAAGCTCTAAAACAAGTTAGACTCAATTCTTCTTCGTAAAACCATGACCATTTTTGGCCACCATTGAAAAGCTAAAATAGTAAATTAAAAGACCACATTTATTTGAATAACGCGTTTATTGTTTATTGTTCGGGGGAAGGGGAAGGCATAATTAAATTATTAAATTAGTCCGACTGTTAAAATGTGATGTAAGATTAAAGTAACGATTGTGAGGCATTTGATAAATAGGCAAACTGCCTTAAAATGTCTAGACATGTTTCGAGAAACTATTCTCATCATCAGAACAGAAAACAACAATGATGAGAATAGTTTCTCGTCAAGACATTCTAAGTCAGTTTGCCTATTTATCAAATGCCTCACAATCGTTATTTTAACTAGAAAGTTTGGCGGAATCATACATGATTTATCTAATGTAAGATTGAAAATCAATTACCAAGGTATTCACTAAATCAAACCCAAGACCTACACAAATATGTATACACTTTGTTTTTTTTAAAAAAGGTAGAGGTAGTCCCTCACAACAGTATAAAAAAGTGGTCACTGACAAAATGAAGAGTGAAATGGAAAGTTCAGCTATAAATGTATGTCAAAACATGTAGTAAAATTAATGAAGTAGTTTTACAGGACTTTTGTGCAATAATGAATCAATGAAATGTTAATTTAATTTTCTAATGATTTAAGAATTGTATTATTATTTGGTTTGAAGAGTAAGTTTTTGAAGAAAGCAGTATTCAAGGTTTGATAAACAAATTTATTTCTTTTATTAGGAAAGTCCTAATGAATCAACTGAGAGTTTAGGTAAGTTTTTTATAATATTTATTATTAAACTGTAAATATGTATAAATGTTTTACAAATTTGTTTAATGGTTTCATCCTACCTCTTCCATTCATTGAAAAATGTATTGTTGTTATTAGAATTGAACACTGAAACAACTGCAAATAATGCAGAACAAAGTGATACACCAAATGAGACAAAGCAAGATGTGAGTACAGTACTGTCATTTAATTTATAATAATGTAGAGTAGCAAACCAATAATTAGGAGGGAAAATGTTAAAAAATATGTATTTTATTTTTTGTTTTGTTTTTTGTATCAGGTTGACAAGAACTCGACTGTAGAAGGTATGTAACTTCTCTTTAAATTCTCTTCATAAATAATAGCAACAGTGATGATACAGATACAAAAAAACTTGATGTCATCCTTCACAGAAAATTTACAAGGTTGCAGTTAAAAAATATCATCAATATTTATGATATTAGAAAATATTAATAATTTAAGAAAAAAACATCAAACAGATTATCTCTGAAAATATTTCATTATAACATCGTATTCCAGTAGAGATAAACTAATTTCTATATCGGTTCTTACGTGTTGATGCTGGCCGGAATCTACCGCTCCATTCAATAAATCTGAAGACAATAACATAATTGAGAGGATGCGATGGATTTGCCATAGCTTTAGCAATTTTCATTGTCATGTGCTGAAAATAAATCATGTGAATTAATTAATTAATTAATTAGTTATTGAAATTTATGAGGAGTTTGAAAAGAGTTCAACATTTTCTTGCTATACATCTTTCAGGATTGGATTTCATGCCAAGTACATCCATCAAGTTGGACAGTGACAAACTTATCCAGAGTAGTTCAGGTAATTTTATAATTGTTATTACATTCATACATATATTAATGGTTTTTAAATTATTACTACTATTGTCAATTTATATTTTCCCATTTATTGAAAAATATTTCCCATACTTAGGAATGAACACTGCAAATAATGCAGAACAAGGTGGTACACCAATTGAGACAAAGAAAGATGTGAGTACAGTACTGTCATTCATAATGTATATAGTAGATTTGTAGGAAGGTAATAGTATGTTGAAATTACCAATCATAACTTTAGAAATTATGAGGAAAATAAAAAAAGACAGTCAAAATATTGATTATTCTACTTCATAGTTTTATTTTATTTTATGTGTCAGGTTGGCAAGAGATTGAGTGCAAAAGGTATGTAACATTTCCTCATGTAATTTTCAGTCAATAAAACTTAATTAGTAGATGATGATGTAGAGTTGAATGACTGACTTTTTATGTGCAGTTCTGAGAAACAAAAATGAATAGTTCACAAATTTATTTGCTTATCGAAATTTGTATTGACAATTAAAAATCAAATTAATGACTACAACAATTAAGAGATTGCTGATTTCGTATGAATCATCATCATAATGTAATATATAATAATGTAATAACATTATGAGCTCATAAGCAAAATACATTGAACAACAGAGGGCATGTTATTTAATATTTTGGCCCATATTGAAGATACATATACAGTAACTCAATATTTTAATCAGTTTTTGTGACGTCACCAATATATTGATTTTCCTAAAAAAACAATAGGCATGTTCTTTGATTTTTAAATGAAAACAAATTTAAGCCATTAACTATTGTACTATTAACAACAAACAACAAGAATGTGAAAGAAATAATAATAAGACTACTAAAAAGAAGATGCCATGTGTTATGTGACAAAAAAATCCACTGTTTTCATTATAGGTACTAAACCTGTACGCTTAGATGCAGATCAGCCATTAGATAAAGAAGTAATTCATGATTTAGAGCAAAAGAAATTTGAAAGCTTTGAAAATACATTTAACATCTGGGATCATGGAGGACAGTTGATATACCATGGTATACATAGTGTAAGTTCAGATATTCAGCATTATATAAAACCTAAATAGATGCCTGTCATTTGATTGGACGATTGTGGGTCACAATAATAATATAGTAAAATCTAAGTGGCCTAATTTTATGCTCGCCAAAAACGTGGTGATTACGGATTTTACCAAATGAAGCCTAGACAGCGCATCCTCCATAACAACAAGGCTTTGCGCATGCTCTAATGGGAGAGCAGTGAATTCCCAGCAGCTAGTTAAAGACTGGAACCAAAGATTGTATAGCGGCGCAAGATAGATAACTGTTGCTAAGCTCCTGTCTTATAACACTACGCTCCCTGTAATTCCATAGACGCCTTCTATTCGATTTAAAATCTAAATGGTTTAAATTTTTGCAGTCCGCCTCAAACTTGCTGTGGTTAACCATCTTGAGGGTTGATTCATGAAAAAGGTAATACATTATGTAAACAAAGTAAAATAAAAGTTTCTTTCGGATCTGGACACTTTCCAATTAATTCTGTGTGTTTACATCCGTCTTTGACAAAAACATCGTACGATATTGCCTTGACAACGACTTATTCCGCTTCATATTTGTCCGCCGGATTGGTGTCCATGGGATTACAAATATCTTGCGCAGTCATCTATCCTGCACGCTATGCAATATTTGCTGGAACTACGCTTGACCTCCCATAGACAACAAGCACTGGAATTACATGATAATGCAAACCCTTAGAAACAACAAAAAACAAATCAAATATGCTGTCAGTAGGCTATAGTGGTAAATATCTTCTTTAGATGTTTATAGAAGAAGAACAAGAATCTACTTACTGTAGATGTTATATAAAACAAATTAATTTTTATATTCGTGCTATGGTATAATTAATCTCATTCGGTAAAAAAAGAAAGTCTATTTTTCACTCTGGCCTTTGCCTTGTGAAAATATAACCTTTCATCTTTCACCTCTTTAAATTAATTATACCATCAAGCTCATCAACATTTATTATTTGTATATTATTATTATGGATCTGTTTTGTTTATGTATTTCTTTGTTTTTTATGTAATCAAATCTTGTATCTGATTGGCTGGTTTATGTTTTTCTTCAACCTGTCACTACCTATACATTCTGAATTTTTGATTTATAATGTATTACATGAAGGTCTCACTTGCTTGCTTTTTTTAGTTTTCATAAGATTGTGGCAAATTTTAACCAACTCTTCAAGTTTAATTGCATATGTCTACTTTTGCACATATATACACATTATACAAAATGTACATACAAGCAAAAATATTTGAATTTATGAAAACTGCCCAGATTAATTCTCAGCTATTAAAGGACAAATTTACCGAGGACCATATTTTAACAATGTATTAGGGATGTACATATGATTTCAGAACCATCAGGCTCGCCGTACAGCCGTGGCCGTAAATTGCTGTGACGTCACAGGGGCATCGCAAAATTTACGTAATGATTTTTCTGGCAAAGTCTGGCAAATCTCGAAAATTTCTAGTAAACACACTTTGTAAATAAATCGTAAAAAATATAAATACTGATTTTTTTTTTATTGTTTCTTTTGCTTATCTGGACTCATTAAGTAGATTTTGCGATGCACCTGTGACGTCACAGCAATTTACGGCAACGGCTGTACGGCGAGCGTGTGCGGCGATATCCTTAATCTTGCGATTGTTCTGAAATCATATGTACATCCCTAATACGTTGTAAAAATATGGTCCTCGGTAAAGTTGTCCTTTAACAATGATATTAATAATAAATATAATTTCGTCTATAGTATTAACACAATTATTATTATTGCAGATCTTCATGACCTCAGAAGCACTTTACATTGTAGTGTTCGATCTTAGTAAACCCCTTGATGATCCTGCTAAGTTCATTGATGCTACTGGAGTAAGTATTTCAAGAACATTTAAATTGTTGTGTTTGAACAATTCATCTTGATGAGGACTTTATAATTTATATGCATTACAAGAGTTTAATTGTTAAATGTAATTTCTGTCAGCTTACATAAGTTCTGTTTTAATCAATTGGAAATACCAATTTTGTGTCTTTTTTTTGTTTACAGAAAGGGTGTAAACATCATTGGACCAATCTCCAGTTCATATTATCTTACATCCAGACGGTTTATTCTCATTGTCGTATTGTGGGAGAAAACACGAAGGGAGTTCACGAACCAACTATCCTTATTGTGGGTACACATAAGGGTAAGCTTGGTAAGACTGAAGAAGAACAAAATGTTGAGGTTAGATACTTATTTTAGTTCTACATTATTAAAAATAGCAAGCTGTACATGTCATTTTAAATGATAATGTAAACAGGCTAACTTCTGGTGTTTTACATATTCAAAGAGCTTAACTGAAATTTTTTTCTTTTCATTGTTTATTATAACCAGGCAGAAAAAGTATTTGAGAAGATTGAAAATACGCTTAAAGAAAAACCATATGAAGAACATGTATATCACCAATATTTTGCCATTGAAAACAGTCAAGAAACTAGAGATGAGAGCTTTACTGAACTCAAAAAAGTTATTGACAAGCTTATGACAGATTTAAAAAAGGATGTCCCTTTAAAGTGGATGCGTTTTCGATGTGATCTACATGATCTAAGGAAGGATGACCTGAGGAGGCAAAAACCTTTTCTTTTGTATCCTTTAAAAGAGGTAAATTTTGTTTGTCTTCTTTATTTTGTATCACCATAGCTAATAATATATTTTTTTTTTTATTAATTGAAAATATTATTTCACCTTTCATATTACTGTTGTTAATGCACTCTGGCATATCATGTGCCATATACACATAAATTAGCTCCACAGTGGAATAATATACAAATAATGAATGTTTATGAGTGCAATAGTACAAATAGTTTCATGAGGTGAAAGATAAAAATAGAATTTTTCATCTTTCACCAAATGAAATTATTTGTACCATTGCACGAATATAAAAAATTCATTATTTGTTTTATAACACACCTACTTTTAATAAGAGGCTACAGCAAAACCAACAGAGAAGGCAGCACTTCAATTTTAGACATGGACTAGAACAAAGTGCACTGTTCATGGTGCACACTACTAGCCTTGTGTCACGCATAATTGCTCTTGTGTATAAAATGAATGCGTTGCATATAATAAAGTTCAACGGGAATATAAAGAAACTCAATGGCCATATACCAAAATTGTACAGTTTATGAATCAATATAGTCCATGGGATTTAGCTAAAAAATGACTCTTTTCTCACACAAATTGCAAGAAAAGGTTTTTTTGATGAAATGTGTTCTTTAGACCCTACTAAACACATTTATCAACGTTAGGACATTTTTCGACAACGGGAAGTAGCCTAATTTGCATAATTAAAAATGGCGGCCATTTTTAATAACGTACTCTGTATCTTGGAAACCGCTAGTCACAGATACTTAATTATGGTGTTAAAATTGTTAGAATATATGTTTTTATATTCACTTTAATGAAAAAGTTTGTCCAAAAATGAATGGAAGTGCTATTTCTAACATTATTGACCTTTGACCTTGATTTATCATATCTCAGCAACCACTAATCGGAGATATACAAATTAGGGCTTAAATTGTTCAGAAACTACACATTTATATCCAGTCTAATGGCATGTTTTTACAAAAAATGGCGGATTCTAACATTATTGACCTTTGACCTTGATTTATCATATCTTAGTAACCACTAATCTGAGAGACACACAATATGGCTCAAACTGTTCAGAAACTACATATTTATATTTAGTCTAATGGCATGTTTTTACAAAAAATGGCCGATTCTAACATTATTGACCTTTGAACTTTGCACTACATAAAATCGCATAACTTTGAAAATATTGTACATATGAAATTATTTTTAGTGTCAAATTGTTCAGAACATACATGTTTCTATAGAGTCCAATGACACATTTTGTCCAATAATGGCCTATTGTATGGTTAATAACATTTGAACTATATTTGAAAAGGATTTAAACCCGGAATCTTCTTCATGTGGACATCCATTAGAACATGTGAGTTGGCACTCTAAAATGTAAGAGTTGCAACGTTGACTTATTATGTTTAGTTTAAAGTAGGCCATGGTACATTACATTTTTTATAAGCATAAACTATTGCATTCATCCATAAACTGCCTACAAGTTTACACGTTTGTTTATTTTATTTCTTATCGTCTTCGCAGCTGAAGCTGAATTACAAGATATTTATATTAAAAGCATTAAAATTGATGGTTAAAAAATGGTAAAAATTAAACCACATAGAAACATGGTACATACACAATACATTCACGTAAAAAAAATACAAAAACAAATTATAAAAGGTTAAAAACTATACACCACTAGTAGTCATACTGTGTATGGTTATTGAAATAAATAAATAAACTGAGGTTTTTACTGTATACGGCGAAAATATTGCAAGTGGTGGTCAGCCTAACTATGAGTCTCGATAGCCAATTAATTAAACTAAACTAAATATGTTGCATTAATATCGATCTTTTAAAATTCCAGTTGTCAACAATGCGTCTAGTAGTAGAAAAGGCCTTCTTAATAAATAAGACTATGTTTCAACCTAAAAGAATGCCCTGAAGAGTGATGCTATCCTTAACAAAATATAAACTAAATAATCTTTAGAAATTTGTTTGTTGAATATGCCAATTTAATTTGATCAAAAAATAAATTACTAACTTGAAAAAAACTTTAATAAACCTGCAAAATGGCATGGCCTATTTAAAGTATGTACAATATATCATAAAAAAAGCCTACCTCTTTGTTGGCTCTGTTAATAGTGTCAACATCAACTTTTTCCTGAGTAAGATGTAAGACCTAATAATTTAAAATGTATTAATAATCTAAACTTATAATGTATGTAGTCTAATATTTTTTTTTAAAGTGAATATTTTCAGTAACTAAATTAAATCAACTGGTTACATGCACTTTAAATTACCACCATATTCTAAACAAGTAGTGCCAAATCACATGTTCTAATGAATGCCTACATGAAGAAGATTCCGGGTTTAAAAATCATTTTCAAATATAGTTCAAATGTTAATAACCATACAATAGGTCATTATTGGACATAATGTGTCATTGAACTCTATAGAAACATGTATGTTCTGTACAATTTGACACTAAAAATAATTTCATGTGTACAATATTTTCAAAGTTATGCGATTTTATGTAGTGCAAAGTTCAAAGGTCAATAATGTTAGAATCGGCCATTTTTTGTAAAAACATGCCATTAGACTAAATATAAATATGTAGTTTCTGAACAGTTTGAGCCATATTGTGTGTCTCTCAGATTAGTGGTTGCTAAGATATGATAAATCAAGGTCAAAGGTCAATAATGTTAGAATCCGCCATTTTTTGTAAAAACATGCCATTAGACTGGATATAAATGTGTAGTTTCTGAACAATTTAAGCCCTAATTTGTCTATCTCCGATTAGCGGTTGCTGAGATATGATAAATCAAGGTCAAAGGTCAATAATGTTAGAAATAGCACTTCCATTCATTTTTGGACAAACTTTTTCATTAAAGTGAATATAAAAACATATATTCTAACGATTTTAACACCATAATTAAGTATCTGTGACTAGCGGTTTCCAAGATACACAGTACGTTATTAAAAATGGCCGCCATTTTTAATTATGCAAATTAGGCTACTTCCCGTTGTCGAAAAATGTCCTAACGTTGATAAATGTGTTCAGTAGGGTCTACAGAACACATTTCATCAAAAAAACCTTTTCTTGCAATTTGTGTGAGTTAAAAGTCTAAATCCCATGGACTAATAGAGTTGTTAGAAGAATCTCCTTAGGTTTGTTATAAAATGAGTCATGGAATGAGGGCTGCAAGGAAATTTTTTTTAAAAGTTTGTTTAAAAAAATATGGTCATGTACGATAAATAACTAAACTATTTAACCAAGCACAATACCAATAATGCTACAAAAACTGAATAGGATTTCATATTTGAACTAGATTTAATTCACTATGAGGAAATATAGGTTATATGCATTGATTTAAATAAAGATAATTTATTTTTAAAAGATATATTGATTGATTGATTTTGTCGGAATCTTTAATTATTAATAATATATGAAAGATAGAATAGTCGGTATCACAACCAGATAAAATATCCCTTTGCGTATATGTTATAAATCACCCTTGTTACTATAATATAATAATAAAGACATAAGTTTCTCTAGATTTGATTATAAACCAGCGTATAATTTATGCAATAAGAAATAAAATTGAACAAACAATACAGAAAAAAAAATCGAATTTCATTTTGTTTCCCAAGGTGAGCCTCGATTTTGGTAACTCGAGTGCTATAGACGGGATCACAGACCACAGAGACATAAATACAAATGAATAAAAGTTGAAAGAAGATTAAGTTTATAATTCGGTTCAAGAAAATGTCATAGTGCGCGTGTAAAATGTTTTAAATGCTTAAAATAGACTAAACATACTCTAATTTCATCGAAAATACATGTTGACAATTTTGAAAATTTTAAGCGTGCGTATGCATGCGTTTTATGCGCTACACAAATAATTGTATTGCCATAATGATGAAATATGACCTGAAGTTTATGAGTACCAAATTTGGTTTAATTATGATTAATGCTTGTGAAGATATGATTACAAACATGATTTTGTTAAATCGTGCGTAGACCGTGTAATATTTTTGTGTCTTCATTCTGTGTGTGATTAGGCTAATTTCACTACAAGCATGTGTATGCTAAATTTGGTGTAATGGTTATATAACCATGAGCCTTTCAACTAACAATAGTTTCAGTTTACTAACAATAGAACATCAATGCCAAAGCAAACAGATGAATTTGAAAAGAAATAGGTTTTTTCTAAAACTACTCATATCAAAAAACCTGTATATTAAATCTAATTATGTTCTAAAATTACAAATCACAAATTATAACTCTTGCCTCTTGTGCAAAAAGTTTTTTGGACAAGTACTTCTCAAGAAAATGCAATTTCAGTTTACTTGTTTACTTTAAGACTGCACGCCAGCTTTTCTGTCCTATCTTTTAACACTAGCAGGTTTGAACAATTTTAAAAAGTGGTCCAGAATTGGGACCGTGATCCATGATAATGCATATAACCTAATAAAACATGACATGCCTTAATTCCTTAGATCAAAACACTGGCTGCTAAGAATGGTATTGCCGAAAAGGAACAATCAGTGCTACTTAACTTCTTGTATGATATTGGTGAAATTATCTACATGCCTGACAAGGAATTATTAAAAGATCAGGTGGTGTTAATTCCTGATAGCTTGGTTAAAGTTTTAACCAGATTTGTAACTGTGGTTCCACCAAAAGTAAGTAGGCTCATATCAAATTATAAACAAGTGCTCAATATCATTTCTTGTTCCTTTTGGAAAAAATTGTATTTTTCAAAATAAACTGAGGTACTTATTCTTATAGGCAAGATTATTTTGAACAGTTGTAGTGGTAGTGGTAGAGTGTAAGATTATATGTGATCCTTAAAACTTTTCATAGTGTCTATTTGAAGAAATGATGCATATTCTCAAAACTAACATTGTTGTTCCCAACATCCCTCTCCTTCAGTTTCTGAATATTCATCTGTCACTAATGTAATAAATACAGAAACACACAATCACATTTATGGCTAATTATTAGTGTTTTCTTTTAGCCGGTCACGTTTAGAAAGGCTTATCGTCAGCTTGACAAGGGCATACTGGAGGAAGTCTTATTGCGAAACTTTTGTGAAGAGTGTAAAGTAGACGTACCCAATTTAAAGAAATTTGAGTTCCTTGTAGAACTGATGATTCAATTAGGTTTCATTTGTGAGATGAAGACAACCAGCAGCCAAGATGTGGCAAGTACATCTACAGTAGGTTTTGTTTCTTTTTATTGTTTTTGTAACCATTTAAAGGGCCAACTGAAACAAGTATTACTTCTAGGTTGGTCCTCATTTTTATGCTCTGTATTATTTGTATGGCATTTGATGAAATAAATGTTTGTTGAACTTGTTGATGAATTAATAATTTCCAATGTTAGTAATATGATTTGTCTGTGATTTTACTGAATATAGTATATACACAATTTTAGCCTTCAGACATGATTTTGTTAACATTTATACTGAAAGATATTTTTAACATATAAATTAACTGATCTTTGGTTCTTTTAAATGACATTAAACAAAATTATCAATTTCAGGGTTCCATTACAAAGCGGTCATTTTTTGTGCCACTACGCCTTGCTTTAAAAACATCAAGTGAAGTAAAACAAGAGCCAGATGATTCACAATCTATCAGTATCTATTACGACTTTGAGGGATATCTGCCAGATGTATTGTTTCCATATGTCATTGTGGAATGTCTAAACAAATTTCAATTGGAAGGATTTGAGCCAAAGTTGTCATGTAATCATTGTAAACTTTACCTTGACCAATTTCATCATGTGACCTTATCTCTTGTCCAATTCACAACTAAGGATAAGCAAAACTTCTTGTTAAAGGTACATACAATCTCTAATAAATGTTTTTATAATATTTATTGTCAACAGTGTCATACATCTGTTGAATAATATAAGTCAGAATTTACTGTACACATGTATAAACATAATAACAAAAATAATTTTTTTATCCAGATGACTGTTAAAAGAACAAATTCTTTAAAAAAAACAAATGATGAAAAATGTGAACCATCCTCTGAAGCATGTCAAAAGGTATTTTTTAGATATTTTTCTAGGTTTTTAAATTCTGTATATAGTTTGGTTTTTTAAACATTCTAAAACCATTTTTGAGATGACACATAACAATTATACTGCCCACTACTTAAAAAGGTGGTCTTATGTCTAGTTGCGTGAGAGCGCTTATGTCGACATTTCGAGGAACTGAAGGAAACCAGTGTCGTGGTTACCATAAGACGAGCATCACGCGATTTGTAGTTGTATGAGAACCAGTATCTGCGGTAAATTACCCACTTGATTACCCATGCCACACACATGGATTTCAGTTTCCAGGTCCATGGGCAACTGAAAGCAACTAAGCTTATGTCAACATGTTTTGTGTGCCTGTCAGTTGCTTTCAGCTGCTCGGAGCGCTTAAGTCGACACTGTTGAGTTGAGTTCCTTGTCGACATAAGAGCACATTTTAAGTTAAATATATTTCAGTTAAATTTTATATTTCAATTTTTAAATAAACTAGGAATAAAAATTGGATTGAAATTGAAAATAACAAAAATGAGAATATTAATTATAATATTAATCATGATATTAAGTAATGATATCAAATGTTAATATTAATTAAAATTAATGAAAGTACTAATCTGGAAAGCACTTCCAGATGACATACTCCTTAACCAACCAAGTTTGAAGTTCATAAAATGAAGTCTTAAAGTTGACTAATGCCTTTAAGGTTTTATTTATTTTTTATTTTAACATATAAACTTTCACTAAAATGGATGATGAGCAATTAAATAGTTCATTAAAACTTCAAGTCCCGCTGAGATTTTTTTTTTTTATTATTTTTTTATTTCTTTTTTTTTGTGGACCTTGATCTTTGACCCTGACCCTTCAAAATTTAACCACAATTATATGATCAGTCATTGATGAAAGTTTGGTGAGAATCGGATAAAAACTGTGGTCTCTAGGCATTAAAATAGTTTTTTGTTAGTTGTGACCTTGACCTATGACCTTTTCCCCTCAAATTCGAACTCGTCCGAGCTTTTGAGGTGTAGATCATTGTGTCCGAATTTGGTGAGAATCGGATAAAAACTGTGGCCTCCAGGCTGTTCACAGACACACACACAAACACATGCACGCACACGCACACACACACACAAACATACAGGGGTGAAAACATAACCTTGGCGGAGGTAATAATAGCAATAACAATATGCATATCATTTATCTGGTTCATAGTAAACATTAAAAAAAGGTATAAAGGTTTTTTTTGTTATTTCCTTTTATTTTTAATGTATTGTAAATAATATATAACACAATATTCTAAGAATATATGCTGCTATTTTAAAGAAGAAGTTTTTATTACTGTTATTGTGTGTCTATTAATTTAAATTTCTGCATGTTTGAAATCATAATCCAATTTATATTTTTAGGTGTTGTCAACAGTTGAGAAGACATTTAAACAATCTAAAGATGGCGGTAGAAGGGGGATTCCATTCAAGAGATGCATTCCTTGTGATTGTAGTCTTACATCAGAAAAGAAGCATTTTCAAATTCTTCCTAATTTCCAGTACAAAATGTTGCCATGTAATGAAGGTGACAAGTTTTTAAACATGAATGTTGAACGTTACAAGCTACTATTTGGAGGTAAGAGTAATAGCAGTGACAAAATTCATTTTATTTATTTATTAGACCAACAAACAAAGTAACAGTGTGAAACAAATAAATAAAGTCAGTCAGAACTTCAAGAGTCAGCAGTCCTATCATCTTAAAAATAATATAATTATACATTATTACAACATGCTGCTATTACCATTGATATCTTCATTCCTCTTACCAGTAGTAGTACTATCAGAATCATTATTGATAATCTATACATTGTTACAACATGCTGCTATTAGCTGTGATATCTTCATTCCTCTTACCAGTAGTAGTAATATCAGAATCATTATTGATAATCTATACATTGTTACAACATGCTGCTATTAGTTGTGATATCTTCATTCCTCTTACCAGTAGTTGTACTATCAGAATCATTATTGATAATCTATACATTGTTACAACATGCTGCTATTAGCTGTGATATCTTCATTCCTCTTACCAGTAGTAGTACTATCAGAATCATTATTGATAATCTATACATTGTTACAACATGCTGCTATTAGCTGTGATATCTTCATTCCTCTTACCAGTAGTAGTACTATTGAAATCATTATTGATAATCTATACATTGTTACAACATGCTGCTATTATCTGTGATATCTTCATTCCTCTTACCAGTAGTTGTACTATCAGAATCATTATTGATAATCTATACATTGTTACAACATGCTGCTATTAGCTGTGATATCTTCATTCCTCTTACCAGTAGTTGTACTATCACAATCATTATTGATAATCTATACATTGTTACAACATGCTGCTATTAGCTGTGATATCTTCATTCCTCTTACCAGTAGTAGTACTATCAGAATCATTATTGATAATCTATACATTGTTACAACATGCTGCTATTAGCTGTGATATCTTCATTCCTCTTACCAGTAGTTGTACTATCAGAATCATTATTGATAATCTATATATTGTTACAACATGCTGCTATTAGCTGTGATATCTTCATTCCTCTTACCAGTAGTAGTACTATCAGAATCATTATTGATAATCTATATATTGTTACAACATGCTGCTATTAGCTGTGATATCTTCATTCCTCTTACCAGTAGTAGTACTATCAGAATCATTATTGATAATCTATACATTGTTACAACATGCTGCTATTAGCTGTGATATCTTCATTCCTCTTACCAGTAGTAGTGCTATCAGAGTCATTATTGATAATCTATACATTGTTACAACATGCTGCTATTAGCTGTGATATCTTCATTCCTCTTACCAGTAGTTGTACTATCAGAATCATTATTGATAATCTATACATTGTTACAACATGCTGCTATTAGCTGTGATATCTTCATTCCTCTTACCAGTAGTAGTACTATCAGAATCATTATTGATAATCTATACATTGTTACAACATGCTGCTATTAGCTGTGATATCTTCATTCCTCTTACCAGTAGTTGTACTATCAGAATCATTATTGATAATCTATACATTGTTACAACATGCTGCTATTAGCTGTGATTTCTTCATTCCTCTTACCAGTAGTTGTACTATCAGAATCATTATTGATAATCTATACATTGTTACAACATGCTGCTATTAGCTGTGATTTCTTCATTCCTCTTACCAGTAGTAGTACTATCAGAATCATTATTGATAATCTATACATTGTTACAAAATTCTGCTATTAGCTGTGATTTCTTCATTCCTCTTACCAGTAGTTGTACTATCAGAATCATTATTGATAATCTATACATTGTTACAACATGCTGTTATTAGCTGTGATATCTTCATTCCTCTTACCAGTAGTAGTACTATCAGAATCATTATTGATAATCTATACATTGTTACAACATTCTGCTATTAGCTGTGATTTCTTCATTCCTCTTACCAGTAGTTGTACTATCAGAATCATTATTGATAATCTATACATTGTTACAACATGCTGTTATTAGCTGTGATATCTTCATTCCTCTTACCAGTAGTAGTACTATCAGAATCATTATTGATAATTTCATATTTAGTTAAAATATTAACAATTTATATAACGCCTAAATAAATTCCTGTCATTTGATTGGACGATTGTGGGTCACCTGGCGTGCAATAGTACGCACTATTAAACGATCGTTTAATAGTACTTTTTTAAAAAAACGTTTCGCGGATGAAAAAAAATCTGGTGTACAAATTACTGTGAAATACAACAGCGCCACCTGTTGTCCTGCCTCTGTTTGTAAACACCACCGCGAGATATGCAACAACAGCAGCAGATTTTTGTGTACGATTTGGAGATATATATGTACTAATTTCATTCAAAAAGGCATTTAAATTAGCTTTAGATCGTTTTAGGATTTTGATTAATTAATGGGGACATCCCTACAAGACATGGAATCGTTGGAAAAACCATAATTAGCCTAGATAAAATAAGTTTCAATTGTCTGTCGAAGTTTTGCCTTTCAGCCAAGCCAGTACTAATAGGTCTAGCCTAGCTAGGCCTGTTAGTATTAGGCTAGGCCTAGCCTAGGCGTTTTAGCTTTGCTAGACCTAGGATTGTTTGGTCGTTTGTTGACATAATTAACACTATAAAGTAGGTGTGTTTATAAAATCTATATAAATATAACATTTAATATAAATAATATTAAAAACCAAATGTTACTGTTTTAATCAATGTGAATGAAATGTAGGCCTCTTGGCTAGGGCTACCTTTTATTTGATTCAAATGACAGGAATCTATTTAGATGTTATATAAAACAAATAATGAATGTTTTATATTCGTGTAATGGTACAAATAATGGCATTTGGTGAATGATGAAAGGTTAAATATATAACCTTTCATCATTCACCTCATGCCATTATTTTGTACCATTACACTCATAAACATTCATTATTTGTATACTATTTGCTAATATCAAGATAGTTAAAATTAAAAAAATGTTAATGTTGGAGGTTTAATATTGTAAACCTATTTATTTGTGTTGGCTGTTAGGTTTGTATCTCACTAGGATGCAACACAACAATATAGGCACAACATACTGTAATTAATTTGACAAGTGAATAAGCTCAGATGAGCTGTGCATTGCATCTTTGTGTGCATCCATGAGATACTTTGCTGGACCCAATGGTGTCAACTAATATTTGTTATTTTATTTGCAGATGAAACTGAAAGAAAAAGAAGAAATTCAGATCAAGGTAATTGATTGAAATAAGTAGATAAGTTTTGCAAAATGTTGTACTTTTATGATATTTAATTATGATAAAGTATTTGCCTTTGTTAATGCTGTGCTGCCCTCAATGTCGAGTGTTCTAGGTTGCAACACAAGAACATAGACACAACATAAGTAATTTGACCAATGACAAGTGAAGGATTGAATAAGCTCAGATGAGCTGTCGCTTGTTGTAGATTACTCGCATAGCAATTTTATCTTTGTGTCTCAAGTGATTATAGTTAAATATCGTATGCAAGGGATACCTCTTGTAAGTCCCTCCTCCCCCTATACTATCAGCTGAATCCATCATAAGCAGACACCTTTATAAAATACTTTTTCTGGACCCAAGGGTGTCTACTTACAGAAGGTTCAACTGTAATATTTTTTATTTTATTTGTAGATGAAGTTGGGCAAAGAAAAAGAAGAAAAACAGGTCAAGGTGATTAATTGAAATTAGTATATTTAAGCTAAATAGACATGTTTTGAAAAATTTAATTATACCTATGTTTTACTTATCATAACATAATAAACTAGTAGTAGTAATCAAGTATTTGCCTTTGTTAATGCCAATGAACTAGCACATTTTACTTTTATAATTTATCAATGTTGTAAAGGCAACAACAGAACTCGCTGTCGACGTAATTTATCAGCACAGACAACTGTAAAAAGGCATTGTGTACTATAAACATTTTCCTATAGTAAATATACATCTCATTTTGATCCTTTTTAGGCAGTAGTGATGAGAACCAAAATGAAAGCACATCATCCAGTCACCAATCTCAACCAAGAGAAGGTAAGTTACTAGATGAAGATTATGATACGAAAAGAGTTTCTCAACCTTACAACTTTACTTCCTTTATGGAAACACATGGTATATACCCCTAACCTGACTTTACTAGTGTTTATTTGCACTCTTTAAACCTTACAACTTTACTTCCTTTATAGAAACACATGGTATATACCCCTAACCTGACTTTACTAGTGTTTATTTGCACTCTTCAAACCTTACAACTTTACTTCCTTTATGGAAACACATGGTATATACCCCTACCCTGACTTTACTAGTGTTTATTTGCACTCTTTAAACCTTACAACTTTACTTCCTTTATAGAAACACATGGTATATACCCCTAACCTGACTTTACTAGTGTTTATTTGCACTCTTCAAACCTTACAACTTTACTTCCTTTATAGAAACACATGGTATATACCCCTAACCTGACTTTACTAGTGTTTATTTGCACTCTTCAAACCTTACAACTTTACTTTCTTTATGGAAACACATGGTATATACCCCTAACCTGACTTTAATAGTGTTTATTTGCACTCTATGCAAACCTTACAACTTTACTTTCTTTATGGAAACACATGGTATATACCCCTAACCTGACTTTACTAGTGTTTATTTGCACTCTTTAAACCTTACAACTTTACTTCCTTTATAGAAACACATGGTATATACCCCTAACCTGACTTTACTAGTGTTTATTTGCACTCTTCAAACCTTACAACTTTACTTTCTTTATGGAAACACATGGTATATACCCCTAACCTGACTTTACTAGTGTTTATTTGCACTCTTCAAACCTTACAACTTTACTTTCTTTATGGAAACACATGATATATACCCCTAACCTGACTTTACTAGTGTTTATTTGCACTCTATGCAAACCTTACAACTTTACTTTCTTTATGGAAACACATGGTATATACCCCTAACCTGACTTTACTAGTGTTTATTTGCACTCTTCAAACCTTACAACTTTACTTTCTTTATGGAAACACATGGTATATACCCCTAACCTGACTTTAATAGTGTTTATTTGCACTCTATGCAAACCTTACAACTTTACTTTCTTTATGGAAACACATGGTATATACCCCTAACCTGACTTTACTAGTGTTTATTTGCACTCTTTAAACCTTACAACTTTACTTCCTTTATAGAAACACATGGTATATACCCCTAACCTGACTTTACTAGTGTTTATTTGCACTCTTCAAACCTTACAACTTTACTTTCTTTATGGAAACACATGGTATATACCCCTACCCTGACTTTACTAGTGTTTATTTGCACTCTTTAAACCTTACAACTTTACTTTCTTTATGGAAACACATGGTATATACCCCTAACCTGACTTTACTAGTGTTTATTTGCACTCTTCAAACCTTACAACTTTACTTCCTTTATAGAAACACATGGTATATACCCCTAACCTGACTTTACTAGTGTTTATTTGCACTCTTCAAACCTTACAACTTTACTTTCTTTATGGAAACACATGGTATATACCCCTAACCTGACTTTACTAGTGTTTATTTGCACTCTTCAAACCTTACAACTTTACTTTCTTTATGGAAACACATGATATATACCCCTAACCTGACTTTACTAGTGTTTATTTGCACTCTATGCAAACCTTACAACTTTACTTCCTTTATAGAAACACATGGTATATACCCCTAACCTGACTTTACTAGTGTTTATTTGCACTCTATGCAAACCTTACAACTTTACTTTCTTTATGGAAACACATGGTATATACCCCTAACCTGACTTTACTAGTGTTTATTTGCACTCTTCAAACCTTACAACTTTACTTTCTTTATGGAAACACATGATATATACCCCTAACCTGACTTTACTAGTGTTTATTTGCACTCTATGCAAACCTTACAACTTTACTTCCTTTATAGAAACACATGGTATATACCCCTAACCTGACTTTACTAGTGTTTATTTGCACTCTTCAAACCTTACAACTTTACTTCCTTTATGGAAACACATGGTATATACCCCTAACCTGACTTTACTAGTGTTTATTTGCACTCTTCAAACCTTACAACTTTACTTTCTTTATGGAAACACATGGTATATACCCCTAACCTGACTTTACTAGTGTTTATTTGCACTCTATGCAAACCTTACAACTTTACTTTCTTTATGGAAACACATGGTATATACCCCTAACCTGACTTTACTAGTGTTTATTTGCACTCTTCAAACCTTACAACTTTACTTTCTTTATGGAAACACATGGTATATACCTCTAACCTGACTTTACTAGTGTTTATTTGCACTCTTTAAACCTTACAACTTTACTTTCTTTATGGAAACACATGGTATATACCCCTAACCTGACTTTACTAGTGTTTATTTGCACTCTTCAAACCTTACAACTTTACTTTCTTTATGGAAACACATGGTATATACCCCTAACCTGACTTTACTAGTGTTTATTTGCACTCTATGCAAACCTTACAACTTTACTTTCTTTATGGAAACACATGGTATATACCCCTAACCTGACTTTACTAGTGTTTATTTGCACTCTTCAAACCTTACAACTTTACTTTCTTTATGGAAACACATGGTATATACCCCTAACCTGACTTTACTAGTGTTTATTTGCACTCTATGCAAACCTTACAACTTTACTTTCTTTATGGAAACACATGGTATATACCCCTACCCTGACTTTACTAGTGTTTATTTGCACTCTTCAAACCTTACAACTTTACTTTCTTTATGGAAACACATGGTATATACCCCTAACCTGACTTTACTAGTGTTTATTTGCACTCTTCAAACCTTACAACTTTACTTTCTTTATGGAAACACATGATATATACCCCTAACCTGACTTTACTAGTGTTTATTTGCACTCTTCAAACCTTACAACTTTACTTCCTTTATGGAAACACATGGTATATACCCCTAACCTGACTTTACTAGTGTTTATTTGCACTCTTCAAACCTTACAACTTTACTTTCTTTATGGAAACACATGGTATATACCCCTAACCTGACTTTACTAGTGTTTATTTGCACTCTTCAAACCTTACAACTTTACTTTCTTTATGGAAACACATGGTATATACCCCTAACCTGACTTTACTAGTGTTTATTTGCACTCTTCAAACCTTACAACTTTACTTTCTTTATGGAAACACATGGTATATACCCCTAACCTGACTTTACTAGTGTTTATTTGCACTCTTTAAACCTTACAACTTTACCTCCTTTATGGAAACACATGGTGTACTGGTAACCTGAATTTACTAGTGTTTATTTGCACTCTATGCAAACCTTTAAACAATATAATCATATATTATAGTCATGATGATATGATACTGACAAAGAAATTGATGTTTAAATGATGAATTTCTGGGATTATATTATTATATAATAAAAAGAATAATACTAATTATTAACATAAGATAACAAAAATAATGTGAGTGAGTATTTGTTTACTGTAGTACTTTGTTTCTAAAGCTAATTTTTCTACATTATTTTTAAAAAGTACAGAAAGGTAGTTGATTTTCCACAGTTTATTTGAAAATTTGATCACAACAATTTTCTACCATAGGTCTCATGTAATCACTTGATGACACCTATGATCAACAATGTTTATGATCACATTTTCAAATAAACTACCTTGTATGTACATCTTTTGGACATTACATATTTTCTTATGTAGCATCATCATTTTTGTTATTTTATTACTTGAAAATTATTATGGTGTTATAATTCATATTCATAATATTCAAACATTGATTATGATTTTAACAGTTATGATAATTATGCTAAATATATATTGAAAACTTGCTTTTCTTTAACCATATAGATTTCTCAGAGGATGATTTTCGACAGTTGATTGCAGACTTTGCGCAATGGTTTGATGAACGTGAACTCCTTAACAGGCTACAAGTTCTATTCATAGAAATAGTAGATGACATTGAAGAGGTGAAACGGGTGACCAGTACAATTGAACTGTTGTCTCTTTTATTTGCGAATGGACAATTGAGTCAAACAAATCTGTCTGTACTGTATGACACAGTAAAAGTAACTGAACAATTTGGCTTCGAGTCAACTATCACAGAAAAGCTTCCTGCTTTCAAAGACATCAAGAAACGTGAGGTAGTATCATTTCCTGCACACACAATGAAGATTGTTAATCTTGGAAAAAATCTTAAGGATTCCACTATCAAAGCTCTTGATGGAAGACACAACTTCCCTGTCCTTAAGAAGTATGCAGACAGCTGGAGTCTGATATTGGATTTTGTTCCTCGAGGGTTGCTGAGCGAAGACAAAATAGATGAGGTTAATAAGTTGTTGAAAAAATGAAAAGAAATGAAGATGACGTTGTGATGGTTTAGTTCACCATTAGTGCAATAAACAATAGACTGCAATAACAAACAGAAATAATAACAAATATAGTTCACATGGCCTATTGCAGCTAATGAGATTTAAAGCCATTCATTTTTACTGTTTTTATATTTGGAAAATATTAATCACTAAACTTTTCAAATTGAGCTGTTATTTCTTTTACAATATAATTGTAATATTATTATATATAATATTATTCTAATACCGCAATGCAAGTTTGTTCGCTATTGTCTATCTTGAATGAGCAGCCGTTTCTTTAGCAATATAATATATATGCATCGTACCTCGGTGTATGTATTGTAAAATCACAATGCAAGTAGTACACTATAGTCTGAGCAATGAGCAACCGTTTATTTGTTAATGTAATTTTAGCGTGTCATACCTCAGTGTATGTATTGTAATATCACAATGCAAGTACAGTAGTACACTATAGTCTGAGCAATGAGCAACCATTTATTTGTCAATGTAATGTTAGCGTGTCATACCTCAGTGTATGTATTGTAATACCACAGTGCAGGTAGTACACTAATAGTTGAATGAGCAGCCGTGTATTTGTCAATGTAAAGCTAGCGTGTCATACCTCAGTGTATGTACAGATACAGTAGTATTATATTATACATATTTTATGCAATTATTTATGGCAGTGACACAAATTAAAGCTTTTCTTAATACTGGTTGCTGTTATTGTTTTCCATTTTTATTAATTTAGTATTTGTTTGTTTAAATGAATTTGAATAATGTAAGCTATGTATGTGTTTAATCGCCCTTAACATTATTTGGAAAAACTAAGAAACTAACTGCATAAAACAATAATGCAATTAAGAATTCAACTTCAACATTTCAATTTAGCATAAATGACCCACCCTTTATACCTATCTAGTGAGTAGTTCAACATTGAAAAGTAACTGGTTTGAATGCAGTTTATTTATTTGTTGACCTTTAACCTTTTAATCAATGACATAAAAAGTGTTGCAGTCAAAAAGTATGAACTTAAAAAATGAAAAAGGGGAAAGAAATGAGAAGTACCCATTATAGTAAAATGTGTTAAAATAAAAGGTAATCATTTTAAATTTTATTAAAATAACAATACTGGAATATTTACAAGCAGCAATGCAAGCAATCATTGGGATATGGCATATATATTTGTACATTACAGTGATAAAATAATATAACATAAAATGTGAATAAGATGATTTATTTTTGTATAAAGAAAATTGTAATAATAAATAATTTATATTTTGATTCATTTTATCAGTCATTGTGTTTTGTGTGTATAGCAATATAAAGGATTATTTGTGTGTTACATTGTCTGCTACATTGAGATTGTAACTGTAAAATACAGTCAACTCTCCCAACCCAAAAAATTCATGAAAATTCTTAACAAGACGATTTTAAAGACCAGAATTCCTTTCATTCTTTTATAAAATACTTTTAAGAAATCATACTTTTTAGCTTGGATTAAGTGTGTTTGGCTTCTATAAGGAGATCTCTAAACAAGTGTGTTTGGCTTCTATAAGGAGAGCTCTATATCTTAATTGATATAATAGGTGTTACATTTGTCTAGAATACAAATATCTTTTTTTTTCCTATTTTGCAATTAAAAATGTTCAGCCTTGAAGCTGCTTTTTGTTTTATCTACCATAATACAAAAATATAAAACAAATCAATTCAATTTTTCTTTTCTAATAAAATGAGTAAAAAAAGAGTAAAAATAACTTGGAATTAGAATTAATTCTTCATTCTTCATTGTTTGAAGAACAAAAACAAAACAGGACAAGATCACAAAATCAAATATAAAACTGAATATTATTGTTTATACAAATTTGTAAGGAAGGATTATTTTGGAAGAGGAAGAAGAGAAATGTAGGCCTAATAAAATTTATATAATATATATATATAATATTTTTATCCATTTTACCATGGAGAAATATGATATTAATTATTAACCTGGAGTTTTTATGTTACCGCGATGTGGCCAATCGGGCCAATTACAGTAAATCATGGTAAATGTATTTTTTTTTTAAGGCTCTTTAATTTTGATGTAAACATTGATTGCGCCCTCAATAAAGTTTAATTTCAACAACATACCACACCATAAGGAAAGTTTTTTGACAACATGTAAAACCAAAGAATATAAATAGGTAAAGAATCAACAGTACGCGCTGTTATACATAGAAGGATAGGAAACGCGGACATGCTTTCATGGACGTGTAAGAATCCAGCAGCCAAACGACGGCGGGCTCTAGATATGGTTCCCGTCTAATCCCACGTTTGGATGGATCGTGATGATCTGATGTGTTCACGCAGCTGTGCTCTACTGCTGCGATCGCTCTACTAGTTTAGTGTAGGAGAGTAATACTATAATAATTAATAAATAGGATCAACTAAAAAATAAAGACTCCCTCCTAACTTTAACTAAGCATAAACAAACTAAATTAACCTAATTTTACATCTATCACATTTCAATATAAGAAATATATATATAGTTTACCTTTCATGGTCTTTTGGAAATCTATGAAACGTTTTCCCATGGTTAAGTTTATTTTGGTGGTGTCGCACGTCATTCGCTGAAAGTTTTACCTTACCCACGCCTGAAGGTGGCGCACTTCTTCTAACGAAAACAGAGCCATATATATAAAGAGTTACGACATTGGATTATAGTCACGTGATATGCAGATCAATTTGTGTCAAACTTGTCTCCGTTAATGCATGTAAAGTATAGGAGAAAGAAAATACTTTAAACTTTTTCTTATATTTAAAAAAATGTAATTGCACATTTTACGGTGAAATATCGATGTGCACAGCGTACAGAAGTACTTGCGGCAGAGAATATTGCGCGCGAGTGCGCTAGTACATTATAAAGTTCGATTGATTGATTTTGGAACGAAACATCTCATAACTACGTCCTATTAATAACAATTATGTAATATTTTCAATTCATAATGCATGCTTTGATGACTAATTAAAATAATAAAGTGTCGTGGATATATTTGTTAATATATTGAATAGGGTATGAACAATATTAAAATAATAAAGGCAAATTATTACAAATGAAATGATGAACGAGTCTCTGAAAGTTTGTGTCGAAAACACACAGAGAGCCATACTGTATAAAAAGAGGGGTGAATTTGTGTGTTTTTTGTATTGGTTCATGCTTTGATGTATCCTGACTTGCATGTAGGCCCTAGCATTTATTCTAGTTATTATAGACACAATATATATATGTTACCAAATTAATACCATTAATAAAATTAATTACTAAAATAAAAACGGAATATAAGCGTTATTTCATAGACAAAAAAATCTAAAAATAATGCATGAACTATAGGAAAACGCTATACAAAAGAGACGCGCGCGCCCTCAGCGTGCGAATTCTTTGACACAAAAATGGCTTCTAATTTTCAATGTCGTAACTCTTTATATTATTATGGCTCTGAACGAAAAAGAAGTGCGCCACCTCGCTCTGAAGGCAAATAGTAACCCGGATGTGGTTTACGCCGCCAACGAAACTGTTCTTCTTTTCTCCTCTTCTCCTTTTTTTTACAATAGGCCTGGCCTAGGCTAGTATTAGTAAGTATTTACCTTATTATGAACTTAAAAGCGCCCGGAATTCTTTAGAATGGCAGATAATATTCATTGATAGACATGATTAAACCTGTCTTACTCATATTATGTTGGACTAGCCTAGATGATCTATCTTATCTAGGCTAGGCCTAGCTCTAGTCCCTAGCTAGGCCTATCTCTGTACTGGGTAGGCGGGGAACAAACGATCGGGACGACGGACGATTGGGCCTCGGACGATCGGGCCTCGGACGATCGGGCCCAAAGCGTGAGACGATCGGGCCCAACAAAAAATACGATCGGGCACGTTTTATTTTGGTCGCAATTAAACACACTTTTGTTTTGGAATTTTTTATGGCGAGCGTCAGTCTAGCTAGCTATGTTACTATGTATTTTTTTATCATATTTGTCGTGTTTTTTAAATCAATTGGGTTTTATTAGAATGCGAGGCACGCCAAATATTTGTGCGAGGCATCATTTTATCATTTCCAAAAGTGCGAGGCATGCGAGGCATATAGTTTACAATTTCAAAAAGGTGCGAGGCATATCTTAACGTGCTATTATGCTATATTATAGGCCTAATAATCAATCGATACAAGCGTATCTAAATAGATTCATGTATACACTCATCATGTTGTTTATTTTTATGTAACGATTGTTTTTTCATTCAAGTCATATCGTGTCAAATTTTACTTTTACAAAAGTGTCCAAACTACGGTTAAAAAAAACGACAGTCTTCAACTTTCGATAAACAATAATTGTTATAGCGACACACTCATCAAATGACTGCCATGTTTGTTGGCATTTCGAGCGTGTTCACTTTACAATTAATTTAACATGTCTCTCGAACATAGCAGAGTGAAAATAATATTTTGTCACACCCCTGCGCCTCGATCCGGTAGACCCGAGAGATGGAAAATCCCTCTTTACTATTTAGCAGGTAGCGGAATGATTCTGCCCTCAGCTCAGAGGATTCGGCCTTGTGGTGCATTCCTATAGCACGTGGTTTCAGCAGCAATGCACAGACTTCTCTCTGAGCGGCGTGCCAAAGACATTTTTGACATTCCATTCTCTAGGACAAGTTCAATAACTGGCGGTGAATAAAAGGTAACTGATATGGCGATCAAATAACATGACGCAAAGAAAAAAATTGCGAGAGAATTCTGGGAGCATGTGTGAAAAAAGACTTATGTCCGACAATTGTAATACTAGGCCTAAAATTAAACTTTAGCTAATATGCTTAGCCCTAACCTAGATAAGAGGCCTATGTAGAAAATAATTTAATCAATTTTGATATAATAATAATTGGTGTAATATTTAATAATGATACACTATTCCTGTTTTAGTAAGCTAGGTATATTACGAACGATTTTTATTTATTGTTGTCCATGTACGTACTAATAAACCTGGCGCTAGATACAATCCGGGGATTCCCCTTAAAATAAAATGTAACCGCCAAAGGTGAAAACAGTTTGAATTTATATTTTCAATTAGGTTCTATTGTCATTATAATTGCAGTAAAATAAAAAGCAAATAAATTAACATCTAGTTAATTTCTGCATGTACACTTTTGTGGGTAAATCATATTCTAATATATCCATAGCAATATGCTATGGTAGATTCATCTTTCCTCAATAAACAGTATTATTTTATAATATTGGGTTAAAAAAATGTACTCTGGTATTCCACTTGTTGTAGGCATACATACATACGTCTGATAACCGCTACCTAGTAGTAGTAGGCCTTCTAGGCCTAGCTGGGGCAGGCCCTACCTCTCTAGCCATGCTCTAGCTAACAAAGGCCTACTACTACTAGCCTTCCCTAGCTAGGCCTACTACTTCTATAGTACTATAGTAGGCCTAGTAGTAGAGTAGCAGGCAGGGAGGGAGTCTCCACAACTTGCTGTTAGTTAGAGAACAGACATGCATCAACTGCATTGAATTGGTCCTCAAACAAATGTAAACAAATGGATGAGGATGTTTTAACGTTCATGCTCGACTCATTGAGGAGATCAGGGTTAACATTTTTTTTTAAACCCACAAAAAAAGTAGAACAAAAAATTGACAAGCAGAGAGTCGGCCCTGCAACCCCTGCCTCTGGGGCTATACCCTCATCAATACACCGAGCCATCTATCTCGTTAGTCGAATCTGGTTTTACTTTGTATGTGAATAGAGAAAAAATATATTTTATACGTAAGCTTTTTAACCAACCAATCAGAACTGAGTTGACATCGTTTCTATACTTGTGTCACCACATAACAAACAGGCCTTCCATGGGGTTTCCCTGATCTCAAAACAAGCATTCAAACACGGTGTTGTGGTCTTTCATTTTCAGAATAACACAGTGTGGTGGTCTTTTGTTTTCATGATGCATCAAATAACTACAATGCACTGTAAAGTTTGACGTGATGCGTAAAAAACAACTGAACTTTTCTATTTAATACTGAAATTCATTTTAACAATTTGAGAACTTGTAATGCACATAGAGTATGATGATGGACCTATCTAATTTATATGTCCATGGTATGATAAAGAAATTGGTACACTATTTAAAAAGTGTAATAAGGGATCATCTCACAGTGTGTTGATTGACTTGGTACTGTAGACCATGCACTGTGGCTGCTGTGTACAATCTCACAGTGTGTTGATTGACTTGGTACTGTACACCATGCACTGTGGCTGCTGTGTACAATCTCACAGTGTGTTGATTGACTTGGTACTGTACACCATGCACTGTGTGGCTGCTGTGTACGAATTGTTGGATAACTTGACTTCCTAAATGTATAATTTGCTTCCAATATGTTTAAAGTCATGTAAGGCACAATTGGCTAATGTTTTATGTACATTCTTTAATTTAACTGTACAAAAAGGTATTTTACCAAAACAATTGAAGGATGCAAATGTTGTACCTATTTTCAAAAGAAATGGAAAACCCAAAGACGAAATGAAAAGCTATCGTCCAGTGTCTTTAACTCCCATAATTTGTAAGATTATTGAGAAATTGCTTTGCTATCATTTAAGGGAATATCTAGAATATAATAATATCCTTTCAGAAAATCAGTTTGGGTTTAGACAAATGTATAGTACTGAACTTTTACTTTCAAAGGTTTTTCATTCATGGGCACAGAGCTTAGAACTTAAAGGCTGTAAAAATATTGATATTATTTTTCTTGAATTTTTGTCTGCATTTGATAAGGTGTCTCATAAAAGATTAATTAAGAAACTTAATAACTGTGGCATTGGTGGAAATCATAATTGTGCGTAATACGTCATAACACACATGGTTTTTTTCTTGAGGAAACCGGGGTGGCGGCCCCGTGTGTTGATTGATGATTTTACGACGTGAGATCGTGTTTTCCCCCGGAAGGCCTACAGTACAGTGTTAACTGTTTGGCTTAGCATCGACCTTATTATTCGATGTTTTCCTTTACTAAACACTGGAAAATATCACTGTGTGTTTTATTTGGTAACTGTCCGTTCAATACTTTAAAATATATTTAAGCTTCATATATATTTTATTTATATTAAAATATCTGGTAGTGACTGCCGGTATTTTGCCTGTTGTTGTTACTGATCGTTCAGGCGTGCAATCGGCCAGTCTAGTGTAGCAGCAGCTAGTGTTGAAATAACTCATTGTTTACTTGACATGCTGATAATGACTTTCGTTGAATAAACAACTATACGTTGAAAGCTGTTCAACGCAACGCAAACAAAACGCAACGACAACGTTTTGAATGCGTTGTGATTTTTGCAATAATTCTGTCCTGTACTGTAGTTCTGTATTTCCGATGCGTGTAGTACCCTATTTATCTTCATTTCCCTACGTTCGTAAATATTAGGCCGAATTTCCGTAGTAATTTATAGACGTTCCGAAATTTGAACCGTGTTATACCGGTAGCAGAGCAAAGTTTGCTTCTTTCTGCAAATGTCCTATCATTATTTTCTTTGTTTTATTTGGAGTGTGGTTTAAAACAACACTTTTGTAAATTTATAGTGGATAAATAGAAATGAATTTTTGGAAATTGTGGTTTTAACATCTGACTTTATTTAGCATTTTTAAATGAATTAAAATTCCAAATTATACAATTCACTGTAAAGGCGGGTTCGCCCGAACCAAAAAAACCCCCCCTGACTACGGGCCTGCATGGATTACAGATTTTCTTTCAAATAGACGCCAAAGGGTTATGGTTATTTACAGAGGAGAAGGTCAGAGTGGGTAAATGTTACTTCAGGGGTACCACAAGGGTCAGTTTTGGGCCCTCTTTTATTTTTGATTTACGTAAGTGATATTGTAAATAATATTTCTTCTTCACTTTTTCAATTTGCTGATGATCACACATTATCACGTCCTATTTATAACAATAATGATTGTAAATTGCTTCAAAAGGATTTAGATTTAATTGCTAAATGGGCAAATGTAAACAAACTTCCCTTAAATCCTGTCAAATGCGCCGTAATGCATGTTACAAGATGTAAAGAGATAGTTAACTGGGATTATACCATAGAATCAGACAATATTCCTAAAGTTACAGAATTCAAATTTCTAGGTGTGTATGTAAATAGTTCGTTGTCTTGTCATACACAAGTTATATGTTGTAAAGCAAGCAGATTGCTTGATTTCATTTCAAAATGTAGTAAAAATATGTCCTGGTTAGCTATGTTGAACTTATACAAAGCTCTATTACTTCCAGTGGTTACCTACTGTTGTTCAATGTGGGCACCATTTGAGAAATCATATATTAATAGAATAGAAAGTATACAAAGGAAAGCAACAAGGATAATAATGTTTAGAAAGGAAGGTTCCTGGGACACATCTTATTTTCATAGGTTGAAAGTGCTTGAATTATTATCTATTGATTGTTTAAATTACATAGACTTTCATTAGGATTTAAGGTGTTGAAAGGTTACTGTCCCCATTCTTTCAATGAGTATATTAAAACTAGTGAAAGATGTCCGGGTAGGCTTTTACGTTGGAATTCGAAAGGCAATATTTTTTATAATTCTGTATTTGTTTCCTTTCCTAGACTATGGGAGCAAATACCAAATGACATAAAAGATTCACAAACAATTTCAATATTTAAGGCTGCTCTAACAAAACACTATATTTCATGTTATGTATAGTTTATTTGTATTTTTCTTGTATTTGGTTTTATCTTAACTGTTTGTATTGTATGGAGTGAGTACAGAATCTGTTTGGGCTTTAGCCTATTCTCATTCCTGGTTATTTTTACCTTGGTGACCGAATAAATATTATTATTATTATTATAATTAATGAATATATTAAAATGATTTTGAAGTAAAAGGAGAAAAGTGCATGTTTTACAGTACCTGTACTTAAAATGACTGAAGTTCATAGTTGGTTTCAAATATTTTTGCCAGATTTGAGGAAAAGCATGTAGTTACAGATGGCATAGCGGTGATAAGAACAGCAAGCACAACATGGACAGAGGATGATGCTGATAGTGGTAAACATGAATACAAATTAGCATATTACTCTTCTCATCATAACTGGCTATGTAACATTATTTATTATTTATCATTAATCTCATTATCATTGACACAAACAGGCCCACAATGAATTGGAGATGTAGAATGGAATTTAAAAATGTATACAACAACAACTTATTTTAACATACATTATACTAATACAATTGTTATGATCTCTTAGCACGCAAGCTATGTTACAGTGTTTGATGATGTATTGTAATTTTACATTAATTAATCAATAAGTTTGACAGTCTAGAGTATACTTACGTATTAACGTATCTGCTAAAATAATATGTACACACTGTCTTTTTTTTCTCTACAGGTAATCCTTCAAATCAGTATACAAAAATGGTCACTGACAAACTGAGAGCAAGGAAAACTGTAAGCGTATGTCAGTAATAGTGTAATAAAAACAAAAAATAAATAAAATATAAGTACCTACAGCACATTCCTACTATTGCAAACCAGTCACTTACAGAATGCAATGAGACATTATGAGCAGCTATTTTAATGTTTTAAATTTCTAATTATTGTTTTGAGAATAAATATTACTTTTTATTTCTATTAAAGGTAGACAGTATTCAATTTTTGATGAATAACATTTATTGTTTTTTGGGTTATTTTTTTTTGTATGTGTCAGGTTAACATGAAACCATCTACAGAAGATGATGATGGTATTGTTAACTACAATATTGATGACAACAATGATGATTACAAAAATGATGGTATGTAACTTTCCCGTAAATTCTTATCTATTACATTTTGTAGTAAAAACACTAATAAATAAGTCTTATATTATGAGTTGGCAATTTTTCATAGTTATTTGAAATAATTAAGATAATATTATAAGATTTTCTAATTTAAAGTAACTAAATAACTATAACATTATTAAAATTATGTGCTCAGATTTGGAGGCAACCTATCTGTGTAACAATTATGGTGACATAATTTTCTACTATGATAATGACAACTATAATTAACTATAACTTGGAGACGAAATATTATCTGTGTAACAATTATGATTGACAGTCATACATTTCTAGACAGTGAAAACTAAAGTTATAATGATGACATTAAAAATGAAAAACAAGGATGAAAATAATAATGATAATGATGACGTGTTAGATATTAATAATGGTGAAGCCTGCATCTATGTGGTAGTGGGTGGTGACTTTAGCAATGATGATGATGATAATGAAAATTACAACAAAGAGGACAACTAAAACAATACTCATAATATATATATTAATATACTGGGACTTAAATTTGTCATTAAAAATGAAATCATTTACATATTTTTATATTACGTTCTTGTTACATATGTTTTGATAACCAAAAAAGCTTGTTTCCACTACAGGTACTGATACAGCTACTAAAGCTATTCCAATTGATACAGAACAGCAGTTAGATAAAGATGTAATCAAGAAAGTTGAGGAAAATAAGGAGACGACTTTGGAAGAAACATTCAACATCTGGGATCATGGGGGACAAATGATATACCATGGTATACATCGCGTAAGTTACAAAATATGTTATTGCCTTGTAAGTTGATATTTTATTGTTTAAATACTTTCTACACATTTCTTAATAAACTCCATGTCAGCCAGTTAAAAAGATAACATAATTGGTTTCATTCTATGAGCGCTATATCAAATTTGTAATGTAATGTAATAATAACAATTGTATGGCCAAGGTATAGTTTGCCTTTTTCCCCATTCAGTAATTCTAATCCAATGGTAGTGCTTATATAAAATGTTGATATTACAAATTTTTTATTTTTATTAATTAAATAATTATTTTCTTCTGTTTTCAATCATAACTGATTTTAGCCACAGTGTTATATGAATTTGTACTAGAGAAATGCTTTGATAAAAAGAGTATCAATAGTAAATGTATTTAAATAGTTTATCAAAGAATTTGTATATAATAGTCTGTATTTATATTAGAGACCACTACAGAATAAATGATACTCGTGCATTAGGCCTTTAAGAATATTAATCAATATTTGAATAACAAGCACATTATTTTTTCCAGATCTTCGTAACATCAGAAGCACTTTACATCGTAGTGTTTGATCTCAGTGTGAACCTCGAAGATCGTGCTATTGTCATTGACTCTAATGGCGTAAGTATTGTAAGACTAATTACGGTAGTGTAGTTGAAAAAGCATTTACTTTTTTTTAAAGTAATTTTGTTTTGATTTTGTTTTTTTTTGGTTTTTTTCAGAAAAAGCATCAACATCATTGGACCAATCTCCAGTTCATATTATCTTACATCCTGTCAGTTTATTCTCATAGTCGGATTGTGAAAGAAGATGCAAAGAATGAAGTTAACAAACCAACTATCCTTATTGTGGGTACACATAAGGGGAAGCTTGGTGAGACTGAAAAAGAACAAGATGCTGAGGTAATACTACATCTATTTCTAGCCACAATCAAGGTATTACTGCTCCATTAATTTAAAGAAACTGAACTAGAATACTTTATTAAACAACTTTATCAGGCATATAATATAAACAGTTTTTAAATGATAAAAATATTATTTTAAATATATGACAGTATTTGCCTAATGTGCTCATTACATAATATATATTTTCTACATTTTTATAAACTGTTTACAACCAGGCAAATATAATTTTTGAGAAGGTTCAAGACGTTCTTAGTGGAAAACTGTATGAAGAACATATATATAAATATTTTGCCATTGAAAACAGCCGAGAAACAACAGATAAAAGCTTTAGTGTTCTCAAAGAGGTTATTGAGGAGCTTATGAAAGCTTTAGAAAAAGATATTCCTTTAAAGTGGATGCGTTTTCGATGTGATCTTCATGACCTCAGAAGGAAAAAACATTTTTCTTTGTGTCCTTTAGAAGAGGTAAACTTTATTTTGTAACCACATTAATAATCTTACTTTAAGCATTAGAACTTAATTAATACTTTCATTAACCATGTTCTGCCACAGTGTATTAATCAGAGGAACTCCACACCCAAATGTATAGAATACTCGGATTTCAAAATCTGAGTTTACTAGTTTCATTCTGACCACTGAAATGGACTGATCCATTATTAATCAGAGGGATTATAAAAATACTTTATAACTTTTTATAAATTGTTCATTGCACTATTACTATTAAAGTTAGGATTTGCAGAATTTTATTATTTATTATTTTTATCTGATCATAAAGTAATAATATTTTAAATAACCTATCCTCTGATTAATAATGGATGGTCCATTTTAGTAATCTGAATTTTCTGAATGAAACTAGAATACTCAGATGTTGAAATTAGAGTTTTCTATACATTCGTCTCAAAAGCACAACAATAAAATAGACATGAAAAACAAACATTGCCACATGGTAAGCTGTAATATTACTGTTTCATATTGAAATATGGTATATAGTACTGATTAGATTTCTGTAAAGACAGTCTAATTTGAATGGATATAGAAACAATTTAGGAATGGAGACTTGCATGAGAAAACAGTTTAACTGTAGTGCATGCTTCTTCTATTATTATCTACACTGAAATACCAAAAAGTGTTGTCCATGTAACATTTCATGCTAAAAATACAAAATTAATGTTGGTAATAAATGTATCTCTACCATGTTATAAAAACTGAATATGATTTCTTATTTAATTATGTTTTAAAAATCTAATATTATAACCATTATTTTTAGCTCAAAATGCTGGCAACTAAGAATGGTATTGAAAAAGAACAATCGGTACTGCTTAACTTCCTGTATGATCTTGGTGAAATTGTTTACATGCCTGACAACAAATTATTAAGAGATAAAGCGGTGTTAGATCCAATGCATCTGGTTGAAATTGTGACTGCTTTTGTAACGGTCATTCCACCAAAATGTTCAGTAAGTACAGTAGGTCTATGTAATGTTTTAAATTGTAAATATGTGTTTGTGCTGTCACCCTATGTAGTTTCTTGTTTTTGATCATAGAGGTACTTCTTTTTTTTGGTTTAGAAGCCCATATTTAAGAAGGCTTTTGCTAAACTTGACAAGGGCATACTGGAAGAAAAGTTGTTGCGAAAATTATGGAAAGAGCGTAAAGTTGACGAAGGAAAGAATTTTGAGTTCCTTGTGGCACTGATGATTCAATTAGGTTTCATTTGTGAGAGGAAGACAACCAGCAGCCAAGACATGAAGAGTAAATCTAAGGTAGGTTTTATTCAGTTATCTTTTCTAACATGTTTTATTTTGTATGCAAGATTATGTAAAAATTCTTTTGGGATGATACATAATTGGTGAAATTTTACATAAAATTTTAAAATATTTGTAGGGTTATGACATATTTTGTTTAAACTTTCTGCTGAAGATGTTTTTAACATGTGCAGGAAATGATCTTCGTTTTCTTATTAAATGAAATTTAAATGGCATTTTACAAATCAACAATTCCAGGAATCTGTTGGAAAGCAATCATTCTTTGTGCCACTACGCCTTGCTTTCAAGACATCAACTGAAGTGAAAGCAGTGCCTGATGAATTTCCAGCTATCAGTATCTATTACGACTTTAAGGGATATCTGCCTGATGTATTGTTTCCATATATGATTATTGATTTCCTCAACAAATTTCAAAAGAAAGGCGATGACCCAATACTCTTGTATAATCATGCTAAACTTTACTTCGACCAAGATCATCATGTGACCTTATCTCTTGTTAAATTTGTGACTACGGACGAGGAGGATGAAAGAAAGTTCTTGTTAAAGGTACTGTATCATATAATTTCTTGTGAATTTAATCTAAAATAAACTTAAATTCAGATATCAAAACATTAATTTTCTTCTTTTTTCAGGTGACTATTAAAAGAACAAATGTTCCTAATGAAGCAAGTAATGAAGAACCGTCTTCTGAAGCATGTAAAGAAGTATGTTATTTCATATATCAGTTTTTAAAACTATATGATTTTTTATGGAAATTTTTGTTGATTTGGTTTTTTTTTTGT
This sequence comes from Antedon bifida, assembly GCF_963402885.1. Lineage (NCBI taxonomy): Eukaryota > Metazoa > Echinodermata > Crinoidea > Comatulida > Antedonidae > Antedon > Antedon bifida. Next base: position 14,203,528 of record NC_136228.1, on the reverse strand, counting down.
AATTATGACATAGTTTAAAATAACTTAAATATTTAAAATCATGTTTGTGTAGTTTACTTGATGTGTAATATAATTTTTTATTTTTTATTGATATACATTATTAATATTAAATTGATTATTGACAATTGATTTATAAAAACAATGCATCTTTAACAAATTAATGATATAATCTTAATATTATATCAATTTAAAATACAAACAACTTAAAGTACAGTTATCAAAACTAGTGATTTTCACTGAAATGTAGATGCCAATCAATAGCATGCCTCGCACTCTGAATTTTTATTATTTTTAATTTTTATATGGTCATGAATCTTGGCCTCAATGTCTGCAATTAAAACTTAATAAACAATAATATGGTTTATTGTAATGGTGACAGATCTTATGGTAAAGATTTTGTTACATTTGTGACAAACTATGTAAAATATTGATAGTAGTGATAATTCACCTTAACTTTAAGATTTATTTCAATTATTATTGTTTTACTTTTTCCTTTTGTATTGTAAATGTTTAGTGAACATTTTAAAAATGTGTGCTACATTGTTTATGTGTTAATTGCATGTTTTTTGGAAATTAACCTTCAATTTGTATCTTTAGGTTTTGTTAACAATCCAGAAGTCATTTGAACCTTCTAAAGATGGTGGTAGAAGAGGGATTCAATATGAGAGATGCACGCTTTGTGATGTATGTAGTGATACATCAGAAAAGAAGCACATTCAAAATCTTGGTGATTTCAAGGACGAGAAGTTGCCATGCTCCAAAACTGGCACATATATGAGTATGGATGTTAAACGTTACAAGCGGCTATTTGGAGGTAAGAGTAATAACAGAGACAGACAAGTTCGATTTTATTTCACTGAAATATTTACTACTACAACCATGTGTATGCAAATTTGGTGTAATGGTTATGTAGTCAGCCTTTCAACTAACAATAGTTTCAGTTGACTAACAATAGAACAGCAACGCCAAAACAAACGGGTGAATTTGAAAAGAAATAGCTTCTTATAAACTACTCGCATCAACAAACTTGTACATTAAATCTATTTATGTTTTAAAATTACAAATCACATATTATAACTGTTGCCTCTTGTACAAAAATGAAGTTTTTTGGACAAGGAGTTCTCGAGAAAATGCAATTTCAGTTTACTCATTACTTTAAGACTGCTAGCCGGCTTTTGAAAATTCTGTCTTATCTTTTAACACTAGCAGGTCTGAAAATAATTCTAAAAAGTTGTCCAGAATTAGGAGCGTGGTCCGGATTGCCTCTAAAATTTAATGGAGTGGTCCTTGACCACATATCTATCTATATTTTCATTTTGAAAAGATCTTGTAATTACTTTTTTGAGTAATCCTGCTAACAGACACATGCGATCGACTACATATACCTCCTTAGATAAAATGTGGGGAAAAACCTAAATATGAGTTATTGATAATCTATATATTGTTACAACATGCTGCTATTAGCTGTGATATCTTCATTCCTCTTACCAGTAGTAGTACTATCAGAATCATTATTGATAATATATACATTGTTACAACATGCTGCTATTAGCTGTGATATCTTCATTCCTCTTACCAGTAGTAGTACTATCAGAATCATTATTGATAATCTATACATTGTTACAACATGCTGCTATTAGCTGTGATATCTTCTTTCCTCTTACCAGTAGTAGTACTATCAGAATAATTATTGATAATCTATACATTGTTACAACATGCTGCTATTAGCTGTGATATCTTCATTCCTCTTACCAGTAGTAGTACTAGTAGAATCATTATTGATAATCTATACATTGTTACAACATGCTGCTATTAGCTGTGATATCTTCATTCCTCTTATCAGTAGTAGTACTATCAGAATCATTATTGATAATCTATACATTGTTACAACATGCTGCTATTAGCTGTGATATCTTCTTTCCTCTTACCAGTAGTAGTACTATCAGAATAATTATTGATAATCTATACATTGTTACAACATGCTGCTATTAGCTGTGATATCTTCATTCCTCTTACCAGTAGTAGTACTAGTAGAATCATTATTGATAATCTATACATTAGTTAAAATATTAAAATATTAACAATCTATTTGTTAATGTCAAGATAGTTAAAATTAAAAAATGTGAATGTTGGAGGTTCAATATTATAAAACTATTTTTTTTTTTTATTTGACAAGAGTTTAATATGTTGGCTGTTAAGTTTAAATCTCATTAGGATCCAACACAAGAATGTAGGCACAACATACTGTAATTAATTTGACCAATGACAAGTGAATAAGCTCAGATGAGCTGTGCATTGCATCTTTGTGTGCATCCATGAGATACTTTACTGGACCCAATGGTGTCCACTTACAGGAGGTTCAACTAATATTTTTTATTTTATTTGCAGATGAAACAGAAAGAAAAAGAAGAAATTCAGATGAAGGTAATTGATTGAAATAAGTAGATAAATTTTGCAAAATGTTGTACTTTTATGGACTCAATGATATTTAATTATAATAAAGTATTGCCTTTGTTAATGCTGTGCTGCCCTCAATGACGATTGTTTGGATCTCTAGGATGCAACACAAGAACGTAGGCACAACAATAGTAATTTGACCAATGACAAGTGAAGGATTGGATAAGCTCAGATGAGCTGTCGCTTGTTGTAGATTACTTGCATAGCAATTTTATCTTTGTGTCTCAAGTGATTATAGTTAAACATGGTATGCAGTGCTCCTCCCCTCCCTTAATAAACACTCAATTGATACTATCAGCTGAATCTGTCATAAGTAGGCACTTTTATAAACAGATACTTTTCTGGACCCAATGGTGTCCACTTACAGAAGGTTCAACTAGTGTAATATTTTTCATTTTATTTGCAGATGAAATTGGAAAGGGAAGAAAAAGAAGAAAAAGAGACCAAGGTGATTGAAATATTATATATCAGATAAATAGATTATTTAAAAAAAAATTTAAATTGTAACTATGTTTTACTTTTATGAATGATAATTAACTAGTATTATAACATGGGTTCAAAGATTTATAGTAGCCAATCAGATGCGCTGAAATGAATCACATGGTGCTCTCTATTTTTTCACTATCATGCGATCACTGAAGTGGAAAAAGTTCCCAGCAAAAAAGCATAACACCACTGCGTGTAAATCATATGGCAGAGTATTACCGATCGTGCTAGGCATTGTACCATTTTCTAGGCTAGGCGGTGATTTGGTCGGCAAGCAAACTGGTGATTGCTGCTCCCTAGGCCTTGTCGGTGATTTGGTCGCCGAGCAGAGTGGTGATAATAATTCATAGACCCATGTTGTAAAACAAATAACGCACAATTCTAAGTTTGTGCGTTACTGGAGATGCAACGCACTCTCTGGTATTAAAAATGTTGTGCAACATACACCATTGTAAATACCCTCAAGTTTGCCGCATCTCCTCTAACGCACAAATTTAGACTTGTGCGTTTATTTGTATAATAAATTATTTGTCTTTGTTAATATCAATGAATTTTATTTTAGCATAAGATGGGTACCATGATTTATTCAGTGCATACATGTTCTAGAAATGGATATGTGTATATGGCACGTCATTGTGAGAGTCTAACAAATACGCAGAGTATTTATATTATAATATCATGGACTTATAAAGCTCTGTATGTTGTGAAACCTCTCAAACAGTAGAAAATTGAGGAAAAAAACTAAACCCAAACCTAAGTATGTGATATGCCCTTGCAATGTGTGACTTGGCCCGTCATCCCCGACTCGAGTGCTTCCTACCCTAGTAAACAGAATATAACTATAACAAGATATCAAATTTATATTCATGAAAGTGTTTTGGTATTTGCGACTCGTAAACAAGCTTAAATTTGGTAAATCACAAGGTCAAGATGGTATAACTTTTACTATGCTCAAGATAACTGCTACATTTATTGCTGAGCCGCTTTCAAAATTGTTTAATTTATCCCTCTCAACCGGTACCATTTCCAATGACTGGATGAAGGTCAACGTAATTCCTTTCCATAAATGAATTGGTATAGACAATTTTAAGTAGCAAATTTATATTAATGGTGGTTTTCATCGCTGTTGGTTTTGATCGAATAATAAAAATTAAAATGATGAAGGAAATAACAGAATGTGATGATGATCTAAAACACTTCAATGGTTTATAAAATACTTTGCTGCTTTTATTATAACATTTGAACATGTGATAATGTGCTGTTGTGTTGGAAATATAGAATTTGTATAGCATCCATTGAATTCATTTCATTTCATTCATTTTTTTCATAAAAAAAAAAAATTATAAAACATGTAAAGATAAAATGCATAAAAGATGAAAAGGATCAACAACAAAAAGCTAAAAGCTTGTACAGGGTTGAAGACCTAAAACAGCTAATAATATAATAGGAAATATACAATACATTAAAATATATATATATATAAAGTAACATTATTTCATTATTGTATATTTTATTTGTTACAGATGATGTGGGGACAAGTTCAAATCAAGGTATGTTATATTAGGCCTATGTGTCGCTAATGTGATGTGCCCACATATGGACATGATGATGTCATATCACTACCATATTTGGGTATATCACTCATATTTGGGCACATCACACTTTTTTGTCAAATTTGTTTGATAGTGTAGACAGAGAGCTTTCAAGTTCAATATTGAATATCGAAACGTAGCAGGCTATAGGTGCTTGACCTTTGACAAGATCGCCTAAAATTTATAAATTAAACTTACGATACTTATTATTGTATATTCAGGAATAGCCGCTCCATAATCTCTTTGCTTTTCTTCTTTATATCTATATTTTATATTTTTAAATTTTTTAATTTATACTAACAAATATATTTTTATTAATATTATAATCATAACAATAAATATTTGTTAAAATATATATAAAATATTATTTATCGCATAATATACAGTCTAGGATAATTATTTGATATACAAAATCATTACACCCAACTACTATCTTCATCTCCTATATACGGAACATCATTTGGATAATAGAACAAATCACATATCTACACATAATCAAACATCGTATACTCTATCTCTAACAATATTTCAATCTTCTATCGACTAAAGCTGAAGTATAGTCGTTATCTCGGGACCGTTCTATGGTCACCACCAGGTAGGCTTACTTAATCAAGACTTCTATGAATGGATGTACTGGTTGGGAGCAGAAAAGCTAGTAGACCATACCCAGTACCGTTTTGATTACGATCAATCGGGAAATTACCACACGACATCTCCTATATACGGAACATCATTTGGATAATAGAACAAATCACATATCTACACATAATCAAACATCGTATACTCTATCTCTAACAATATTTCAATCTTCTATCGACTAAAGCTGAAGTATAGTCGTTATCTCGGGACCGTTCTATGGTCACCACCAGGTAGGCTTACTTCATCAAGGCTTCTATGAATGGATGTATTGGTTGGGAGCAGAAAAGCTAGTAGACCATACCCGGTACCGTTTTGATTACGATCAATCGGGAAATTACCTCACAACATCACACTTTTTATGTCAAACAAGTTTGATAGTGTATTAGTAATGCACTACTTTCTTAATGATCAAATCTCGATCATCCAGTGTAAAAGTGCCATGTATATAAACAAATCCTAACATACTTTAAACATATACTTCTCATTTTTATCATTTTTAGGCAGTAGTGATGAGGATGAAAGAGAAGGAACATCACGGAGTCACCAACAAAGTGAAGGTAAGATACTAGTAGATAAAGATAGTGATATTGTAGAACAATCTTCCTGATCCTATTAAAAATGCATCCACTATCTATTTCAAAACCCATCTTTTTTCTTAGTAATTTCTTTCTGTTTTTTCTCTCAGCGCTTTGGGACAATCTTTTGATTGTATAAGCGCTTTATAAATCGAACAACACACACACACACACATAATGATGATGAACAAGATTATAATAATTTTAAATTAAAAAATTTAAGTTGGTTATAATGATGATGATAATATACTCTCTCTAAAATTTATGATCATATTATTATAGCACCAAGAATATAATGTTGATTATTAAGTTTAAAACTAGACTTAAAAGTGATTTGTGCAAACCCAAAAAAAAAATGTTTGTGAAAATTTGTTATTTTCAAGATTTGTGGTTATTTTTTACCTGTTGGAGTTTTTGCTTTCCATATATGATTGCATCAAATGACGATAGTACTGTACTTACACCAAATTTAGAATTGTTTATGGTCATCATGGTCTAGATGGCAAAGACAATTAGACTCATGTAACAGATGATCGGGTCTAGGCTAGCCTATAGCTAGTAACAGGGGTACCCATTCAGTAATACTAGTACTATACTAGTTTACTACAGTAGTACTAGCAAGGCCTATCCTGCATGGGACACATAGTATCATCACAGACGCATTCAATTCGAACCTGAACTAAATAAACTAGCATTAACACAAACGCATAAAATCAACAGTTCAATTGAGAAATAGTTTTACAGCAATGCATTAATCTTTGTTGGGAACACATTGGGAAAGCAAAACCAAGGACATGCCTCTACCCGCCCGTGGCTTACGTACCAGCCTAGCTATGGCTGACTTCAGCCAACTACTGTCAAGTCCTTAATTTTAATTGTTTAATATACCAAAACTTGCCACATATAGCCAAGTCTAGAATGACACACATGTGACTGTCAATTTTTCCAGAACTTACAATATCAAGTTTTCCAAAGTTTACCGTAGTTTGATATTTATTATTGAACTTGATCTGAACCTGACATAATTCCACAATATTTTTATTTTGAAATAGTAGAGTGGAGAGAGAACATAACACAAATTTAACATTTACCTCAATTACTTTTTAATTTGTTTAATTTTTTTATGCTTTTACATTTTTTTGATATTCTATACTTATAATTAAACAAACAAATTATTTTCATTTTGGAAACAATAATAAAAAATAATAATAAATGTGCTATAATTTTATTTGCAGACAGGAACACAATTGCAGAATCGAAAACTTGCGACAATTTCCAAGATCTAAAAGCTGGTCTCAGTGGATGCTTTGACGGTGAAAAATACCATTGGCTAAGATTCCTACTATTTTCTCACTTGAGTGTCAGTGAAATTAAAAATCCACATTGCAATGGACATGAATTGCTCAATGCACTTGAAGACAAAGGTTTAATCTCATCAACCAATGTTAACTTGCTGTTAGAGATTACAAATACATCTGAAATCCAACAGGCCAAAGATCTTGTATCTAAGTATATGAGAGACAACAACATTCAGAATAGACATACTGATAGAACCAAGTTGTCACCTTACAGAAAGCGACTGTTCAAAGCCCTGAAACAAGTTGACCCAGATGCATTACATAATGTTACTGCTTACTATAAATTGACAAAATATAACTTCTCCAATGTATGGGATGCAGTTCTCCGTCTGGAGATTGAGCAAGAATTATCTGATGATTTAGACAAAATACAGATGTTTGCAGGTCGTCTTAGCAAAATAGCAAGAGACATACTACTTGGTAATGATATGTTAATAACATTACTAACTTTACTCTTCTTTAAGAACTGTAATAAAATATATTGTTATTGACTCGTTCATTCTTTAACCAGTTTATATTATAATTTAACCAAAATTAAATTTGGTTAAATTTTAATCATTAAAATTAGTAATGTTATTAACTGATTATTTGTAGGCAATAGTCAGAAGAAATGAGACAGCATCATCAAGTCACCAATGTGGACAAAGTGAAGGTAAATTATTCATAAATATTATGCAAGATTTGGAGAAAAACATAAAGAAGGTTTAAAAAAGAAAGATTATATGAATATAATGACATAGAAGTTGGTGATATTGAGGATGATATTACTCTAAAATTTAGGATTTATAATACACAGAATATAATAATGTAGATTATTAAAAAAGGAATAAAATGTAAGCGAGTAGTTTTGTTTTACTGTAGTTGTTTCTAAAAGCTGATTATAGATAGAAAATTGTTGAATTGAATTTATATTATAATCATATTCAAACAATGATTATGATATAAACAATAATTATAACAATGCTGAATTTATTACTTGAAATTTGAAATGATTTTGTGGTCTTTCATAAATTTTTATTCATAAATCTTAAAACAGTACGGTAATTATGATAAGAATGCTATCTACTGAATTTATTTCCTGAAATTTGAAATTATTTTGTGTCATTTCATGAATTATACTGTGATCATATTCAAATAATGATTATGATTTCAACAATAATTATGATGCTATTATCTACTGAATTTATTACATTGGAAAATATTGTGGTGTTTTATGAATTTATATTTATTATTCATGTTCTTAAAAAAACAATTACAATTTCCACAATAATCATGATAACTGTTATACTAAATTTATTGATACTGTTTTTCATTTGTATAGATCTCTCAGAGGATGATGAGGACTTAAGTCACAGACTTAGCCCAATGATGCAATAAACATGGACATTCTATTCATACAAATGTTAGACGGCGTTAAAGTGTTGTAAACTGATACCAGTACAATCTACCTGTGAACTCTTTTATCTGCCAATTGAGTAGTGATTTGGTTGCAATGTAATGTTAGCGTGTCATACCTCAATGTACAAAAGCATACTGTAGATTCCCTGGTATCCCAGACTTCAAACACACTAGTTATTGTCTGTGGTGTTTTCTTTCCAAAAACAAATTGCTGTCCCCTTATAATAGGATTAAATCAACCATTTGGCACTCTCAAACGTGTCCCTTTAATAGGGTTGTCCCCTGATTAGGAGTTGGCTGTAGTGTTGAAACATATATTTCCCCTCATTTTATGAGAAAGTGTCCCCTGAATAGGGGTGTCCTAAAGAAGGGGTTTACTCCAGTAGTAAAGAGGAGGGGTGTGTCCCCTGAATAGGGGTGTGTCCCCTGAATAGGGGTGTCCTAAAGAAGAGGTTTACTCCAGTAGTAAAGAGGAGGCGTTCTACTGTTGAAAGATTTATTATAAGATTTCAGTGTACTAAACGGTACATGAATGTTAGTAACAAAAAAAGATGACAAAACAAATAACAATACTGGAATATTACAAAAAATAACAGTAGGCCTATAAAGATTTATTATAAGATTTCAGTGTACTAAATGGTACATGAATGTTAGTAACAAAAAAAGATGACAAAACAAAATAACAATACTGGAATATTACAAAAAATAACAGTAGGCCTATAAAGATTTATTATAAGATTTCAGTGTACTAAACGGTACATGAATGTTAGTAACAAAAAAAGATGACAAAACAAATAACAATACTGGAATATTACAAAAAATAACAGTAGGCCTATAAAGATTTATTATAAGATTTCAGTGTACTAAATGGTACATGAATGTTAGTAACAAAAAAACGACAACAAAACAAAATAACAATACTGGAATATTACAAAAAATAACAGTAGGCCTACAAAGATTTATTATAAGATTTCAGTGTACTAAACGGTACATGAATGTTAGTAACAAAAAAAGATGACAAAACAAATAACAATACTGGAATATTACAAAAAATAACAGTAGGCCTACAAAGATTTATTATAAGATTTTAGTGTACTAAATGGTACATGAATGTTAGTAACAAAAAAAAGATGACAAAACAAAATAACAATACTGGAATATTACAAAAAATAACAGTAGGCCTACAAGCATGTGGGTATAAAACATTGCTACTGTTCCTGTTGCAGGCATTACCTATTGCTATATTTAGAGATAAGACCATTTTAACTGTTTTTATATTTTGTTGTGCATTTATATTAGAGTCTCTAGGTTGAGATTACAGGCAAAATCAAATGACAAACATACATTTTTTTTAATAAGAATTGATTTAAGTAAGAAGAATATGTGCTACCCCAGACCTCAATGCCATAAACGAATAATGGATTAATAAATGAGTTGTAGATTATAATTAGGATGTCTTGAGGAACAAAATATCTCAAATTAAACTAGATTTGAACTCGTCACTTTGACGAGTTAGTTATCCGCACGACAAACGCCACGCGCACGTCATACGTTGGAATTTTGCACACGGAAAAAGATTATGGCATTATGACCTGAACTGAAGAATATCATATGCTGTTAGTGCTGGATTCTGTCAATTTTGTGTCATATAGCATATACAGTGCAAACGGTATAATCTGTATACATGTTACACACAGTGTAGAATAGGTGAAATTACGGGACCCCCCGTTTATTCTTATTTTTAACATGGCGACGGTATCAAAATGAAAAACTAAGATAGCAATTTCGGAAGGATATTATCTCAGCAGCAACATGTTAACGTGAAAAAGAAATTTGGATACGTAAAATATAGATGCGCGCTCTTTTAAATGTGATGAACTATGACGCAAAATATGAAAATACGACTTTTTTTATTAAACTGGCCATGTAATGATGTCACAACGTCGTATTGGAAAAATGTTCACATGAATTCGTATCTACAATCCAATAGCTTCCAGGAAACGTTTTAATCATGATTATCACTTTTTATTCTGACGAGCTATAACAGATTGAAATTTACTGTAAAGATGAAAATAAGTGACCCACGTTATTTACGTTTTTAGACATGATGACGTAATAAAAATTAAAATATTTTTAACTCATGCGAAAGATAGTTGATTGACCTAGACACTATCAAAATCGGGGTGAAAATGGAAAACGGATAAGTAGAGATGCGCTCTATTAAATGTGATGAGCTATGACGAAAGATACAAAAATCCTAAATTTTATATTCGCGTGGCCATACGATGACGTCACAATGTCCCGTTAGCCATATTAATACATGATCCGATATCTATAACTCATCAACTTCAAGAATATGTCATCCACAAAAAGTCGACCGTCCAGTTTAGAAATTACGACTGTTTAAAAAAAGGCATAATTTTGACAAATTTTGACGAATTTTTTAACTTTTTCATCAAAAACTCGCGAAAATTATCCAATTCTACGTGCCCGTATGACGTGATTTTAAGTCGAAATAGTTTAAAAGTTTGTAAAATTACTAGAAAAAGCTGGAAAAACATAAATCACGCGAAAAAAAAAAGTTTTTTGCGCTACGTGCGCACACGTGCGTAAAAAAAAATGCGCGCGCCTGGGAATTTTTGACATGCTTAAAATGACATGAAACGCGTAGAAAGTTGATTAGAAATTAATTTTTCGCATTTCGAAATTTTAAACGCGCGTGCGCGCGTAACATGTCATTTTTTTTACACAGAAAATTAGCGCATGATATAAATTAAACTTTTGCTAAGTTTCATTTAAAATTGTTATATGGTTTTCGATCTATGTTAAATACGCGAAAAACGTAAAAACGCGCGTAAGTCACGTTGCGTAACTCTGACGTCATTCACAATAAGAGGGGCACAACTTCACGTGAATGCCCATATGTTGACAAAGTTATGAAATGTTATGTTTACATGTTTTAGAGATACGCTCTGCACAAAAATGACAGAAAGAAAGAAGAATACAGAAAAAAAAGAAGATGAAACAGGACAGTTACAAGGAGTTATCCGCTGAATGCGGATAACTAATAATATGCCTATTTTTTTTTCTTACATTTTGAAATAAACTATGAATATTATTTTTCCATGAAAGAAATTTATCAAACAAGCCTTTATCTACTTCATTGATTACATTCTATCCAATTAAGAGATCCAATTTTGTTTAAAATGTTTCTTCTGTTTTGAAAAATAATCCAAAGGTCAAAGTCCACTCTTGATTCCCCTTTTTATTAAAAACAAAAATGTTCCCCTAAAGAAATTCAACCGACAACATTATAATACAGTACAGTAAATGGACAGAGTTTAAATATTAAAAATAAAGAGGAAAAAACACCTAGGAACTGGAAGTAGTCGGAATGTCTTCCAATTTTTTTGTTTAACTTCAGAGAACCAGTTAATTATATAGTTTGTTAATTTATTTTTTTATATGCAGAATTACAAAAACAAAACGAACAAAAACATATGCAAATGAGACCAGGTAAACGGCAGAACAGAATCAGAGCCATATATATATAAAGTCGTAACTATATATATGGCTCTCAACAGAATTAAATCCTTGCGGCCTCTAATCCTTCCCCTTACCATACTAGACATAGACACAACTTTGTTGAATCTCACTGTGCTACTAAACAAACAATGCTTAAATCTAAATTAATGTTTGATGAATGATTGTTTATAGTGTTCAATTTTTTTTTACATTACTAAATTATATTATTATATGAATACATTTTATGATGTCTATTTGTTGAATGAAATGTTTTATATTTTGATGTTTTTTCATTTTTTCACTTTTAATTCAAATGCTGCTATGTTTTAATGTTATTCATATATTTTTTAATAAATACTAATGAATGAAAAACAATCATATTTGTTTATTTGTAAGGATAGTGTTTTTTTGAAGGGGGAGATTTTAACATCGAGGAGATCATTATATCAAATTGTACGTGCTAGCTATTGTTAAAAATGTATTGTTTATTATAGGAATAATATTATTCATTTCACCAACCCGCCGCCGGAGATCGAGTAATAAAGTTCTTCGATAATAATATTGCAGCGATAAAATGTAGACAATTGTGATTGCGCCCTCTATAAAAAATAAAGTTTATCACCCACACCACACTGTTTATCCCATTGACCCCCAAGTTTATTTTGCTCCCCGGGGACCCAAAAAGCATATGTCACATAATTAACCCTAACTTTTTTTCTAAACACAGACATTAAAAAAATTAAAAAAGAAAAATAATGGAAAGGACATTTTATTTCCAAATATGTTATCAAATTTGTGTTACAACTTATTTTTGCGGAGTATAGATTATGCAAATTTTAGAAATATTTTAGGAAAATTATTAAAAATTTGTAATTTATCTTTGACTACCAAATGCACAAAAAATATTAAATATTTTATAATAAAACTCATCTCTTCATCAGAACCTATTTCTTCTCTTCAAAATAAGACCAAACTTGACCATTATGAATGACCGGTTTCGAAATTATAAAGAAATTAGTAGACCGGCTCATCCGAGGTTGACCATATGGGGCCTAGGCCTATCGGGAGCCGCCCCGAGAGCGTCGTCGCCGCTGTTCGTTCGCCGGGAATGTTAAAAATAACATCCCGAAAGCGACTTGGAATTCGCGATTCTCACGCGCACCGGCATCCCTCGGGAGCTTAGTCCGCTATATTAGATGTGTAGCTTGCAGAAAATTAGACGAAAATGCGTCGAAAACTTATGAAATTAAAACAAGTTTGGTATCAAAATGTTTGTCAAAAGTTATGCTTCAATAAACTGACCTTTGCGCAGAGTTTGAACAAATATTTCATGCCCATAATGCATCTGACATGTCAGGGTTCATATTACATTCAAAGGTAAACAATATGGCGCGGCCCTCGTGAGGACATGGTCACGACTTTTCTCCGGTAGAAAAATCACATTTTTACATGGAAATATGACGATTTAGACACTGTAACTGATACATAATCTTTATTTATTATACATTTATTGTATACATGCTTCAAAATAGTGATTATTACAAATAAAGATGGATTTTAGACGATTTTACGTTGTATGTTTAGGCCTAGATTCATTCAACGCGCCTGTCGCGTTTCGAACAGCGTGCTTCGAAAAACGGTTATATTTTCGAATTTCATTTTCAAACTAACTTCAACAATTGTTTTTATATATTTAGAAGCATATTTTTTTAAAAAAAGTTGTGAGTATTTTGTATAATTTGTTGTCACGATTCATGCACAGCAAACTGCGCATGTAAATTCAATTTACTTTTTTTTTGTTGATTTTTTGTCATGAGCGCTTTAAGCGCTTATCGTTGTGAATCGGTTATATATACAAAAGAATGTCAAAAGCAAGAAGTAAGTTTTGTTTCATTATTATCATACCATATCATATACGGAATTCTTTATACTCTATTGTTTTAATAGCAGGTCTTTTTTTGGATCTTATATTCGTATCCTAGGCTATAGGCCCTACCTAGCCTAGCTAGCTAACAAACTATATGCTGCTAGGCCAGGTCTCTAATAAGGCCTCTAGGTAGGCCTACTAGGCCTAGCGCGCCTATAGGCTAGTCTAATCTGGGGGGGAACAGACGATCGGGACCACCGATCGCCTTACCAGTTGGTCCCGATCGTCCAGTATTTTCAGAACCACGTTGGTCCCGATCGTCTTACCAGTTGGTCCGATTGTCTTTTGTGTTATACAAAATAATGTCCCACATTTCATTCCTAGAGCTTAGGTGTCAACATGCTTTTCTTGCGTAAATTAAGATTTTAATTAAAAAGGTTAATTAGATTTTTCTAATTTTATCAAAATTTTCCCCTAATTAACACTACTGCTAGGGATAACGATGTAAAATTAAAAGTTAATATTTTTCAAACAAATTATACATTGCCTGTTAGTATTTTGTATCAATATTATAATAAAGAAAGAATTATGAAAATATGACTTGTAGTTTTCGAAATATAGGGTTTAAAACATCGTCAAAAATGATCGTTTTTAGCCACGAACGATGTAAACAAATTGCGCCCACAGTCGACAATTGTATGAACTAGTCATTTTTCGTAAAAATAATTAAATAAAATCACGGTTTTAAGTAATATAATTTGTATATCAACATTGTAAAATTCAATAAAATATGATATTACTTATTTATTATATAAAAAAAAGTGTTAATTTAACCTCATTCGAAGAATTTCAATGCATTATTTTCACGTGTAATTGGACAGGCCTTAGACCATGTGACTTCACGGCGCTCGCGAGAAAATTATTCCGCTGTGTGTTGATTCGCGTCAACCAAACAAAGGGCGAGAATCCAAAATCGTTCAACCGTGAGACCTGCGGAGCGGTCTAATGCAGAGGTTTGATTGGCTTGCAATGACATCATACCACAAAATGGCGTTTTTGTAGTTGAGCCCCTCGGAATTTTCCAAAAATTATTTTAAAAATGGACAAAACGGATATTTTTCATGGTATATGGGTTGTTACTATGAAATATTCGAATCATAAAGGCCTCATATCGGGATAAAACTGTTTTTTTAGCACTTAAAATTAATATTTTTCTTAGTAACAAGCACATGGTATGTGGAACTATATTAACTTGGTGTAGGAATAAAAAACATTTTGAGGTCATAAGAGGCTCAACTACAAAAATAAGGTTGAAAATGGTAGGTCATTGAGTCTTCCGAGGGTTTCGTAGTAAACAAAAGCTATACGCGCTAGGCGATAACGATCTTTTAACCACTCTATTCACATTTTTGGTTGAATGAAATGGAAATAAAAAATACTTGATCTTAAGTTATAGAATAATAGGTAAATAAATATTTACTCAAAAAGATATTTTCATGAATAATTTATTTTCAGAATAATTACCTAATAAAAAGTGTTTACCAAAGTAAAAAAACACCGCGTCAATGACATTGCGCGCTGTTTAATCGTGGTAATGAAAATGGAGTCAGCTCTCGGTATCCCTACTACTGCTGGTTTTAAGAATTTCTTACCAAATAATCTCGATTTATGAATAAATTAAATGTGATTGATTTTAATTGTTATTATTGTGTTGTATGTATTCCCGTATTTAATTTTTGCTCTATACAGTGTGATATAACTTGACTTCTCTCTCGCGACAAAATTAGTAGCACATGCGTGAAACCTGATTCGGTAATACATATTTTTCTGACTTCAAATCGAATAATGATTTTTTTAAATTTTCCGAGAATGTTTTGGGCCCGATTGTCTTATTCATTGGGCCCGATCGTCTGGGCCGGATCGTCTCTGGTCCCGATCGTCTTTCACTCTTGATGGGCCCGCTACGTACTACACTACTAGGCCTAGAGGGAAGCTAGTTCCGTTTCGCACCTGTCTTTTATTTCGACTCCAAATGTGTTAAGAAACTTTATCCTGAATACCACACCTTAGAATTAGACCTCATAAGTACTTTTAGTTTTACGATGGAGAATCACAGAAAAAGTAACAAATAAATACTTTAAATTGATGAATTTACAGACGTGTTTCTTGCACACGGTTTGTGAATTTCGCATACTACATGTTCAATATTGACGTTTCTATGGAGCGCCAAAAGAGCAACTATAATAGAGGGCTAAAAAGGCAGTGGAATGCGCATATTTAATGCATTTATTGGTGAAAATTACGTTCAATTTAAATATATTTTGAAAATGTTAATACAACTAAAATGTTACTGTTGATACTGTACATGGTTTTCGACAAATCTACAAAATCATCATCATAAGATGTACTGTAAGTTATATACCTCAATGATCTAAATAATATCCCTCTTTATAGTCTTGGGCATAGACCAATTAGATGCTGATTTAGGGTCGTTTAATGTTCTTTGAAAACAGCACATTATCGGCAGTAACATGTAACAATATTTTTATTGACAAAAAAATTGTGAATTAAAACGTGTATTTCATAAATAGATGCATTAAAAGTAGACGCATTCCACTGAATTTTTAACCCTCTATTGTTGCTCTTTTGGCGCTCCATAGAAATGAAAAAAATGAACTTCGTGTATGCGAAATTCGCGAACGGTGTGCAAGAAACACGTCTGTAAAATCGTCAATTTAAAGGATTTATTTGTTACTTTTTATGTGATTCTTCTTCATACAAGTACTTATGAGGCCCCAATTCTAAGGTGTGGTATTCAAAATAAGTTTGGAGTCGAAATAAAACAGCTAGGGCCAGGCCTGGCCCAGGCGATCGGGGAGCCCAATAATGTTGTAAGACGATTGGGACAAGAGACGATCGAGCACAAAATAAAAATGTAGGGTCTCACAACTAAATGACAACTCAAACAAATTTTTGTGCTCCCGCAGCCATTTTGCAGAGATGACCAGCTGAGAGAAAAAACGGAGAATATATCACAAGAATGAGTAATCTGCAATTTTTGCATTAGAAATTTGTAACAGAGCGTGGATGCCCACCCTCATGAGAGCGGATGTATACAGACTAAAGAAGACTTGATTTGACAGATATTATGTCATTTTAAATAGAATTATGATAATACAGTAGAACCTTCATTTTACGTACGGTACACGTGAGACCAAAAGACATACGTAAAACATGGGATTCGTAAAATCCAGGTTGACCTTAAATTGACCCCAAATACGTAGATTATAGCTAAAAAGGCTGCCATGTTTGCCTACAGTACTTTACTGCACAGCATGCAGGTGGTCACTAGCTAGGCCTTGCCTAGACTAATCTACGCCAGGCTAGCAGGCCTAGCAAGATGTGAGGCCTAACTAGAAAAGTACAGTATATACAGGCTGTGCGATGTTTAAATAAAGTGTTATAAATAAAATATCAATGTTCTTGTATTTTCAATAAAAACAACACTGCTTTAGGTGGAATGCACATGTGTAGCTTGTCTCTCACACAGCAGAGTTCCTCACACAGCCATGGCTTTGTGCTTGTTGTTAAATTGCGCCCTCAATGTAAGAAAATGATGATGTCATCGGTCATTTTAAGCGTACATAAAATCCAGGGAACGTAAAACAGAGGTTCTACTGTATATTTAAATTTGATTTCTTTTAATTTAATTTATATTGTTACATGTTTATGTCTCGTCATATTGTATTTTTGTGAGGGTCCCTAGTGCTCAGCTTGGGCTGGATGGACCACCCTCCTAAAATATTGTTGAAATAAAAATAAATAAATAAAACATTTTATAAAACATATTTAATAACAAACTATGGGTACATTCACTTCTACAGAAAATTATTAAATTAGTTCACAAAGAAAGACCGAACCACAACAACAAACATCTACCCAGCGTTACTCAGCATGGTCTATTCTTTGCTGCGTAATAATCTATGCCCGGTAAATTAAGTAATTTATTTATGATATAAATGTTACATTTGATTAATATTAATTTTTTCTACTAGAAACAAGCTAAATAGATATATTATTAAACTATCCTTCGTGAAAACAAGTCAACAACAATCTATCTGCTATGCCATGCCTTTGATCATTTTGAACTAGGGTTAGGTAGTGCCATGGTTATCCCACTCACTAGTTCATACTATTCATTATCACTTTGGTAATAGTAGTGTACAATGACAGAGTATTGACTTAAGTTCATTTTACAGAGAGTAATAGTAATAGTAATAGTAATAGTAGGCCTACAGAGAGTTATAAACTGCTGTGTGTTCTATTTATTATCTTTGTTTAACATTAGAATACAATGTTAATATTAAATCTATGGTTTAAGATTATCTGATAACAAATTGTATAACAGGAACTCAATAAACAAACAAATCATTAATAACAATTTCTACCCAAGTGTTATAATGAACTTTTTATGATATAAACTGTCCAACCAGAGCAATATGTACAAAAAATATATTTAGATTATAAAGATACTAAATGTTTGCTGAAGTCTTATGACTGTGTATATCTATCAGAGGTCCCTGTAGCCCAAAAGAAGATTAACCAAAAATTAAATTTCAAATATGTCCAATTTTGACAAATATGACCCATGAAACCCAAAGAAGAGAGCTTATCAACCAGATCTAACATGGGATACCACATAAGACTAAATTAAGGTATTGTGAATACCTGTTTTAACGCCCACTTAGCGTGTGAGGACTTGTATCAGAATGGATGACACAATTGCAGCAAATGCATAAAATGTCATCCAAACCAATTAATGATATGACTGGAAACCTACTTAAACAAATTAATTTGAAAAAATAAAAGTTACAGAGTTATTTGGCTAAAAAATATAATTGTTTATAAACTAGAAATCTAGCTAGTCAACAGAAAAGTAAAAGATTAGGTCTCTTTTAGAATACGTTCATCCGTGTCTCTTGTGTATTAAACTATTCAACAGTCAACTATGAGGCGCTACCGATGAATTTATTTGGTCAATTAAAATCAGAAATTCGTTTCTGTACACTATAACATTTATTAAAAATAAATAAAACTTAATGCCAACTACCTTTTGTCAGTGATGGTAATCGTATGTTAAAATAGAGTAAACTCATTATAGAATAGGAATGTGGAAAGAGAAAATAAAACAGAAGTTTTAACTTGATATTACCATGTATTTTATGTCTAAAGAAATATCTGGCCACTGCACTATATATGTCAGAGTGGTGAAATAGACAATATACAACATTTTTTATTTGCTTGCCAAGCTCTTAATGCCATAAGAGAGATTGAATTTATAATAATATAATAACAATTTCTACAGCACCCAGAGTATACGAAAACGATGACAAAGGGAAATAATTAAAATTAATGTGCAAAAAAATTGTTATCGTATGCTATTTGTTATGTTATCGTTACCGATTTTGACATACAAAACATGATAAAAACATAATGTCAAAAGAAAGACTAATTGCGCAATCGATTGGTGTAATTTATGTGACTGACTAAAGTAACAAAAAAGCATCGGTAGCGCCTCATAGTTGACTGTTGAATACAATACACAAGAGACACGGATGAATGCGTTCGTTTCTAATGTTTATCAAACGCATTCGGTTCTGGAATACGACGGCGAGAAATTCAACTTTAAACTTCAATTTTATCAGTTTCTGAAAGAATTAAGCTTTGAAATTTGCAATATACCCTTAATAATCAATTCCAAACAGGTGGCTGCTCTCTGGTGGTTGGATTTATTGCTCTAGTTTGTATCTGGTGGTGTTTAGTAGGACCGTCGAAAATTATGTTTGGACACTAAGAAAACCAAATTGTTATGGGAAATCTTTATAGCCTAAATACTTTTGGGGAATTAGAAGGTGATCCATGCAAACTACACAAGTTTAGAAGAAAATAAAGTGAAAAGGCTTTGCCACTATGGCTACAATGAGAAACACCCTCATGACTTTTCTTTAAAGAAATTTAATTTCTTCATTGTAGAAACAAAACCCATTTTGAGTAAGAAATAGAAAAATGTGAAGCAAGGGAATTAAAAAAGGATAAATTATGTTTTTAATAATTTTGCTATTTATAACATATTCAATGTTTGACAATTTCATAGCTAACACAATTTTTGTCTGAGATTTTTCTTATGAAAAAAAGTAATTGTTTATTAAGAGTTGATTAGGAATTGTATTTCATCTCAGAATCTTTTTAGCCAGTGTTGTATACTTGAGGAAAAAGATATGCAGATTGTCAACCAGCTTACATTGAGGGGCCTGATTATTATTAATGACTGTTGTGTGTTTGTGTTGTCCTGTTGTCCCTAGATACAGGCAAACAAATCCTCAAAATCATTATCATCAGTTTAATATTAACTTTGTATTTACAAAAGATAAAGTAAAAATCATCTGATTGTTTGAAACATGTACAAAGGTTATAGTAATGTTTGGTTATTACTTTATGATCCATTTATTAATAGACTAAAATGCACTGCTTCCCCATGGCTGTTCAGGCATTATTTCTCCATGGTCAGGGTATTTGTGTGGGGTATTGTACTACCTTACTTTATGATCCATTTATTAATAGACTATTAAAATACACTGCTTCTTCCCCAAGGCTGTTAGGGTATTTGTGTGGGGTATTGTACGGTAGTAGAACAAAGACAACATTCACAACACATATATTTTTTGGTTTAATATTTAGTTCTGTAGTTATAATTCTTTATATTTCACATGACAGAAGATTGTAAAAATCTGTTGAATCAGTAAGTTTGTCTAATAACTGCATAAACATAATGTCACATTCATTTTGGTAGATATACACCAGGAGTAGATCCAGTATTTAGAGGGGAGTGCTAATAATAGACTGGGGAAAGAAGCCTAGGCCCCGTGGTTATATTACCTGCATAACATATTGCCAAAGTGGTAATTATTAAAGGCATAAAAAGAAAATCTAGGCCTAAAAATGTATTTTTCCTGTAATACTAAATCAGCATGTTTAGATAAAGTAATAATAATAATAAAATCTATTGATTAGCAAGGAAAGTAGAACGTTTTGTCCACGCCCTTTTGGAGTACATCTTACAAAACTTGTCAAAAAAAAAACCAGAAAAAAAATATATAAAGTTTCCTCATATAAAATGGCAAAATAAATGGTCAAATTTAACCAAGAACCCATTAGCTCAGTGGCAGTCAATCTATATATTAATGCTACAAAAATATTCACGTATTTTACGTATCTCCTTTAAAACCACTGAACGGTACATGCTCACATTTGGCAGACTGATGTTTATTGATAGGCCGCACACAATAGGCTATGTCACTTTCCTGAATTTTAAGGATAAACACTAAAAAAATGGGAAAAATTGCAGTAATTTGACATCTCAGCGACCATGTTACGTCACTGTATAAACTACGCAACCTCCTTTGTGTACCACCATGTACGGATCTACAAATACCATGCCGGGCAGTCTTTATTCAACCGTATCGAATGATCGCGTTGTTGAAGTTTTAATTAATTACACCTGTTCTTTGAACAGAATGATTTTGTAATTCCTAGTCTTGCATTTTTCGTATATGTCCCTATTATTAACTATGGTGCATTTTGTTGTGATGTAATAATTATTAATTGCTGATTGCTTGCCATATAATACATGGTAATATCAAGTTAAAATTTCTGGGTTTTTTTTCTCTTGTCACATCCCTATTCTATAATGAGTCTACTCTTTTTTCTAACATACGAAAACCAAATCTTAAATTGATAATTGATTTTCGGAAGAATAATTACATGAAAATCGAAAATGATAAATTTGGATTGTGTCTGAATAAATACTTGGGTACAATTTTAGATGATTAAAAAGACAAACGCATTATTAACCAAAATACTAGTACCAAGTACCAACTACATCTAATCATAACATAATATTTAAAAGTATCATCAAAACTGAATCACACCGATATAATCGACTATCTTGCAACATAAACATTTTTGACACATGACCACTTTTTTTCATTAAGATTAAAGAATATAGGTTACAGTCGTAAATTCATTAATAAACATATGATACAATTTAAACACAATATTATGCAAGGTATTATTAACAACCACGAACACTTACTCAACAACAAATACAAAATACAATACGTATTTTATAATGACAGGAAGCTTAAACAAATATGCTGCACAAGTAAAAGATTACATAACAAACTTACAGCGTATCACACATATTACGTTAAGTTTTAATATTATACAGATATTGACTGCTTATAGGTAACTATAAGATTTGACATTCCTGAGGGAATGATATTGATATTTTGCTCGAGGGAATATATATTTCCCGAAGCGCAAGCCGAGGGAAATATAATTCTTGAGAGCAAAATATCATTCCCGAGGGGATGTAAAATCTTATATTTTACCAATATAAAGGCAATATCTGTTATATTATATAGCCAACAACAAGTAGAATATCTGCTGGGTCGTGTAGATAGGCCTCATTTATGTTAAAGCCTGCCTAGTTAGGTGTTGTGTTCACCTTACCTTGCGAAGAATAATATACAGATAATAATACTAATTAATGATTCCTTGGCAATAAAATATTCACTTACCATATTTCCCGGAGTATAGGTCGACCCCCAACTTTGACCTAGAATATTGTTGATTTTGGTATGACCTGAATATAAGTCGACCCCCAAAATCGGCTAATAACACAACTTACTTTGAAGTTCAAAGAGGGCTAGAAATGTATGAAATGTGGTTGTTTTGTTTATGTTATTAAAGTGTAATCAATAATATTTATAAGACAATCGATGTCTTGCTTGGTTATTATTTATTTACTTCTTGGGAGTCATTCAGGTGTCACACTGTCGTAATAATAGTCTTCTTTGAGGCGAATCACCGGATGTTCAGCGCGCCGCTCGTACCAGATGGTACTGCAGCGAGTATTGACCAATCACAAACAGTTTTTCGTAGCATCTATACCAAAATGAGGGCGCTATGTATTCATAGTTTAAATAGTTGAGTTATTTCATCAAGCGGAAAACGTCGTCTCGTGATGATGATGTGGACATCGCAATTGTCCCAGTAGATGACTTTTGTTTATTTATCTCCAAACGCAAGTGTTGGCACACGCAAATTACACAGTCAATATCATACTCGAGAATTTACAGGATTTTATATGTTTAATGACAGAGACACGATAATCACGCGAAAATTACTCAGTCAATATCATCGTAACCGAGGAAATATATGATTTATGATCCTCGCAGCAGTAGTCATGTGATGCAGTTTCAACCAACCACGTTCACATATATACATAGGCTATGTAATATTATACAGATATTGCCTGCTTAGAGGTGAAATATAAGATTTGACATCCCCGAGGGAATGATATTATGTTCGAGGGAATATATATATCCCGAAGCGGCAGCTGAGGGATATATATAATTCCCCGAGAACATAATATCATCCCGAGGGGATGTCAAATCTTATATTTTACCGATATAAAAGGCGATATCTGTTATATTATATAGCCAAGAACAAGTCTGCTGGGTTGGGTGAAGCTAGGCTAGGCCTCCTATCTATAGTATTTGTATTGTATGTAAACAAGCCTGCCTAGACACCTTACCTTGCGAAGAATAATATACAGATAATTACTAATTAATGATTCCTTGGCAATAAAATATTCACTTAGGCCTAGGTCGTTTAAATTAACAGAAGAATTTCCATCAATAAGCCTATTAATAATAATATTATAATCAAGTAGGCCGAATAAACAATTCGTCTTCTTCTCTTCGAATCACCGGATGTTCAGAACGTACTAGTTACTACCGTGAGTATTGACCAATCACAAACGGTGTTTCATCACATTTAGGGAGGACTAATAACAAATAAGGCGCTATGTATGCATAGCTTAAATAGTTTAAATGATTAATTTCTTCAAGCAAGTTCCGTGGCGCAGCGGTTGAAGCGTTGTCTTGCGATGGAGTGACAATTCCACCCGAGTTCAAGATCCAGTAGATGACTTTTGTTTATTTATCGGCAAACGCGAGACACGAAAATTACACAGTCAATATCATCGAACTCGAGAATTTATATGTTTAATGACAGGGGACACGATAATTACGGGAAAATTAATCGGTCAATATCATCGTTCTCGAGGATATATACGATTTACGATCCTTGCAGCGGTAGTCATGTGATGCAGTTTCAACCAATCACGTTCACGTATTTACATAGGCTATGTAATATTATAGTTATACAGATATTGACTGGTTAGTTAACAGCAATATGTCTATTGTGCTTGAAAATGAAGTGAAAAATCTTCTTAGGATAAATTTCTGATCAAACAGCGTGGCTTGTCAAAAATAATAAGGAATTTACCTTTAAAATCATCTCAGTGTAGACCATTTTTTGTGTGGGGGGGGGGGGGGATTGAAATAAATTATCTGATATTATCGCAATGGTTCGTGTACATGTTTATCGTATTTATTAATATTAAATCTATGGTTCTGATAACAAATTGTGTAACAGGAACCAGGAAAGAGTAAAATTACAAAGAAATAAATTATCTGATATTATCGCAATGGTTCGTGTACATGTTTATCGTATTTATTAATATTAAATCTATGGTTCTGATAACAAATTGTGTAACAGGAACCAGGAAAGAGTAAAATTACAAAGAAATAAATTATCTGATATTATCGCAATGGTTCGTGTACATGCTTATTGTATCTATTAATAGAGTAGAGTAAAGTTGAAAAAAAATAAATGTCACTTTTCTCTGCAGGAACTCAATAAACAAAACAAACAAATCATTAATAACATTTCTACCCTGGAGTTCTGTATACATTTTATAATTAACTTTTTATCATAAAAACAAATTATGTAACAGGAACTCAATAAACAAAACAAACTTTTAATCATTAATATAATAATACATTAATTATAATATTAATAATAATTATTGAACATACACTTTTATATCAGCGGCACACTTATTAACAATGGTGTGTTCACTTAAACTAAGAAAAAAATGACAAAAGTACAATATTTATCCTACTATTACAAAACACCTACATACATTATAATACTGCAAGTTAACATTACAATTTATATTAGTAGGCCTTACTCAATAGGCCTATTATTAACAACATACATGAGTTGAATGAATATGGTATACAAACACAAAAGAGTATCAAATATAACAACCAAAGTGGTAATTATTAAAGGCATAAAAAGAAAATCTAGGCCTAAACATGTATTTTTCCTGTAATACTAAATCAGCATGTTTAGATAAAGTAATAATAATAATAAAATCTATTGATTAGCAAGGAAAGTAGAACGTTTTGTCCACGCCCTTTTGGAGTACATCTTACAAAACTTGTAAAAAAAAAACCAGAAAAAAAATATATAAAGTTTCCTCATATAAAATGGCAAAATAAATGGTCAAATTTAACCAAGAACCCATTAGCTCAGTGGCAGTCAATCTATATATTAATGCTACAAAAATATTCGCGTATTTTACGTATCTCCTTTAAAACCACTGAACGGTACATGCTCACATTTGGCACACTGATGTTTATTGATAGGCCGCACACAATAGGCTATGTCACTTTCCTGAATTTTAAGGATAAACACTAAAAAAAGGGAAAAAATAGCAGTAATTTGACGTCTCCGCGACCAATACGTCACTGTATAAACTACGCAACCTCCTCTGTTGTGTACCAACATCTACAAATACCAAGCCGGACAGTCTTTATTCAACCGTATCGAATGATCGCGTCGTTGAAGTTTTAATTAATTACACCTATTCTTTGAACAGAATGATTTTTGTAATTCCTAGTCTTGCTCAGTGAGTAAAACGCCGTGACCATTCATATCAATGCTTAGTAGGTTCAAGTTTGAATCCGCGACATGTGTAAATATTAAGTATCACTGCTTAAAGTTTAAAAAAAATAAAAAAAATAAAAATTAAAACTAAACCACAATGAAATTACAAAACTAGCAAGAAAGATACAAAACCTCACACCAAAAAAATTGCAAAATATAAAAAACCATGAAATGAAATAAAAAAAAAATCTAAATGAACACAAAAAAAACACACACACCCCCACGCAAAAAAAAACAATCCAAATGGGTGTCATGTTTCTGTAAAATATTAAATTTCATGAAAAAATACACTTAAGTAAAATATTACACCCAAGTAAAAGATTACATAACAAACTTACAGCATATCACACATATTACGTTAAGTTTTACCTTCAAAATCATCTTAGTGTAGACCATTTTTCATGGGGAAGTGGGTATTGAAATAATTTATCTGATATTATCGCAATGGTTCGTGTACATGTTTATTGTATCTATTAATAGAGTAGAGTAAAGTTGAAAAAAAATAAATTTCACTTTTCTCTGCAGGAACTCAATAAACAAAACAAACAAATCATTAACTAGAATTTAATTCGTCACTTTGACGAATTATAGGTGATCATTTTTATCATTTTACCGAAATAATTTTTTGCACGTACGTTAACATACGATCAGAAAATGTTGATGTATGCCATCCTATTATACGCTTTAGTGCTGAGTTGTGCCTATTATATGCCATATACAATATGTACAGTATATAATGTATCTATATACAGTGTAGCATAGGTGAAATTACGGGACACACATCATGTTCTAATTTTTTGGTATGATGGAATTATCAAAATAAACTCGAAGATGACAATTTCGAAAGATAATTAATTGAGCAAAAAAATATAAGAATTGGAAGAGAATTTGGCACGTAGAAGCGCTGTGCGCGCTCTTTGAAATTTGTATGTAACTTTGACGAAAAAGATGAAAAAACTACTTTTTAACTTCAACTGGCCATATGTTAACGTCACAACATCCGATAGGCTTAATTTTTATATGAATTCATATCTACATTTCATCAGCTTTTATAATAAATTATAATTATCAAGGTAACCTTTAATTCTGAAGAGCTGTAAGATATTCAAATTTACGGTGAAGGTGAAATTACACGACTTACGTTATTCAAGTTTTTACGCGTGATGACGTCATTAAAATGAAGATAGTATCAACTCATGATAAAGATAATTAATTAAGCAAGCACATACTGAAAGTTGTGCGAAATTCGAGCACACATAACCAAGATGCGCTCTGTTGAATGTGATAATCTACACAAAAAGATAACAAATCCTAATTTTTAAATTCAAGTGGCCATTTGATGACGTCAAAACATTTTGTACGTCAAATGTGTACATGAATTCATATCTACAACTCAATGGCTTCCAGAATAAGTTAAAAAAATCGGGGGTCATCTTGCATTCTGAAGAATTATTTTCATTTTAAAAAAGACCTATTTTTCACAATTTTCAGAACTTTTGTAAAATTAATGTGCGCATTTTGTCATTTTTAACGTGCTCGTATAGCGTTATTTTAAGTCGGAACTGACTCAAATTTGCTGAATGTACTAAGGATGGTGAGTAGAATGAGATTTGTAAAAAAAATTCATATTTTTTACGCTTTTTAAGTATCGCGCGCGCAAAAACGCATTTTTGCGCAGTAATTTTTTGAAACACGCAAATGGCCTAATTCATGCTCTAAATTGATCAAAACTTAATTTTGAGCGTTTTAAATTTTTAACGCGCGATATCACCACATGAACCTACGTGCGCGTGCGTTTTTATTTGCTAATATTTTTACCCTTGATCTGAAGTTTACGTGTAGTGAATTTCATTAATATGTGATAATGAATTATGGAGATATGATTGATGATGTGATTTCGCAAAATGGCGTATAAATGTCGTCACGGATGAGTGATCACGCTGGAAAGCTTATTAGGATTAAGTTATATTATTTGAAAGATATTCTGAAATTTTTGTAATCATTGACATTAAACTTTTTGAGATAATTGTTACACAAAATAGTGTACAGAAACAATAAAAAGAAAAAAAAAAAGAAAAAAAATAATAACTAGAATTTAATTCGTCACTTTGACGAATTATAGGTGATCATTTTTATCATTTTAATGAAATTAACATTTTTTAAACATGCATGTACGTTAACATGCGATCGTAAAAAATTGATGTACGCCATCCTATGACATGATGCATATACACTTATAGTGCTGAGTTGTACCTATTAGGGAGGTTTCGCAACCTTACGAAAACGATAACGAAAACGGATACGTCACACATTTGTGAAACTTTTGAGCTGATCCCCATTTCATATTCGTAAAGCGTATTCGTGTTGACGAATATCACCAGTCATATTCGTAATTACAAAACGAGTATAGTTTTTGATCTATTTTTCACATTTTGCATTTGAATCAGGAATGATTCATGATTATAATATAATTATAGATTTATTGAAAGTAATTTGCTGAAGTAATTTACTAAAATGCCAGGTAAATTTGATAAATAGCAGTTTTTAAAGTCCTCACTCGCTTTGATGTTACGCTAGGCCTAGGCAGCCAAGCAACACGTACCTGCGCTTCGCTCAAATTTACCGCAGTCACGTTTTGGACGTTGCCCTCAATATTTCGTTGCCATGCGAAACAGATTTTTACTGGCTTACGAAAAACGAATACGTGTGCGTGACGTGACGTGACGTATCCGTTTTCGTTATCGTATTCGTAAGATTGCGAAACCTCTCTATTATGTGTCATATACAATATGTACAGTATATACTGTATATCTATATACAGTGTAGCATAGGTGAAATTACGGGACCCACATCATGTTCTAATTTTTTGGTATGATGGAATTATCATAATAAACTCGAAGATGACAATTTCGAAAGATAATGAATTGAGCAAATAAATATACGGATTGGAATAGAATTTGACACGTAGAAGCGCAATGCGGGCTCTTTGAAATTTGTATACATTTGACGAAAGAGAGAAAAAAACTACTTTTTAACTTCAACTGACCATTTCATAATGTCACAACATCCGATAGGCCTAATTTTTATATGAATTCATATCTACATTTCATCAGCTTTTATAATAAATTATAATCTTCAAGGTCACCTTTAATTCTGAAGAGCTGTAAGATATTCAAATGTATGGTGTAGCTGAAAATACACGACCTTGGTTTTTCAAGTTTTTACGCGTGATGACGTCATCAAAATAAAAATGTTGACAACTCATGAGAAAGATAATTAATTGAGCAAGCACATACTAAAATTTGTGCGAAAATTGGGTTCAAATAATGGAGATGCGCTCTATTGAATGTGATAACCCACACAAAAAGATAAAAATTACTAATTTTTAAATTCAAGTGGCCTTTTGATGACGTCATATCATTTTGTACGTCTAATGTGTATATACATTTATATCTACAACTCATTTGCTTCCATATTAAGTTAAAAAAATTGGGGGTCATCTTCCATTCTGAAGAGTTATATTCATTTTAAAAAGGCCTTATTTTTTACCATTTTTAGCACTTTTGTACAATTAATGTGCGCATTTTGTCATTTTTAACGTGCTCGTATAGCACTATTTTAAGTCGAAATGGACTCAAATTTGGTGAATGTACTAAGGAAGATGAGTAGAATGCAATTTGTACAAAAAATTGGTATTTTTTACGCTTTCTATGTACGCACGCGCAAAAACGTGTTTTTGCGCAGTAATTTTTTAAAACACGCAAATGGCCTAATTAATGCTCTAAATTGATCAAAACATAATTTTGAGCTTTTTAAAATTTTAACGCGCGATTCCAAGCGCATGACCTTGAAACGCGCGAGTTTTTATTTGCTAATATTTTTACCCTTGACCTGAAGTTTACGTGTAGTGAATTTCATTAATATGTGATAATGAATTATGGAGATATGATTGATAATGTGATTTCACAAAATGGCGTATACGTGACGTCACGGATGAGTGATCACGCTGAAAAGCTTATTATGTCTAAGTTAAAGTATTTGAAAGACATTGTGTAATTTTTGTGATCATTGCTATTCAACTTTTTGAGATATTTGTTACACAAAAAGTGTACAGAAAGAAGAATAACAATAATAAAGATTTTGTACAATAACAATAGGTGATCATTTTATTCTAAATGATCACCTAATAAAGATTTTATACAATAACAATAGGTGATCATTTTATTCTAAATGATCACCTAAGATCACCTAATAACATTTCTACCCTGGTATTCAGTATTGCTTTCATTTTGTAGCTTACAGATATTTCACAGTAAAGGAATACTCAGTGTATAACAAAATCAATGGCCATATAGATAAAATAAAAAAGTGGACATAAATTGAAATAAAAACACATTTCTGCAGAAACATGAATTGTTAAGTTGTTTTCATGTTTAACAATACAGTATACCAAACCAATATATTGGTAATTGTGAAAAAATTGCCCCTAACCAAATATCGTTAATTCGTACTCCTATATTATGGGATTTCAGAAGTTCAGTAAATTTTTATAAAAATGCAAAATAGTACAGAAGAATGTACACAGCCCTGTTTTACACCTTGTTCAATATTAAAATAATCTTTACATATATCCCCAAATTTTATAAACTTTTGTACATTTGTGTAAAGTGCATCAATCATTTTATAGACAGTCACAGTCCGTAATGCCCGATGTCCAGGCCGCTTTTTTTGTGCAACGCACATATTTTTTGA
Source organism: Antedon bifida (assembly GCF_963402885.1). NCBI lineage: Eukaryota > Metazoa > Echinodermata > Crinoidea > Comatulida > Antedonidae > Antedon > Antedon bifida. Next base: position 14,172,957 of record NC_136228.1, on the reverse strand, counting down.
AAAATATGAAATGCTTAAAATGTTCTGAAACGTGTAGAAAGTTGATCAGAAATTGATTTTGAGCATTTTTAACTTTCAAAGCGTGCATACGTGCGAAAATACCAATGTTCAAAATTTTGCTGATGATACAGGAAGATGACCCTTGACATGAAGCATACGTGTGTCAAGTGGTATTTAAAAATATCTATTGGTTTTCAATTTATAGTCAATCTAAGAATTTCAGAAAATTGCGCATAGTTACGCTACGCGACCATGTTTTCATTAAACCAAAGTTTGTTGCACAACTACATATATACGTGCATCTGCTGGACAAGTTACAACATAACTGCTACCGCCGTTTTTGAGATCTGCATGCAACAAAAAATGAGCAGAAAAATTGAAATTTTTGACAATAACAATAGGCTATCACTCTATGCAGAGCGATAGAAAAACGTTATGAAGATACATTCGATACGATCATCATAAACGCTATATTAAGACCCAAAAAAGTTTTTGCCTTCAATGCTGGAAAATTGTTAAGGAAAAAAGTTTTTGTGTTTTAGCTGATATCATACCTTTTGCTATTTTAAAATCTTTTGAATAGAGCTGCTAGGTCCCCGGAATTGCACTTATAGGGCCTACATGAAACAAAATTCTACAGAACAAGCCCACATACATGCCAACACACCCGTTTTGGCCGGGAGACTCCCATATTTTTAGCTCGTCTCACGGCCAAATATTGTGCTTCTGTTTTTCCACATTTGGTAAAATCATCAATTTAAAGGATTTATCTGTTACTTTTTATGTGATTCTTCTTCATACAAGTACCTAAGTTTGGAGTAAAAATAAAAACAGCTAGGGCCAGGCCTAACCTTCTATCTAGGCCTACTAATCTCTCTAATCTCTTGTATTAGGCTAGACTTATAGTTATGGGTGTAATAGACGGACAATCAGGCCCAGGCGATCGGGGAGCCCAATAATGTTGTAAGACGATAGGGACAAGAGATGATCGGGCACAAAATAAAAATGTATGGTCTAAATGACTCTCACAATTCAAACCAATAAACGATTTTTGTGCTGCCGAAGCCATCTTGCAGAGATGACAAACAGTCGTGAACAGCTGAGCGTAAAAACGGAGAATTTATATATCACAAGAATTAGTAATCTATAGAAATAATAGACATTTGTAACAGAATGTGGATGCCCGCCCTCATGAGGGCGGATGTATACAGACTAAAGAAGACTTTTTGAATTTGACAGATATTATATGTCATATTAAATAGAATTATGATAATATATTATATAAATGATTTCTTTTAATTTATATTGTTACATGTTTATGTTTCGTCATATTTTTGTGAATATTGTGGAAATAAAAATAAATAAATAATACATTTTATAAAACATATTTATTAACAAACTAGTGTACTTCACTTCTATAGAAAATTATTAAATTAATTCACAAAGAAAGACCGAACCATCAACCTAGCGTTGTTACTCCGCATGGTCTATTCTTTGCCGCGTAATAATCCACGCCTGGTAAATTAAGTAATGTTTTTATGATATAAATGTTTGATGTATTGTCCCTTTGACTAATTCCAAAAAAATAAAAATAAAAAGATTTCGAAAAAAGGTGGATCATTTTGAAGTATCATAATAGTTATTAACTTTCACCAAAAATTAGTCGAGAAAAAAATCATTTAACTGAAATACAGATGTTTTTTTGTTTTTCGATCAAAACATATCCCATAATGCAACACGCTTGTTTGGCTACTCTGTATGCATAATCATAAATCATAAAACTTCCTCGTGATCAACCGTGACGAGTTGTAAACAATCCTAATTAGCATATGCTTAATGCATGCTTGTGGTTTGAAATCTTTGGTTACTATCGCTCGCGACGATTTTCCAGGCGAAATGTTAGGTTTAGGTTAGGTTAAGGCGACCTCGGTCGGACTGTCCTGTCCTTAATTAGAGTGTCTAGGTAGGAGGTTGTAGGACGCCCTGGATTCCGATGTCCATGTTGTGGTCTTCATAGAATGAGGTTTGAGATGATTTCCTCTCTGCTTTAGAAATAGTGCCCAGCAAATCTCAATCGTCTCTCTTTGATTTTCTCTGAGATGGGAGGGAGATCACCATATAGCTCTTTGTTGGTCAACCTTTCTTTCCAGCTGAAATGTAATCATACAAAATGTAATCAAACTAATTTACCTGTTAATTATGTAAACTTGTTGTTTTTGGCTCGAATTTTCGACTTAAAGTGAATAACTTTAATATTACTTTGATATGGCCAATTTAAATTTAGAATATTTTGACCTTCATTTTTTGTGTTTCAAGCGACTATACATCTTTAAATTTAATTAATATTTATTTTTTCTACTAGAAACAAATAGATATATGTTATTAAACTATCCTTATGAAAACATGTCAACAACAACGTGCTTTTTATTCGGCAGTTTTTACTAAATAAATTGCATAAAACAAACAATTAAATATCCAAATAGCATTTAATATGCTCTTAGCTTGTAGTTGATAACATGTTTTATCGTGAAAACACTGGTGGTCCAGGTTAGATCGCCATCACAAAAAATTATATAAATCCCAACTTATAGCGGCGCCCTACCGCATGGACAATATTAAAGTTACAGGGAAAACCGCGGATTACTCATTCTTCTGATATTCTTTAGTAAAAACAAAAATAACATGAGTTTTCAGGGGATTTCAGGACACCACGTTAATTAAAGAGTCATACCTCCTGAACGGAGGATCGTATTTAAAACCACACTAAATATTGGTTTACAAGGATATCAGTCACCTTTTATTTTGGTATTTGTATGGCGCTCCACAATCTATCTGCTATGCCATGCTTTTGATCATTTCGAACTAGGGTTAGGTAGTGGCATTGTTAACCCACTCACTATAGTTCATCCCATTGATTATCACTAGTAATAGTAGTGTACAATGACAGAGTATTGACATATTTCATTTTATTATCACTAAATAACCAAAATGGTAATACAGTAGTACCAAGTAAACAGCTGTGTGTTCTATTTATTATCTTTGTTGAACATTAGAATACAATGTTAATATTAAATCTATGGTTTAAGATTATCTATAACAAATTGTATAACAGGAACTCAATAACCAAAACAAACAAATCATTAATACATTTCTACCCTGGTTTTCTGCAGGGGCGGACGCAGGGGTGTTGCCCCAGTTGCCCGGGCAACACACTTAATTTCATACTAAATGTTTTTTTCTGCCACTAAATTAAAATTTAGATCCCATTTCAATGATGCATATATATTAACCATTAATGTCGTTATAGAAGTCCAGGTTTGGAAGAGTCTATATGTAAATTGATTGACTGCAGAGTAAAATTAACCGTGCGCGCACAATTTAACGGCGGTCAGTGGATTTTTTTTTTTCGTTTCTCTACGTCCGTAAAATTAGGCCGCATTTTTGTAGTAATTATGAACGTTCCGAACTTTGAAATAACATTTGTACAGTATAGTGGATAAATGAAAATGAATTTGGAAATTGTGGTTTTACTGACTTACTTAGCATTTATTTCAAAATAATACAATTCAACGTTTTGCTCAATATATTTATAGTAGCAGCTTCACATTTTTTATCTAACTTGTTTAAATTATTAATTTATAGGCCTAGTAATTAATTTGTATTAATTGATCATAATTGCTAGAATAATATTACCTTACCGGAGGGGACTTCCTCTGACGTTCGTATTGAACGCAAAAAAAATGTTATCCTTAGTCGCATGTGTTTTACCGGCGGAAAAAATAGGCGGGATAAATACTGCTGATAGATATTAGAGTGTCATTTCCGGCGAAAACTAGAGGTGCCATTTTCTCGTGAATTTTACGTGCGAGTGTACCATTTCCGGCCACCTAGAGGTGTCATTTAACAAAATTCGCTTCGTCACAGGCCCCATGGCGCAAATAATTCGTTTCTATTATGGCCCTGGACTCTTGGGCAACCCCCTTAAAATAGTCCTGCGACCGCCCCTGTTCTGAATATGTGTTATAATGAACTTTTTATCATAAGAACAAATTGTATAACAGGAACTCAATAAACAAAACAAACAAATCATTAATAACAATTTCTAAATTCTACCCTGGTTTTCTGTATAAATGTTATAATTAACTTTTTATCATATAAACTGTCCGACCAGAGCAATATGTACAAAAAATAAAAAAGATAATAAATGCTTGCTGAAGTCTTATGACTGTATATAGCCCCTGAACCAGACCAGATCAAATGTGAGATAACAAATTACCTCAGTCTTTAATATGACTGTGTGTAGCCCCTGAACCAGACCAGATCAAATGTGAGATAACAAATTACTTATTAGAGGTCCCTGTAGCCCAAAAGAAGATTAACCAAAAATAAAATTTCAAATAAGACCAATTTTGACAAATATAGTGACCCATGAAACCGAAAGAAGAGAACTCAATCAACCAGATCTAACATGGGATACCACATAAGACTAAATTAAGGTATTGTGAATACCTGTTTTAACGCCCACTTAGCGTGTGAGGACTTGTATCAGAATGGATGACACAATTGCAGCAAATGCATAAAATGTCATTAAAACCAATTAATTAATGACATGACTTTCAAATTAGAACTAGCTAGTCAACAGCAAAATAAAAGATTAGGTCTGTTTTAGAATACAGTGTGTAGTACTATGTTTGGACACTAAAAAAAACCAAAATTTGTATAGGAAATCTTTATAGCCTAAATACTTTTGGGAAAGTGAACCAAGCAAACTACACAAGTTTAGAAGAAAATAAAGTGCAAAGGCTTTGCCACTGAGGCTACGTCGAAAAAAATCCTCATGACATTTTATTTAAAGAAATTTAATTTCTTCATTGTAGAAACAAACCCATTTTGAGTAAGAAATAGAAAATAGAAAAATGTGAAACTAGAGAACTAAAAGAGGATAAATTATGTTTTAATAATTTTTCTGTATATAACATACTCAATGTTTGACAATTTCATAGCTAAAACAATTTTTGTCAGAGATTTTTCTTATGAAAAAAAGTACTGTAATTGTTAAGTAGGAGTTGATCAGGAATTGTGTTTTATCTCAGAATCTTTTTAGCCAGGATTGTTTTTGTACTTTGAGAAAAACAAGGGGCCTGATTATTGTTAATGACCGTTGTGTGTTTGTGTTTTACTGTTTGCCTGTTGCCCCTAGATACAGCCAAACAAATCATTAACGTCAGTTTAATATTAACTTTGTATTTAAACAAAAGATAAAGTAATCTGATTGTTTGAAACATGTACAAAGGTTATAGAAATGTTTGGTTATTACTTTATGATCCATTTATTAATAATAGACTAAAATGCACTGCTTCCCCAGGGCTGTTAGACAGGGTATTTGTGTGGGGTATTGTACTACCTTACTTTATGATCCATTTATTAATAGACTAAAATGCACTGCTTCCCCAGGGCTGTTAGTCAGGGTATTTGTGTGGGGTATTGTACTACCTTACTTTATGATCCATTTATTAATAGACTAAAATGCACTGCTTCCCCAGGGCTGTTAGTCAGGGTATTTGTGTGGGGTATTGTACTACCTTACTTTATGATCCATTTATAATAGACTAAAATGCACTGCTTTCCCAGGGCTGTTAGACAGGGTATTGTGTGGGGTATTGTACTACCTTACTTTATGATCCATTTATTAATAGACTAAAATGCACTGCTTCCCTAGGGCTGTTAGTCAGGGTATTTGTGTGGGGTATTGTACTACCTTACTTTATGATCCATTTATAATAGACTAAAATGCACTGCTTCCCCAGGGCTGTTAGACAGGGTTTGTACTACCTTACTTTATGATCCATTTATTAATAGACTAAAATGCACTGCTTCCCTAGGGCGGTTAGTCAGGGTATTTGTGTGGGGTATTGTACTACCTTACTTTATGATCCATTTATTAATAGACTAAAATGCACTGCTTCCCCAGGGCTGTTAGACAGGGTATTGTGTGGGGTATTGTACTACCTTACTTTATGATCCATTTATTAATAGACTAAAATGCACTGCTTCCCTAGGGCTGTTAGTCAGGGTATTTGTGTGGGGTATTGTACTACCTTACTTTATGATCCATTTATTAATAGACTAAAATACACTGCTTCCCCAGGGCTGTTAGTCAGGGTATTTGTGTGGGATATTGTACTACCTTACTTTATGATCCATTTATTAATAGACTAAAATGCACTGCTTCCCTAGGGCTGTTAGTCAGGGTATTTGTGTGGGGTATTGTACTACCTTACTTTATGATCCATTTATTAATAGACTAAAATACACTGCTTCCCCAGGGCTGTTAGTCAGGGTATTTGTGTGGGGTATTGTACTACCTTACTTTATGATCCATTTATTAATAGACTAAAATGCACTGCTTCCCCAGGGCTGTTGAGTGTTAGTCAGGGTATTTGTGTGGAGTATAATACGGTAGTTTAGTTCTGTAGTTATAATGCTTTATATTTCACATGACAGAAGATTGTAAAAATCTGTTGTTCAAATCAGTAAGTTTGTCTAATAACTGCATAAACATAATGTCACACTCATTTTGGTAGAAATACACCAGGAGTAGATCCAGGATTTAGAGGGGACGAGGGCTAATAATAGACTGGGGAAAGAAGCCTAGGCCCCATGGTTCTAATCAAAATTTTAAAATGTCCTTTTTCGCCCAGGCTTTTATAAAGTCTCCCACCATTTAATTTTTCCGATTTCGGACCTCCACATACTAAAACGGCAGTGCAAAAGTACTCTTTTGGTTTTTAATAAAATATGAACAATAAATGATATAATTATTAAATAAAGAATTGTTTATCTCATATAAATATATTTAATTTAAAATAAAGTTCAGTTCTTATTGTAATATCCATTTTTTTTCATCCATAATTGTTATTTTTTTAATATTTTGTATAAAACTGGTAGACTGCTCACAATAAATACATTTAGTGGTTTTTGTTTCATTATGCAATTTATGATTTTTTAAATTAATAATTTATAATTAGGTGATACATTTAATGTAGCTTAAACCATTCTCCATACCAATTTATGATAAATAAAAAAGTTATATTAATGTGATGTGAAGTAAGATAGGCCTCCCTACGGATATCCTTTTTCAATAATTAACCAGTATCAGTAGGCCTATAAATAATATTATCAATACTATTATCACAACATAAAATGGCGTACGCTATAGGCCTCTATTAAACAAACAGAGCCTCCTAATTAGCCTTATAGTACAAATTGTGTTTTATACCTAAACAATTCCTGGTAATCAAAATACAAATTATTACCCTAAAACATAAAATATTATGAATTTGCACTTTTTTTTATAAAGCTAACATTATATTATATGATTAATTTTTGTGTTCACCTTTATTTTACAGTTGTAATTCTACATGTTATCCTATTACTTTACCTACTCAATGTGCAAGGTGTCCTTTAAATTGAGTAAATGGCTCAGCCCAGAGATATAAAGAGTTGAACATTGAATGATTAGAAGCCATTTTGTGTCAAAGATTGCACGCTGCATGCGTGCTCGTTTATTTTGTTCATGCATTATTTTTATCTATGAAATAATGCTTAGATTCCGTTTTTATTTTAGTAATTTGTTTTATTAATGGTCTTGATTCGGTAGCCTATATATATTTTTTTATAATTAACAAAATAAATGCTACATGCAAGTTGGGATAAATCAAAGCTATAACACACATATTCATCCTTCTTTATGGCTCTGTGTTTTTGACACAAACTGCGCCGCCAACTTGATTAAATTTTAGAGACTCATTTCATTTGTAATAATTTGCCTTTATTATTAACAAATATATCCACGACACTATTATTTTATTTAGTCAGCAGAGCATGCATTATGAATTAAAAAATATTACATAGTTATACTGTATATATATATTCTGTTGTTACAAAATAAATGACCGGTAGTACCGCGAATAATTCAAAATCAATCAATCTTATAATGTACTAGCGCAAGCGCACATGCAATTATTCTTTGTCGCAAGTACTTCTGTACACTTTGCACATCCAGTGGCGTATCCAGTGGGGGGGTGGGGGCGGTGTGGTGGGGCGGGCCTCCCCTGTGCCGGGGAAAAAAAATAAAGTTAGGCAAATAAGAATAAACTAATATTCTGACAATAATTGAACTGTAAACATAATTCTTTTGAATGTTTGTTTATTTACATATAATATCATTCCCTTCAGATCAACTATTTTTTATTTTCATTACATCCAACCAAACACGTAAAAAATGTGGTTAAAATATCTTATCATCTACGTGCTAGATTGTTTACTCAAAAGTCTTTGAACGGGCCGGTGACCTTACCCTATTCAACCTTGTTTTTGCAGTTGAGCCTCTCATGACTTGGGATTTGTATGTCTTCCTACGCTAAGATTATATAGTTCCACATGCCATGTGCTTTTTTCTCTAAGATATTGTTATTATAAGTGCCAAAAACCCGGTTTTTTTCTCGATATGAGGCCTTTATTATTCAAATTTTTTAAAGAAAAAGCACACATACCATAAAAAATATCCATTTATTTCATTTTTGGAACAGAATATTCTGTGAGACTCAACTACAAAACCACCATTTTGTGATATGATGTCATCGTAAGCCAATCAAATCTGAGCTTTCTTGTGATTGGCATTGTTCACGGTTGAATGATTTTGGATTCTGGCTGATTTGATTGGTGGATGCGAATCACCCGCAGCGGAATGTTTTCTCTCACGCGTGTACCATGAAGTCATCTCTCTGATCGTTACTACACAAAGTTAGAGCAATGAATTTGTCCGAATTCCGTTAAGTAAACAACTTTATATATTTTATAAGCATTTGATAACATGTTTACTTGATATTTCCAATGGTGATATATAAAATAAATTATTAAAAAACGTAATTATATGTAATTATTGTAACCAAAAATGGCGTAGTTAATAGAATTGTCGACTGAGGCCGAAAATTGTTTTACTTTCATGGCTAAAAACGATCATTTTCGGCGATGTTTTAGACCCTATATTTCGAAAACTACAAGTCAGATTTTTGTAATTCTTTCTTTATTGTTTATTAATACAACTGACTAACAGATGTTTAATTTGGTTTTAATTTTGCATCGTTATCCCTATAAGACAACATGACTATGCAATCCTAGAACATATATTGATCAAGTGTATGTACAGGTAATGACACTAATTTTGTCGGCAAATTGGCAATTCCCGGCCCCCCCAACTTCAAAATCCTGGATACGCCACTGTGCACATCAATAATTCACCGTCAAAAAATTCAATTACATTTTTAAAAATATAAGAAAACGTTTAAGAGAGTCACTAAAAATCAAACATTAGGTGGCAAGGGTCAAAATTTCGAATTGTCTCATATTTTGCACATTGGTAGACCTTGATGTAAGTAAACCTGATGTGTAGTTTGTTTGGTAAAATATCGCTTAGTTTTCGAGAAAATCGAAAAATAACGATTTTCGGCCAATTTTGTTAATTTTTGGTGTATAATTTACATTAAGTTTAACAGCCTCTGGAAGCCAAATGTAGCAACCTAGCGTTTTAATATTTTACACTTACGTTAACTAGCATCTTGAAAATAATTTAGTAAAGTTTCAAAAAATTTGATGAAATTTTAAGATTTTTACTAATTAATTACTAATTAGCATATATAAAACTCTTAAAAAGTAGGTTAAAAACAAACGCGTTTTTTTTCATGTGCGACAAATTTTTTTTAAATAAAAAAATCATCAATCTAAAGTTTAGATACTAATATTTATGAATCAAGTAAAAAAAATTTGGGGAAACTATTTTGCGCTCCGCGCCAGAGCCACAAAGTTGTAAGAAATTCAAAGATTTTATCTGTCGGCAAGATCAATCAGATGCACCTATTGTTATCTATTTAGCAATCTAAGTCGCTTTGAGCTAAACTTTTATTACGCGAAACAAAATTGAAAGATAAACTGAAAGTTCCTGGAATAATTTTGAATTAAGTTGCAATTTAAACACAAACTAAAAATACGTTTCTGGTAAAATTTCAATTACTAATCAATATACAAAATTAAGCAATTAACTAAAAATCACTCGCTTATTCTTTGTCAAACCACATTATTATAAATTATTCCATCCTCTCATAGTTTATAGGATAAAACTGAAAAACACATTTGTTTTAACTTGTTATCGTTTTCCTGTTTGTCGAACCTGGTCGAACTTACTCAGCGAGAATGTTTCAAAACATTAACCACAGTAGACAAAACACTTTACTGCATATATTCGATAGACAACGATATCTTCATTGGCGTTGACAACGGAACTGAATTGTTATCCATTTTAGTTTATGTCTTACAATGTAAAGACGTGTTGAAAATAATTTTTATATATACTTATTGTCTGATGGCTTTAAGTTCAAACAAGATGGAGATTTCATGTTCTTTTAAATCGGTTGTTGGCGGAGCTTGTGGATTCGATAGAAAAGACCGCAAACAGAGCACTGAAGTCCTACCTTTACAAGCATGCCAGAAGGAAATCGCTGCACACAGACACATGTTTAGGTTTACGGGCATCGATAGTGAGGTAGACCTAATTCTTAGTCGAGCAGCCATGTTTACCTTGCCCGCTGATATACATAGTTGGACTGTTTGTCCCTTGCATCGATCGGAACTTGGCTTAGGTTGGTCTCGAGGAAATAACAACAGATGTAGAGTGCCGCCTGATCTCTCTAATCACATCCAAAGCAAAGTAAAGGGACCCAAGTGCGATAGGGGTATTAGCAAAGAAGATTCGCAACTAATATTAAAGAAAACAGGAACTTTCCTGCAAGTTGGTTCAGGTAAATATAATTTAATTTTTATATTTTTATATATTTAATGTAATTTAAACTGTTAAACAAAACCCTGTAAGTAAATGTTTTTACGCTTTTTATCAGGTATCTGTTCAACTTGCCGTAAGATGCTGAAGTCATTGTTACCTGTAACCTCGAACACTGAAACAAATAACCCTAGTCTCGTCGATCAGATGAGCGCACTAACAACTGTAAGTTAAAAAATACCGTACAGTATGACATTTATGAATACGCATTTATTGGCGGAAAGATTAAGTAAATAATGTGTTTCATGTTACTTTGTTCATTTTTTTTCGGATGTTGGTGGTAGGAGGTATATTTTCTGCATTCCCTGCCATTGTCATCATCATTTTATATATATCACGAATCAGTGCGTCAATAATTGAATCAAAGTCAGTAGTAATTTTTTACCAATATTATTCTTATTTTCAGGAAAGTAATAAGGATGAGTTTTACATGTCATTAGCCACTCCAACTTGTCAAACACCGGCGTGTGATGTTATGGATACTCAAATGAGCCTATATCAATTTTGCGATCCAACTTTTGCTTCAGCTACCTCAGAAGATGAATCAATTCAATCTACACCAAGAGAAAAATTAAATGCATTTCTCAATTCAAGGAACGTCAGTCCAATTAGATATCCTTTATCTGCACCGCTGGAGCAAGTTTCAGACCGTACTAAACGTTTCCACATGTGCAAGGCTCGTCAAGTTGTCTCTATGTGCCTGGAAGAAATCGCACCTGGTCAGTCGACTACTCTACTTGAAGGCTTATCAAGTGATAAAACCACAGAAGCTGACGAAAGAACCGATTCTTCTCTATTAGATGCTCTATCAGAATGCTATCTTCATACTAACCACTGGAGTACAAGACGTCAGATTTTATCGATCATGGTTGATAAGGTTACCTTCAAGGAACTGCAGAAATGGATACCTAACTTGACTAGATACCGTTTTAACGTGGCCAAACACCATTTATTGTTACATGGTAGAGGTTCTGTAATTCAACCTCTAAAGAACACTAGAGTATGCGTACAGCCAGGGAAAATTGACCACTTTGTTACCTTTATAACAAGTTCTCAAGTTATACAAGACTTGCCATTTGGAGAAAAAACTCTAAAACTTTCTACAGACAGAGTTATAAAAATCCCAAATGTTGTGCGTAATCTTATCCCAGAACAATGTATTCTTCAATACGAGAGTTACTGTCAAGAGAAGAATTTTCAACCTATGAGCCGCAGTACATTGCGTAGAGTTCTCAGTGTTTGTTCTGCTTCTGTACGCAAATCCTTACAGGGCCTTGATTATATCTCTGCCAATGGTGGAAAAGCCTTCGATGACCTGGAGAACATCGTTGATAAGCTGGGAGATTGCTATGAAATGGGTTTGACTTGGGCCAAACAAACAAACCAAAAACTTAAAGATGCCAAGCGCTACCTAAAAGGTGACTATAAGGTAATAACAATCTTGTTTAAATATCTTGATAACTGCTACAGTATAAATAGAAAAACAATATAATAAAAAAGGCAAAGTAGCGCGTTGTATGTTGCTCAGTAAAGCATGTAAGAAACATTCAAGACTAATTACATTTTTTATACAATTCCTTTTATATATTATTGCAGATTCACATTTCTAACCATTCTGAAGTTGCCGATCATTGTAGGGCGTATGCTCTTAGTTCTTGCGAAGACAAATATTACCAGACTGTCTGTGATCATGACCACAATGCAAGATGTGACAGATGTCGTATATTTCCAGAAGCTTTGTCTGAAATTCTTGAAGCTTTAAACGAAGTGCGCTGCTCTTCTGAAGAAAAAGATGACATGGAGTACGTAATTACACGGTCAGTCCAAGACATCGAGACGTGGAAGGCGCATATCTTAAGATCCATTAACCAAGACGCTGCACGACATGATATTTTAGGAGATTTGAATCCTGGTTGTGCCCTAATTGTTTTAGACTGGGCGATGAAGTTTGTACCACGTAAATACCGCGAAAGCCAAAAAGACTGGTTTGGAAAGCGTGGACTTCCGTGGCACATAACGGTCTTGACGAAAAAGAATAAAGATAGAGAGGTACAGATGCTTACGTTTGTGCATATTTTTAAATCTTGCAGTCAGGATAGTACTACTGTTGTGGCAATCATCGACGATGTGTTGAGGCAGCTGCCATCTATTGCACCCGATATACACTCTGTGTATCTGCGTCAAGATAATGCAGGATGTTACCACTCTGCCCTAACATTACTCTCGTTACCAAAGATAGCGAAAGAAACAAAGATAAAAATCCGACGTATTGATGTTTCGGACCCTCAAGGGGGGAAGGGCGCATGTGACCGCAAGGCAGCCCATATCAAAAATCACATGAATAAATATCTTAATTCAGGAAAAGATATTGAAAATCCAGAGCAGATGAAGGCAGCAATTGAGTCCTTTGGAGGCATTCCTGGAGTGAAAGTCATAGTTTGTGCTTTACCTACTGGTACTATTTGTGCAGCAGGGAAATGGAAAGGCGTGAGTCACATCAACAACATAGAGTTCGGAAGCAGGTCCATGAAGGTGTGGATGGCGTATGGTATTGGTGCAGGACAAAATCTACTTTTGAGTAAATTCTGTGTGCCCTCGAAACTACCCAATTTAATTCATAACAAGGATACAACGTCTGATCAAAATCAAGTATCATTTATTACAGTAAAAGCAAGAATACAAGCCAAGACATCTCATGAAGAACAAGCTGATATAAATGACGACGAACAAATAGAAAGTGAAGAAAGTCCTGGCACCCCCAGCAAACTGTTCTTTTGTCGCGAACAAGGTTGCATTAGGTCATATCAGAGATACTCTTCCCTAGAGAAACACTTAGATTATGAAAATCACAAGAACGCACTAGAACATGAAACACTATATGACAGGGCAATGAAATTATACGCAACACAACTAGAAGAGGGTACTTCTAAAAATCCAGAACCAACAAGAACCAACGATTTGCCACGGTTTGACATTGGCCCCGACCTGCAAATGGGCTGGGCGTTAAAGTCCTCTGCAAAAAAAACCCGATTTTCTGTTCCACAGAAAACCTACCTTATTGATGTTTTTGACGTTGGAGAGCAGACAGGACAGAAAGCTGATCCATGTGATGTCTCACGAGAGATGAGATCGGCCAGGCACAGCGATGGTTCACATCTATTTAGCAAGAGTGAATTTTTAACAGCACAGCAGATTGCAAGTTTTTTCTCACGCTTAGCTAAAAAAAGGAGGACAGATGCAGCCGTTCATGATGATGATGATGATGACGAAGATGATGATTACGATAGTATTGAAGATGGTGACGAAGTCCAAGAAAATGGAGACGATTCAAAAACGGAAAAAGAAAGAGAAATTCAAATTTTGTCGCAAACCGTACTGGACACAATAGGCTTGCAGCATCCAATAATGTTTGAAAGGCATAATATTTGTGAACTGAAAGCTCAAGAAAAACTCTCCAGATTCTCTTTGCCAATGTTGCAAGAAATGTGTACTTCTCTTGAACTTGATACCACAGATATAACCATAAAGCGCAAGAAGCCATACATTGATTTGCTGGGAAAGCTGGTTTCCACGTGCAGTTGCTCGATTGATTAAGGTAGCAACGAAGGTAAAACTGTGTCTGTGAGAATTCTTTAAAATAACAATTTAATATGTGGGACGATTCTGTTGTCTAAATTCTTAGTATTTTAAGTCGCGTTCTGTAAATTTTTAATAAAGCGAAGGGGTGAAACAATGGTAAAACAATAATTTATTGTTTAGGCCACGAATTATTAGGAAATTTCGCACGAGCACATGAACGTTAACGGTTGTCACCATTCTACTCATTTGCATAACAACAGAGTTCAGCGAACATTTGCGTTAACGTACTTGCTCGTTTTGATTTCGCGCTTCGACGGGAAGTGTAGAACGCAACACATGTGTAGCGCACGCAACATACGCCACAAGTATTGACACAAATCACGGAATACCTTGGGTTTAGAGACTAAGCCTAGCCAGGCATGTTTAATCATGTTTTGGTTAACGTTTTTCATTGACGCTATTTTTCAGAAATAAGGTTCTTGACGCACGTAACTAAAGTTTTTCGTAATGCTTGTGCACGCACAGATCAAGTTGTTTACAAAGTGGGCGGAGCTTGGAAAATAGCGTTAACGTGCTCGTGCGAAAACTCCCTATATGAGAAGATAAGAAAATTATGTTGTAAAGCCTGTTTTCCACTAGGCGAAATTATTCGCGCAAATCAAACATTTTCGCGTATACGCGCACGCCCAATGGAACACGTTGTTGATAAAAATAAACTGCGCATGCAAAAAATGTTCAATTCGCGAGAATAAATTCACCTTGTGGAAAACATAACAGGCTTGATGAAGCTAAGCGAGTTATAATGTTGAGCTCAGATAGTAATTGCTTAATTTCATCATGGGTTAGTCGTTTAAATTTTACTATTCAGGACCTTTCAGTTTACCTTTAAAGTTTGTTTCTCATAGTAAAATTTACCTTAAATATGTAAATAGAGAACAATAGGTACATCCGATTGATCTTGCCGACAGATAAAATCTTTGAATTTCTTACAAATTTGTGGCTCTGGCGCGGAGCGCAAATAAGTTTCCCCAAATTTTTTTTACTTGATTCATAAATATTAGTATCTAAACTTTAGATTGATGATTTTTTTATTAAAAAAAAATTCTTCGCACATGAAAAAAAACGCGTTTGTTTTTACCCTACTTTTTAAGAGTTTTATATATGCTAATTAGTAATTAATTAGTAAAAATCTTAGAATTTCATCAAATTTTTTGAAACTTTACTTAATTATTGTCAAGATGCTAGTTAACATAAGTGTAAAATATTTAAACGCTAGGTAGCTACGTTTGGCTTCCAGAGGCTGTTAAACTTAATGTAAATTATACACCAAAAATTAACAAAATTGGCCGAAAATCGTTATTTTTCGATTTTCTCGAAAACTAAGCGATATTTTACCAAACAAACTACACATCAGGTTTACTTACATCAAGGTCTACCAATGTGCAAAATATGAGCCAATTCGAAATTTTGACCCTTGCCACTAAATTACGAATATGTCTGATTTTTGGTGACAAGCACTCTTAAAGTATTTGTTGCTCCTAATCTATACTTTACATGCGTTAATGGAGATAATTTTGACACAATTTGATCTGTATATCATTATCACATGACTTTTAAGTTTAACCCAATGTCGTAACTCTTTATATATTGCTCTGGCTCCGCCCATAATTGTTCGTTTGCATTGGTTGAATAGGATTTATGATATCTTCCTAACACTATCTTTGTTTATATGAAGTTTGCAAACGATAGATAGGTAAACACCATTTATATTTTCTATTATAGGTTAGCATGCAAGACTGATTAGGAAGTCATGTGACGCACAAAAGCAGTGACAATTATAAACACCTTATAGTCAAGTAGCGTCTGTTGATGTAGAGCTGTTCAGTCGGACTGATTTACCAGTGGATGGAGGATTGTTTCCAGGGTAGGGTACCAACAATTCTGTTGTTCAGATTCAGTTATAGTGTGAGTTTTTATATTATTTTAAAGGAATATTTAATTTGACTTACAGAATTGTGCTTTGTTTTATGACAATTACATGAATAGCAATACTGTACTTTGTTTGGAAATGTTAGTTTATGGCAACCAGTTGCATCCATTGAAGTGTTTCTCAACTATTTTATTTTTACAGCAAAAATTGCAATACAATTAAATTACAGATTTTAATTCGAAATTCAGAGGCTTAAAAGCTAATCTTGGTGAATACTACAAGGGTGATCACTACCTTTTGCTCAAATTCTGCCTATGTTATCACTTGCCTTTCAGGCCTTTCGTTTAATAGCACATGAATTGTTCAATAAACTTGTGGTAAAATGTTAATATCAAACCTACTAATGTCTGTTGTTGGAGAGTACAAAAGTCACAGAAGTTAGGCTGCTGAATATCTTGTACTAAGTATACTTTGAACAAAACATGTCTGACGTGAAAATAAAAACAGGTGTATTAGCCAGATAGTACAGTGATACGTCTGTATTCTTAAACCAGACTTTAGTTGTAGTTCGAACTTCGACTTAAAAAAATGCTAATTCGAGCTACGGGGCTAGCCTCCCCGGCAAGGGGAATATAATATACAGTACAAATCGTTCCAAGTTCACTTCAGAGGGTTATTATGCACTTTATATGCATTCATTATGGCCAGCGATCTAACTACTACAATAGGTACGCTCTGCCGGTGTCCCTTTGTACGAATTGTTCAACATTGGGCCCATTGTGGTTTTCGCGTGATATCATGTTCCATCCAGGGACCAAAATGTGTAGTGTAGTTACTTTCCAGGTGAAGTTTACCGATGCGTTACTTCGTGTACTGTGTATCGACGTACACTACAGCAAAAACAAATTGTGTTAATTGTTCGTATGTTCACCAATTTTTTAATTTACGATTAACCCTCTGTAACGTGGGGCACCTAAAATAAATATTTCATACATTACTAAACAAAAAACATTCCATTTTCGCTTAGCCAACAACATCTTATTATAGCCAAATTATTAAGTTTGTCCTGTATGTCATGAACTTCTCGTACTCGGAAGTCCAGATGTTATGCATGCATATACTTGCAAGGTATACTGAATTTCCCGACTGAAAATGGTCTATGCTTGTGGACGCACCCCTCCCCGCCCCCAAATTAAGCCAAACGGACTACTTTTTTAAGCCTCTAGGCCTGATTTTATCAAATTATAAGATGCAATTGTTGAAGACTTGCAGCTCTAGTTTTCAAAATTGTCTTAGCTTAGCCCCAACCATAAAGCTGATCATAGGTACTTATGAATTTCATTTCATATTTCGAAGTACAATAAGTGCATTTTCCGAGACCTAACAGCTCTATTGTTGAAAAATTTCTTAGCTC
This sequence comes from Antedon bifida, assembly GCF_963402885.1. NCBI lineage: Eukaryota > Metazoa > Echinodermata > Crinoidea > Comatulida > Antedonidae > Antedon > Antedon bifida. The sequence continues at coordinate 14,155,140 of NC_136228.1, read as the reverse complement.
CATCCAAACCACGGTTGTCTGGTTCTGTAGACTTGTAATTTCGTTTCATAGTATCAATGTATAATTGCAATTTCCGGGGACCAAGCAGCTCTATTTTTAAAAATTTTCTTACAGATCAGCTCAAGGTGCGTATTTACAATTTTTGCACCCCTAGACAGCAACCAGCCACGCCTCTGCAATAAACAATATACCTCTTGGCCTGTGGTTACGTTTTACATTCGCATATATTTTCTATGCTACAATTTACCCGATAAATATAGGCATATTTTGAACTTTAAAGGTCACTTTGAAGTGACACAGTCAACGTGCATCGGTTTTTTGCATGCAGTATTTTATTTATGAAAAATGGAAAAAGTGGCTGCAATATAGGATAGATATTTTGTGCAGTAAGGTTAATTGCAAATAATTTCACCAGATTCCTTCCCACCATGCATTGTGTAATTTGAAAAATCCAGGGTATTGATTAATAACAATGATTTGCTGTGTTTATGTGGGTCTGTTACCCTAGCAACAAGATATTCAAGCAAAGCTCATTTCAAAATAGATGGTTCATAGATTATGTAGTATGTAGAATATTAACAAAATTGTTGACCAAATAACTGATACGTTTTTCTGATACTCACAATTGCCTAGAGGGATGTTTTTAGTCGCGTGGACGCGACTCTATAGTTCACTATGTCGGTCGGTCGGTCGGTCTGTCTGTCGGTCCGGTATCACTATGCGTTTTAGCACGCGACTTATGGCTGTTGGCCTTGTTTTCTGTTTTTTTGGGGTGTAAAGTATAGCTGCCAAACTGAATGGCAGCCATTTGTTGTGTATTAATTAAAGATAAGTCATAATTGCCATTTGGGAAAATGAATCCACAAAACAAGATATGTCAATCAATTAGTATGAACAAAATAATTTTTTAAATATTTATAGATGAGACCATGGCCAGTTTAATATTAACTTGGTGATAAACTTAGATTTTACAATCGCACAATGTACACAATATGCTTTATTTGTACAAGTATAACAGTTTAAAAATCTAAAGTATAATATGTTGCTAGCACAGGAGTCATCTTCATTCAATAACGCCAACATACAGGTCATCTTCATGCAGTAACACCAGCATACAGGTCATCTTCATTCAGTAACACTGGCATACAAGTCATCTTCATTCAGTAACACTGGCATACAAGTCATCTTCATTCAGTAACACCAGCATACAGGTCATCTTCATTCATTAACACCGGCATACAGGTCATCTTCATTCAGTAAAACCGGCATACAGGTCATTTTCATTCAGTAACACCGGCATACAGGTCAGCTTCATTCAGTAACACCAGCAAACAGGTCATCTTCATTCAGTAACGCCAGCATACAGGTCATCTTCATGCAGTAACACTAGCAAACAGGTCGTCTTCATTCAGTAACGCCACCATACAGGTCATCTTCAATCTTTAACACCGGCATACAGGTCATCTTCATTCAGTAACACTGGCATACAGGTCATCTTCATTCAGTAACACCAGAATACAGGTCATCTTCATTCAGTAACACCAGCATACAGGTCATCTTCATTCAGTAACACCGGCATACAAGTCAGCTTCATTCAGTAACACCAGCATACAGGTCATATTCATTCAGTAACGCCAGCATACAGGTCATCTTTATGCAGTAACACCAGCAAACAGGTCATCTTCATTCAGTAACGCCAGCATACAAGTCATCTTCATTCAGTAACACCGGCATACAGGTCATCTTCATTCAGTAACACTGGCATACAGGTCATCTTCATTCAGTAACACCAGAATACAGGTCATCTTCATTCAGTAACACCAGCATACAGGTCATCTTCATTCAGTAACACCAGCATACAGGTCATCTTCATTCAGTAACACCGGCATACAAGTCATCTTCATTCAGTAACACCAGCATACAGGTCATCTTCATTCAGTAACACCAGCATACAGGTCATCTTCATTCAGTAACACCAGCATACAGGTCATCTTCATTCAGTAATGCCAGCATATAGGTCATCTTCATGCAGTAACACCAGTATACAGGTCATCTTCATTCAGTAACTTTTTTCTGTTTAAATTGAAGTTTGCTGCAATATAGGATAGATATTTTGTGCAGTAAGGTTAATTGCAAATAATTTCACCAGATTCCTTCCCACCATGCATTGTGTAATTTGAAAAATCCAGGGTATTGATTAATAACAATGATTTGCTGTGTTTATGTGGGTCTGTTACCCTAGCAACAAGATATTCAGGCAAAGCTCATTTCAAAATAGATGGTTCATAGATTATGTAGTATGTAGAATATTAACAAAATTGTTGACCAAATAACTGATACGTTTTTCTGATACTCACAATTGCCTAGAGGGATGTTTTTAGTCGCGTGGACGCGACTCTATAGTTCACTATGTCGGTCGGTCGGTCGGTCGGTCTGTCTGTCGGTCCGGTATCACTATGCGTTTTAGCACGCGACTTATGGCTGTTGGCCTTGTTTTCTGTTTTTTTTGGGGTGTAAAGTATAGCTGCCAAACTGAATGGCAGCCATTTGTTGTGTATTAATTAAAGATAAGTCATAATTGCCATTTGGGAAAATGAATCCACAAAACAAGATATGTCAATCAATTAGTATGAACAAAATAATTTTTTTAATATTTATAGATGAGACCATGGCCAGTTTAATATTAACTTGGTGATAAACTTAGATTTTACAATCGCACAATGTACACAATATGCTTTATTTGTACAAGTATAACAGTTTAAAAATCTAAAGTATAATATGTTGCTAGCACAGGAGTCATCTTCATTCAGTAACGCCAACATACAGGTCATCTTCATGCAGTAACACCAGCATACAGGTCATCTTCACTCAGTAACACCAGCATACAGGTCATCTTCATTCAGTAACACCATCATACAGGTCATCTTCATGCAGTAACACCAGCAAACCGGTCATCTTCATTCAGTAACACTGGCATACAAGTCATCTTCATTCAGTAACACCGGCATACAGGTCATCTTCATTCAGTAACACTGGCATACAAGTCATCTTCATTCAGTAACACCAGCATACAGGTCATCTTCATTCATTAACACCGGCATACAGGTCATCTTCATTCAGTAAAACCGGCATACAGGTCATTTTCATTCAGTAACACCGGCATACAGGTCAGCTTCATTCAGTAACACCAGCAAACAGGTCATCTTCATTCAGTAACGCCAGCATACAGGTCATCTTCATGCAGTAACACTAGCAAACAGGTCATCTTCATTCAGTAACGCCACCATACAGGTCATCTTCAATCTTTAACACCGGCATACAGGTCATCTTCATTCAGTAACACTGGCATACAGGTCATCTTCATTCAGTAACACCAGCATACAGGTCATCTTCATTCAGTAACGCCAGCATACAGGTCATCTTTATGCAGTAACACCAGCAAACAGGTCATCTTCATTCAGTAACGCCAGCATACAGGTCATCTTCATTCAGTAACACCGGCATACAGGTCATCTTCATTCAGTAACACTGGCATACAGGTCATCTTCATTCAGTAACACCAGAATACAGGTCATCTTCATTCAGTAACACCAGCATACAGGTCATCTTCATTCAGTAACACCAGCATACAGGTCATCTTCATTCAGTAACACCGGCATACAAGTCATCTTCATTCAGTAACACCAGCATACAGGTCATCTTCATTCAGTAACACCAGCATACAGGTCATCTTCATTCAGTAACACCAGCATACAGGTCATCTTCATTCAGTAATGCCAGCATACAGGTCATCTTCATGCAGTAACACCAGTATACAGGTCATCTTCATTCAGTAACACCAGCATACAGGTCATCTTCATTCAGTAACACCAGCATACAGGTCATCTTCATTCAGTAACGCCAGCATACAGGTCATCTTCATTCAGTAACACCAGCATACAGGTCATCTTCATTCAGTAATGCCAGCATACAGGTGCAATTTAATTGTCGTAGCCTTTAATGCAAAGGTTTATGTCTGATTAATTATGTTTTACCTTTCATATTTTCAGAACAGAATGTGTAGGCTTACTTTTACACTAGAAGCTATCAGTATTAATAATTGTTAAATGAACACACTGTATTTTTGAAATGGAAAGGTACGGTTTTTTTTTTTCAAATCCAACAAAAATAACCAGATTAAAATGTTTGAATAGTTAGCAATACTTTAAAACTTTCTTAAAAAATTATGAAATCATAAATATTACAATTAAAGGGCTCATTCTCATCATATTATTATTTCCATCAATCGTCATTTTCATAAAATAATGTAATAATTCATTATTTCTTACATTTCAACAGGAACAAATTAGAAAAAGCTTTGTTGTGCAACAATGATTTGCAAACAATTAAACAAATTTGTAATACGCAACCAGATCTTGTGAAATCTATCGATAAGGTATTTAAAACAAGATGTACATTATTTTTATAATATTATCAAAGAAGAAATTCTTTTAATTAAAGTTTAAAATTATAGAGAATGTAATTTTCTTTATTAGTTATTATAACATTTTTTTATATAATGAATTACAATTATTTTGCAATATCACACTAATGATGGAGGTATAACCTGCATGCACTGATTAACAACATTAGGCTAAAAATAATAATATAAATACACACTGATGATGGGGGTATAACCTGCATATATTGATTAACAACATTAGGCTAAAAATAATAATATAAATAAATCAAAGCTTAGCAGAATCTAAATGAAACATAACAAGACATGATTTTGTGAAAAATGTTAAAATGAGAGAAAGTGTGTACAGTGTACAGTTACCTATCGAATAACATAAATCTTTAATTTTCTTAATGAAGAAAAAAAATCTTCATAATAGTAACTATGGCAAGCCTCAGCTGTCTGAAGTATTCAAAATATTATATTATTATATCATGTTTTATTATATTATATATTGTATTGTAATGAATTATACTTTTGCATTATATTACTTGGTTTTAGCATTATATTATACAAATTAATGTATCAGAATACATTATATTATATCTATTTCTAATATATTATGTGAAAAATGTAACAAATTATTGATGTTTTGTATTATATTATTTGGTTTTAGCATTATATTATGAACATTTACTATTATATTATTAATAAAATTCATTATATTATGATATAATTGTATTATATTAAACACATTTACCTTACTTTATAACATACAACATTATTATATTATACGTATTCGTTGGTTATATTATTATTTTGTAATGATGTTATTATATTCCTGTTCGAAAGGACTGATTGGATACTTATACGTCACGGCTTATCCCACTTCTTCTAACTCTTTCACTCCCTCCCCCTGTTCACTCTAGCAAGAGCAGCGGCAGGATCTGAATTGGGCTATGTGTGGCTATTGAAGGACCACACCGCCGGACAGCTACTATTAGGCTAATACTACAATACAATAATAATAATACTACAATAACTACTATTGTTACTACAACTAGCTAGGCTCTAGACTAGCTAGGCGTATGTATGATGTTCTACTACTAGTAGGCCTAGTCTAGGCCTACTAGTACTAGGCTATCCTGACCTAGGCCTAGTAGTAGTAGGGCCGGGCCTGCTGCCTTAGCCTTACGCTAGGCTACTAATCTACTCCTACTACTACTAGTCAGCAAGCCATGATGGGTACGATGAGTGAGCCAACATTTTGGGTATGAGTACGAGTTGGCATGGTTACGGGTTGACCTGTATCCTTCTAGCTAATCTTACTACTAGGCCTAGGCCTCGAGTAGGTCTACGCTACCTAGTCCGGCTACAATAATGAATTGTCTTTTGTTTTACAGCTTTATTGATAGCTGAGTTCAAATCTGGATTGCGACAGCTTTTTCTCATTCTCAAACAGATTTCCTTATCATGTAATAAAATAATATATGAATTTAACTGTAATATTGTAATGTATACATAATATTAGTAATTGCCATTGCATTTATTATTATTAATTATATATTATACAGTTACCCATTAATTATACTATAGTATCATTTCCTTGTTATATTTTGCAATATTTTCTTCATAATTCTACAATTTTGTCTTTCACAGCACAAAATATCATACTAAATCATCACACACCAAGTCTCATAAATCTCTACTGTATTTCTCCAAGCTACTCCAGCTACATGGTATTGCCTTGAGGCTAAACTACAAGGTATACTGGCACTACCATCAGTCCTGGCCCGTCAACATGGTCCACATTAATGGTCCAACACATAAGCACAGTCATACTACTGATTCAAAATAGTGAATTACACCCTGTGGTCAAAGGCTTTATTTGCTCTTATGCTTATTTCCCCCAACATACAGAGTACGTAGGACTTCCAATTTGCTTTTATACCTGTTAATTTAAAAATCATTTATGCCTATTGTTGCATAAAGTATCACATTTAGACTGTAAATACTGGGATGATCACCCTAAATTTTCTTTTTCAATTAACAATTTTATATTTTACAGCTAGAAAAAAACACTAAAGCATCATACAGAGTTTGTTATTCATAACTGTTGAATTGCATCCCAATACATAGTATTAGTACCTATTGGTATTATTTCTAAGAAGACAAAGGCAGATAGGTCCATATATACAGTACTCTCTTATAAATAGATGTATCTCTCCAAACTACTCTAGTCTAAGACAAGAAATAAGTTGTATACACCTAGAGGACTTATGGTAGTACAGTCGATCGCCCTCTCACTGGCTCGGTCAACATAATCTATGCCTAGATTATTACATTAATTAAAGTACAATATTACAGATATTTTTTTTTTTCACAGAAATCAAAGTTATGTGTATAGAAAGCAGTACTCGTATTAAAAACTAAGCAGGTTGTACTCTTGAACGCAAACTGGCAGGATATTTTGAATATTTTTTATTGTTGAAATGAATGGAATCCTAACTTCATTTTCTACGAACTGGAGACGAAGACATATTACAACACTTTTATTTAAATTTATTTGAATAGACCTCCATGTAAATTCATTAAAGGCTACATGATTGTTTTATATTTTGATATGTGATAGTAGAAAATGTATAATGAGGACTATGAATCTGATATTTACTTTTAAATTTAAAAATTATTACAATACCTATCTACCTTTCTGATATTGTTACTATTATATAATATTTTTTGAGGCAGCAATAAAAAAAAAATTTAAACAATTAATTTGACTTATACTGTACTATGTTAGTTCAGGAGATGAAGTGTGTGTGGGCAGAAACTGGTGGGTGTGTTGGAGGTTGGTGGTGTGAGGTGTATAGTTGTCTCTTTAAGACCTAAATTAGATGTTTTCTGAAGAGAAGAAGTAAGCGGATACGCTTTCAATTTTAAACTCGTTACCACCAGCATTATAAATACAATTTTAAAAAGATGAGAATGCAAGTAAATATAAGATTCATAGTCCTCATTATACACAATGATTTTCTACTATCACATATTAAAATATAAAACAATCATGTAGCCTTTAATGAATTTACATGGAGGTCTATTCAAATAAATTTAAATAAAAGTGTCGTAATATGTCTTCGTCTCCAGTTCGTAGAAAATGAAGTTAGGATTCCATTCATTTTAACAATAAATAATATTCAAAATATCCTGCCAGTTTGCGTTCAAGAGTACAACCTGCTTAGTTTTTAATACGAGTACTGCTTTCTATACACATAATTTTGATTTCTGTGAAAAGAAAAAAAAATCTCTGTAATATTATACTTTAATTACTGTAATAATCTAGGCATAGATTATGTTTACCGGGCCAGTGAGAGGGCGATCGTCTGTACTACCATTAGTCCTCTAGGTGTATACAACTTATTTCTTGTCTTAGAGTAGTTTGGAGAGATACATCTATTTATAAGAGAGTACTGTATATATGGAACTATCTGCCTTTGTCTTTTTAGAAATAATACCAAAAGGTACTATGTATTGGGATGCAATTCAACAGTTATGAATAAAAAACTCTGTATGAAAAGCAAATTGGAAGTCCTACGTACTCTGTATGTTGGAGGAAATAAGCATAAGAGCAAATAAAGCCTTGACCACAGGGTGTAATTCACTATTTTGAATCAGTAGTATGACTGTGCTTATGTGTTGGACCATAATGTGGTCCATGTTGACGGGCCAGGAATGATGGTAGTGCCAGTATACCGTGTAGTTTAGCCTCATGGCAATACCATGTAGCTGGAGTAGCTTGGAGAAATACAGTAGAGATTTATGAGACTTGGTGCGTGATGATTCAGTATGATATTTTGTGCTGTGAAAGACAAAATTGTAGAATTATGAAGAAAATGTTGCAAAATATAACAAGGAAATGATACTATAGTATAATTAAGGGGTAACCGTATAATATATAATTAATAATAATAAATGCAATGGCAATTACTAATATTATGTATACATTACAATATTACAGTTAAATTCATATATTATTTTATTATGATAAGGAAATCTGTTTGAGAATGAGAAAAAGCTGTCCCAACCCAGATTTGAACCCAGCTATCAATAAAGCTATAAAAACAAAAGACCATTCATTATTGTAGCCGGACTGGGTAGCGTAGACCTACTCGAGGCCTAGGCCTAGTAAGATTAGCTAGAAGGATAGGCCTACAAGTCAACCCGTAACCATGCCAACTCATACTCATACCCAAAATTTTGGCTCACTCGTACCCATCATGGGCTGGATGACTAGTAGTAGTAGTAGTAGGAGTAGATTAGTAGCCTAGCCAAAGGCAGCAGGCTCGGCCCTACTACTACTAGGCTAGGTTAGGCCTAGCCTAGTACTAGTAGGCCCAGCCTAGGCCTAAGTAGTAGAACATCATACATACGCCTAGCTAGTTGTAGTAACAATAGTAGTTATTGTAGTAGTATTATTGTATTGTAGTATTAGCCTAATAGTAGCTGTCCGGCGGTGTGGTCCTTCAATAGCCACACATAGCCCAATTCAGATCCTGCCGCTGCTCTTGCTAGAGTGAACAGGGGGAGAGAGAGAAAGAGTTAGAAGAAGTGGGATAAGCCGTGACGTATAAGTATCCAATCAGTCCTTTCGAACAGGACTAATAATAACATCATTACAAAATAATAATAATATAACTAACGAATACGTATAATATAATAATGTTGTATGTTATAAAGTAAGGTAAATGCGTTTAATATTATACAATTATATCATAATATAATGAATTTTATTAATAATATAATAGTAAATGTTCATAATATAATGCTAAAACCAAATAATATAATACAAAACGTCAATAATTTGTTACATTTTTCACATAATATATTAGAAATAGATATAATATAATGTATTCTGATACATTAATTTGTATAATATAATGCTAAAACCAAGTAATATAATGCAAAAGTATAATTTATTACAATACAATATATAATATAATAAAACATGATATAATAATATAATATTTTGAATACTTCAGACAGCTGAGGCTTGCCATAAATAATGATAATTAGGATTTTATAACATTATTTAGCAGTAATTGTACATAATGTCTGTTGTCATTATTTATAAACTTCATGATTACGATTCCTTTCCAGAATGGGAACACTCCATTACATCTATATCTAACATATGGAACACCTACCTTAGAAATAGTGACGTGTCTCATTCAGCATGGGGCACCAGTAGCATGGCAAAATAAGGTAATGTACAGGGATTTGCTAGTGTAATAAGCTAACATTATATAGATCTGCTGAAGTAAACCATTTAATGAGAGAAAAAAGTAAGCACATTAACAAAAATTAAATTTGATTAAAACAAACCAAATAAAAAAATAACTAAATAGTTATATATGATTTATGATAACTGATTTAAAGTGTACAGTTACCTATCATATAACATAAATCTTTAATTTTCTTAATGAACAAAAAAATCAATTTTTTTGATATATTCAGTTATTAATTAACAATTATTGACAATTGTCTAATTAATTGTAAATATGAAATAAAATGCGACAACTACTAAACAACTAAAAATGTTTATGTTAAAAAGATTAATAGAATCTGATTTTAATAAAAAATAATTATTAATTAAAAACCTGCTCCCTCCCTTACCTTACAAAAAATGCTTCTGTCAGTCTATCTAGCTAATTATGAACATGGCCTTAAAGAAATCCTTTCCCAACCTAGGATCTTTTTGTGCAAACATTTTGCCACAAAAGGAAGAGAAATGTAAACAATGTTTTGTTAGTTTTCAAAATCTAAATTGTTTGAGTAATGCAATTTAAAAAAGAAAGGTAATATAATCCTTTTAAGAAAAGTTCCGTCTCTTATCTTATGACTTCTTTGGAAAAATGATTTCTCGTTAAAATATAATATACTAGTAAGTGCTCATAGATGCTTCTCGAATACATGAACTTTGGTAAATAACTGAAAATTGCACTGTACACAAGGCAAATAAATACAGATATGATGGAATTTATGTAGTCAAATATAATTGTCATCCTGAGAATTACCTTAATTTTGTTTATTGCATGGTATTGTTCACCAAATTCCTGTCTTGGTACATTTGATGATGGGATGGAAGGCTTCATGATATGATATGATCTTCATCGAGGCAAATGATAAATTTGTTTTGATCGTCAATATAGTACACTGGTTTTCATTAGGTGTTAAAAATTAGTACCGAAAGTATGTACCAACTTTCTCTACCATTGGGTAAAAATTCTAGAAGTTGCACTTAATTTACTGAGATTACCCATTACGTAAATTTATATATAAATTCATTAAACTGCTTATTGGCCTCATATTTTAAATATCTGAACATTTGTTTGTACAATTTTATGAAATATGTATTTTATAACGTTCAAATTTTGTGATTGATATTGTACAGTAATTAGATTTTGATGATTACTTACATTAAGTAATAGGCTAACAATCACTAGATCTGATCCATGGTAATATATTATATTTTGTTCTCATTTATCAATAATGACAATTAGGATTATTTACCATATTATTTAGCAGTAATTGTTTTTTATATTGACAAAAGAAAACAATTTACTATTTTGCCAATGTTAAAAAATAGTAAATCTACGTGTTGTTATGTGATGCTCTTTCATCCTATCTCTAGATGGTAAATGTTTGAGCCATGATATAATACTGTATGTATGTGATGCGTAATTAAAGTGTGTTATATTGTATTTCAATAATTTCTCAAAACTACTAATACTAACTAAACCCATTTTTTTAATAGGAAGGAAATACACCTGTATCTGTTTTAGAAAATAACAGGCAGATAGAGAGGGAAAGAAAAACTGAAATTTTAAACTTCTTAAAAAGTAAGTGAAGTTTTAATTTTTAACATTTTAGGATCAACTAGTTTTCATCACAAACAATAAAGATTTGATTTCTCATCCCAAATGAAGAAGAATGTCCAGATAAAAAAAATTAACATTTATGATATATCATTCACAGGTTTATGTGCCAATAGATTAAATAATTCAGTGGGATAGTAGTATACATGGAAGTTGTGATATGTTGCAAATGTAAAAACCTTATTTTTTATGATTTGAAAATTGCAAATAAATTAGAAAAATTATTTTGCCATTACGATAAAAATAACACAAAAACGCAAACTTTAAAATTCCTTTGAAATAAAAATATTAAATAAATCATTTTTCAAATAAAATCAATCTCTTTATTCAATACATCAAAACAGTACACATAGCAAAAATAAAGAGATTTTAATGATGATGATTTTAAGATGAAAGGGACCTTCAATAAACCTCAAGGGGCTTTTGATAGGAGGCTTTACTTTAAACTAGTTACAATAATCGGACGGGGGACATGCATGTTAAGGAATATTTGAACTTTATTAATTGCACATAAATGTAAATGTAGATTTTCTTTTTTTTAAATGTAATCTATTTTATATATAATGCTATGTACAATTGGTATTCGCATTTAAGGCAAACAATTTACGATAGGAGGAGATAAATATTGAATATAAAAATCTAATTTTCTTGTTAAATCCCAGTTTTTGTTTCCACAATGGATGAATTTCCTTCACACATTTTAAAGCCTGCTTAAGAATACTATTTCTCTGTATGTTATTTTGAAATATCAGAAAAGTGTACAAAAAAGGTGAAAAACATTGTTGTGTTTTTAAAAATTCAAGAATTGTCAGCACGTACATATTTTTTCACAAACTGTGATGACGTGATTTGTGAACTATTTGATTGGTCAGTTGAAGTTGAACTCGGTTCAATAATTAAAGATTTTAACGATTTTTGATGTTTTTACCTCATCTTCCTGTAAAATCGTTGTATGTAAATGGGTGGCTTGTCAATGACATTTAAAAGAATATACGACCCCCCTCACCCCCCCCCCCCCCCACAATTTTCCCCTGTATACAACTTCCCAAACAAATAGTACAATTAAGCAAAGCAATATGTAATATTTGAGCAGTTAAATTATTGAAAAATTGAGCTTCAGAAAACAATAATACCATAGAGTACACACAGAATAATAGAATATTATACAGATATTGCCTGCTTAGAGGTTAAATATAAGATTTCCCCGAGGGAATGATATTTTGTTCGAGGAAATATATTTGGGGCTTTCAAGGTATTGTTCAAACTCGATTAGATAGCTACTCTTTAACACTCTCGGCGTGGTACGGCAGAACAGCACTAGTTCCTCAATTGTACACACACGCATCACAGACCAAATTGATACGCCCTCATCTTTTAGTATTTTATTCATGAAGGGGGATCTCCTAAGAGAATCTATTATATATATAAACACATCAGGCACAGAACATGAATTCTAAACCGCCCGGTGATATACTGAAATTTAATCAATTAATTTGAAAAAATAAAGATGAGGAAATCTGTGAGAAACTGACATTCGAACCCAGAACCTTCTGCTTGATATATATAGGCCTAAAAGTATCATTTTGAAGATCCTATTTGTGAATTGATATACCACAAGATGAGGAGCATCAAAAACACTGTCCAATCGGACACAAGAATACCATAAAATTGCCAGTAGTCTAAGGGTAGTAGGATGTCCGCAAATCAAGCAGAAGATTCTTATGTTGAATATTGGTTGGATTGTTTTTTTTTTCTTATTCTCAAAGATTTCATCATCTTAATTTTTTTTATATTATTTAATTTCCAGTATAATATCACTGGTCAAGTTTTTCTATATAAAATTTTAAATTTTTTTATTGAAATAATGATTATATATTTTATTTGTTATAGGTGATGTTGAGACATCAAGACAAAATCTAGGTATGTTATATTAATTATGGTAATGATGTAGATTAAGTCTGTTTTCACCTTGACCAGAGGAAAGGTATGAGCCAATACGTTTGAGGCAGATACTAGATGCAGGGGCTGTCAGCAGTTCTGATTTTAAATGCTTGATGGGACCTCCCAGACGGTCTCCCATCCAAGCTCCAACCAGGTCCAACATTGCTTAACTTGGTGATCAGACAAGAAAACCGGTGTTTCAACATGATAATGCCGTATCATATCATGTAGTGCATGAACAAACAATAAACTGAATACAATTTGTAGAATTTAATTCACCACCATTTCTATGGAAAATTATACAATAAAGGGCGCCCTTAAGTACCATTTTGTCTTGCACTACTTATTGTACTACTATATTCCTGCCCAATGTGAATAGTTATATGGTAAGCGCTGGCAATGTTGCAGGCATCTATACCAGCATCTATACCGGCATTTTTCCAGCACGCCTATGAGAAAGGGACTTTTAAACCAAGATACATTATAGCAAATAATTTTTAGCTTTAAGTATTTAATGTTTAATTTGTTTTATCACATGCTGGTACAGGTCCTTCCAGTATAGGTGTGTCTTCTGGTACAGGTGTATCAAACCGAGGCATTCGGCAAGGTAATATTCACTCTTTAGTTACAGTACTACTTACATTTAGAAAAATATATAGAATAAATTTATGCTTATTTTTAAAATAGGCACTGGAAATGTCTTGAATATGGGACCTACTATTCCCATGAACATAGACTGGAATTGTGTAAATTATATTGATCAATGTATCTGACTGACTGTAAATTGAACCCGAGATATGACTTACTTTGAGTTTTAGTTGATAGAAGATTGGAATATTTTGTTAGGAAAAAGTTTTTTTATATCAGTGCTGTCATAGTTTTGTAAGATGTTTTTATCTATAGAAATCACCTGGTTTAATAAGATATATATAATATATTATATATAATAACATTAAAATGGATACATTTAAATATGTTTTGAACATACTTGTTGATGGTATTAATTTCTTGACTCAATTCTTAGTGATATGTTGAGTTAAAGGTTATGGTTACTCAATAATAGTATAATTGTTTGTTGCAGAAACAAAGAATCCATTGGAAGACAAATTCAACAAGTTAAATTATGATCTCAGTAAAGTATTTATAAAGTATCAGAAAAGAAATAATTTTTTGAGATGTTGTCTCTTTGAGCACATTGCATTACAGGTCCTTGGCAATAGATATTGCATAGCAAATGATTATTTCAATGAACTCTCTGAGAAAGGATATATCAAACCAACTGATGTTGGTCTTCTGCTAGAGATTGCTAGGCTATCAGAACTTAAAGATGCTAAAGAGTTTGTAGAACAATATATGAGGGACAACAATGTTCAAAATACTGATAGACATAGGTTGACCCCATATAGGAAAAGATTGTGCAAGGCATTGACACAGTTTAACCCAAATGAAATCAATAAGATTAATGCTTTTTATAAGTTGGAATTATCAACCATTTGGGATGTCGCATTTGAGTTAGAGAGCAAAAGCAAATTAGTAGATGAATCACAGAGAAAGGAGTTTGCTAACATTCTTGGACCAATTCCCAAGAAGATACTTGGTATGTACAATATTTTTTGTATTATGTAAACATGCTCTAAAATAATTGTCTATAGAGTAGGTGTTGTTAGTAAAAATATTAGTTTTTATGAAAAGGTTTTTCTGGTGGTCTTTATTTTACACTGACATACTGTATTGATAAGAAATACTAAAAGTACAGTACATTTTCTCACATCAGATCAGACCATATGTTTTAGTATGTGGCTGCCTTGAATGAAAACTTCAAAACTATTGCAGAGAAATTCATTTTTAATGCTAATTTATTTTTAAAAAAATAAACAACAGACAAAATAGCTAATAGTATTATTAAAGACACCTTCCCTACAATTTGTGACGTTTGTAAAAATAATACATACATATTACTTTAAAAACATTAAACCAGGTCATTCCTTGTCGTAAATGTACGTTTTATGGTAAATTATGATAAAAAGTGAGAAACAATGCACTACCTAAGTAGCTCGCGACGATGACCTCTCGTGGACGGTCTTTAGGCCTAGCCTAGCTAGGCTTAGTTTTGTAGGCCTAGCTGGTAAACATCGGTAACGTACAAACATCGTACGCTAGCTATATACCTAGCCTGATGTTGTATAGTTACTGCATTAATTGTCTTTCTATTTTTGCCACACTCCGTTGATACAAATTGGGGAAAACCCGGTATTTTCGCTGAAAAGTTAGGAGTCTTCCATTTGTTTTGGCCTCACGATCGATCGAAAAGTGGGTGAATTACATACGAAAAACAAAAATATCAATCCGCGCGCAATGCATTTTGGGATTTATAGCGGGCCGCTATAATTATTAGAATTGGCTTATTTTTCACATTTTTAACCATTTAAAGACGAAAAAAGTTATCGCAATAGGACCATATAGTATTATTTTAACATTAAATATAGTTTGTGATCTTAAATTAGATCTAAAAATTGTAGGGAAGGTGTCTTTAATGTCACCAAGTTGATTTAATGATAGATGATACCACACATACTGACATGAAATTATTACAATATTAAAAAAAAATCTTATCTCTTCACAGATGAGCAAGACAATACAGCGACTACTACACAAGCCAGTGAACAAGGTATGATCCATTGATGATACAGTCAAGTGTATAAATACTAATTTACATTTTGTCAAACCAAAATTGAACTGTTCACCCCTGTTAAAAAACCAAGCATTATTATTATTAAACTATCTGTTTTTTTTAGCTTAACTCTTTCACTGCGTGTACCCGGTATTACTAAGTATAAACAAATGTCGTTGAACTGCGGTATACTCGGTATTACCGGGTATGAGAACAATTATTATTTATTTGCATTTGCCTATAATATAGCACCCTCTATAGATTTTTGATAAACTTGAATATTTGCAATTCATTAAAACTAATTTTTAGCACAACATGTGCCCTCTATAGTTGTTAATATCGTCTTGAAATTTCTATTTCAGCTTGCGCCCTCTATCACATGTTATTATTATTATAACTTTGTAATTAAAATTATTTTAACCATGGAAAGTTATATTATTAACTACAATGACACATAAACATTCTCCAGTTACCAATTTACCCACCCCAATAGAACAATATCATGTTCATTCTGCAAAAAGAATTCTGAATTAGTCATTAGTTTTTCTGTAACAAAACATTTTATTTATATAAAAATAATTCAAATTTGTTTGATATTTTTATTCGTTACACATATCTTCATCAATATCCAGTGGGAAAACCATATTCCATAAAAATTATAGAAAAAATAGTTTTTATAATAAATTGATAAAAAACAGAAAATCCAAAATAGATGTAATGATGTCATTAATATGCAAATTAGCTTTTTTTTTTACTTCCAACCATAGACCAACCTTTTAAAATAATTAAAAAATTATGTCATTTATTCTTTTTTGCACATTTCTTAAATGCATATATGCACATAGCTGGGACTAATGCTGCGCAGTGAAAGTGTTAAATCAACAAAAACAATTTCAATGAAGTAAATGTTTGTGTATATTAAATAATTAATAATTTATTGCCATCTGCCACAACTTCCCATCTTATTAAAATAATACTAATGACAATGGCAGTAAAATAAGAAATAATTGATTATACATATAATATTTACACATTTTTTCATGATCGTTCTTAGTTTCTTGGATCTCTCGAGCGTTAAAGTGACATGCGGACTTAAAGTGTTGTAGAACCCACTTGAAAAAGTTATGGGTTTTGATGCTTCAATCCAGCCTAGGACATGTTTTTGCTGATTAATCTAGGCTTTACACTAAAGACACAATAAATTTAATTGTTTTTATATTATAATTTAGTTTGACTTACACTTGTTGTTTTGAAATATCAGAAAATTTTACAAAAAAGGTGAAAAACATTGTTTCGTTGTAAAAATTCAAGAATTGTCAGCGCGTACATATTTTTTCACAAACTGTGATGACGTAATTTGTGAACTATTTGATTGGTTAGTTGAAGTTGAAGTTGAACTCGGTTCAATGATTAAAGATTTGTAACAATTTTTAACGTTTTTACCTCATTTTCGTGTAAAAATCGTTGTATGTAAATGGGTGGCGCGTTAAAAGAATATATGACCTGCCTCACCAGCAAATAGCACAATGCAAAGCAATACATAACATTTGAAAAATTGAGCCAGAAAACAATAATACTATTGAGTACACACAGAATAATAGAATATTATACAGATATTGCCTGCTTAGAGGTAAAATATAAGATTTGACATCCCAGAAGGAATGATATTTTGTTTGAGGGAATATATTTCCCAAAGCACGTAGTGCTGAGGGAAATATATTCCATCGAACAAAGTATCATTCCCCGCAGGATGTCAAATCTTATATTTTACCGATATAAAAGGCGATATATCTGTTATATTATATAGCCAACAACAAGTTTAATATCTACTGGGTTGGGTAGCTAGGCCTTCTTTATGTAATAAGCCTGCCTAGTTAGGCATTGCATTCACCTTACCTTGCGAAGAATAATATACAGATAATTACTAATTAATGATTCCTTGGCAATAAAATATTCACGTAGGCCTAGGTTGTTTAAATTAACAGAAGAATTTCCATCAATAAGCCTACTAATAATATTATTATTATCAGGTAGGCCGAATAAATAATAATTCGTCTTCTTCGAGGAGCTGAATCACCGGATTTTCAGCGTGATGTGCGTACCAGGTTACTACCGTAAATGAGGGCGCTTAATTAAAAATTCTTAGTAGATATAGCTCTATATCTATTAGCCTTAAAAGTTATCCCCTTAATAGATATAGCTCTATTACCTATTAAGCACCTACTAATAAGTAGATTTTAGATAGATTTCAGATAGTTCCTAATAGGTTTTACCTCATTAGCATAATTCAAAACCCCCACTAATAGTGTTAGATAGATTTTTCACTATTTTTAATCTGTGAGTAACACAGTTGTATACATCTATCTATTGTCTACTTATAATAGCTATACAATGGGTTACCAGCAACCTATTAATAGACATAAAAAACTGATAATAGCCAGTAACTGTTAATAAACTATCTATTTTATACAATAGATAGATATGGACTACCAGATAGCTATTAGAAATCTATGAGTATCATATCTATCTATCTACTGTCTACTTATTATAGCTATACAAGGCTACCAATGACCTATCAATAGACTATAAACAAAATGATAATAGCCAGTTAAATATTAATCAACTATCTATTTTATAGCTGGGAAGTAGTCATTCCATCGTTGACTCATTGAGTCAAAATCCTTAGTAGGCGAGATAAAAAGGTCTACTAAAAAACTACTAAAAATAGAGCTATTTCTACTTAAGTCTACTTAAATCTACTAATTTTTTTACTATGGGTAAAACCAATAGACAAATTCAAACTCCTCCATCCCACCCCCTTCCTCCAAGCCCCCACCCACCCCAAGTTAAAAATTGCAATGTAAAAGATAGGACATAAAGTTAAGTTTTTAGTCCCTCACCTCCAACCCCTAACTATTTCGAATTCCTGGATCCACAACTTTAATTGACCGCTGTCATGGCAACGAAGGCAAAAAATTAAAATGAATGTTGTAGATATGCTTTTTATTGATTGAAGTGTCTATTCATGGTAAAAATTTGAGAGAAATCTTTTATCAGAAATTTTTTACATCTGCCACCAAATCTTTGATTTTTACAGACAATGGCTCTGAATAGGCCACACTTTACTTCTTTTTTTTAGAAGGTCTTTTTTCCAATCAAATCAATCTACTTTCATCAATACATCAAAACATTACACATAACAAAAATAAAGTGTATTAAATCTAATGAAGATGAAAGGGACCTCCAAGAAACCCCAAGGGGCATGTGATAGGAGGCTCACTAAAATAGTCACAATAATAAATAAACAATAAATAAATAAGTAAAATCCTGTTTAGAAAAATAGGCCATGATAGGATCAACAGGGCATGCGCATTGTTAAAAAATATTAACTTTATTAATTGCATATAAATTTTTTTTTTTTAAATGTACTATAATCTATTTTATATATAATGCTATAAATATTAAAATTTGTATTCGCATTCGAGGCAAACAATTTACAATAGGAGGAGATAAATATTGAATATAAAAACAAAACATTTTCTTGTTAATCCCATTTTTCGTTTCCACAATGAATGAATTTTCTTCACACATTTTTAAGCCAGCTTAAGAATACTATTTTTCTGTATGTAAAATTAAGCATCATATATGTGTTATTCTAAACACCAAGTCCCACAAAGCATAACCAAGCTCTACCAAGTGTATAAAGAACAGTGCCCTTATTGTAGGCCTTTAAAAATGCAATTCAAGGTCTATATTGGCAAAATTCAGCCCAAACCATGGTGGGCTCAAGTTCAAGTTATCGTTATTGTGTTTTCACACAGGTATAAAAACAAAATTGGTTAATGGTCATAAAACAGAATATATATAAAAACATTTAAAAAGTTCAAGGCATATTAAAAACTTACGATAGGTGGTCAATAATTCCTACTGCCAAATTATGAATCATACCAGTTATTCATTTCAGGATTACTTCATTTTCACTTTACACAGTGAAACCATCCTAATCAACCGTATGTTGCTAAGAAACGATTTAGATTCAGGAGCATAACGCCTATATGTTTGGATGAGTTTGAATTCCACACATTTTTTAGGACATAATTAATAACTGTAGTTGTTAACTGTATACATTTTAGTTAAAAAAATACATTATTATTATCCAGAATGAATGAGGTTTACCATTTTCATGTATAGTCGATTGCTTGTACACAGTCACCCACAAGCTTTAATATAACCTTATATTACATAGCCTATGTAAATACGTGAACGTGATTGGTTGAAACTGCGTCACATGACTATCGCTGCGAGGATCGTAAATCGTATATATCCTCGAGAACGATGATATTGACTGAGTAATTTTCGCGTAATTATCGTGTCCCCTGTCATTAATCATATACATTCTCGAGTTCGATGATATTGACTGTGTAATTTTCGTGTGGCAACACTCGCGTTCGCCGATAAATAAACAAAAGTCATCTACTGGATTTGAACTCGGGTGGAATTGTCACTCCATCGCAAGACAACGCTTCCACCGTTGCGCCACGCAGCTTGCTTGAAGAAATTATTCGTCTAAACTATTTAAACTATGCATACATAGCGCCCTCATTTGTTATTAGTCCTCCCTAAATGTGATGAAACACCGTTTGTGATTGGTCAATACTCACGGTAGTAACCTAGTAACTAGTACGCGCTGAACATCCGGTGATTCGGCTCCTCGAAGAGAAGACGATGAATTGTTTATTCGGCCTACCTGATTATAATATTATTATTAATAGGCTTATTGATGGAAATTCTTCTGTTAATTTAAACGACCTAGGCCTAAGTGAATATTTTATTGCCAAGGAATCATTAATTAGTAATTATCTGTATATTATTCTTCGCAAGGTAAGGTGTCTAGGCAGGAGGCTTGTTTACATACAATACAAATACTATAGAATAGGAGGCCTAGCCTAGCTTCACCCAACCCAGCAGACTTGTTCTTGGCTATATAATATAACAGATATCGCCTTTTATATCGGTAAAATATAAGATTTAACATCCCCTCGGGATGATATTATGTTCTCGGGGAATTATATATCCCTCAGCTGCCGCTTCGGGATATATATATTCCCTCGAACATAATATCATTCCCTCGGGGATGTCAAATCTTATATTTCACCTCTAAGCAGGCAATATCTGTATAATATCATTGAAAGAGTTTAAAGATACCATATGACAATTCAAGAGTTTTGCCAAGCTGTGACTTTTAATATAGTGTTTTTTTATGAAAATATATAATATGTAATATTTTTGTTTTGGGTATTTTTTTAGATTTACCAAGTACTGTTGATGAGCAATTTCAAACACAATTTCAGAAACAGACAAGTGACGAACAGAAAACAAAACTTCTTAAGCCAGAGAGTGGTGAGTTTAAGAATCATAAGAGCTGCTGTATGTTTTATGATTGTATCTAATATACAGTATAATTTACCAGAATTGTGATTAAAATGGGATTTCAGTAAATAGAGAATTAGACGCTATAAATAAAAAAAACAGTATATCTGAGCGGTACTGTAAAAAGTCGAAAAGTGTGCAACTGATAACAAATGGAGAGATTTTTTTTATCATAATTGAAACAATCAGTTGATTGTTTCCATCCAAAATACTGTAATAATGGAATGGAACTATTTTGTAAATTTATGTGGCATGCTGGCTAAATTTTTGCTTGATTGTTGATTTTTGTTGTTGACTTTAATTACTCCAGATGTTTTACAAATCTTAATCAATTTTCAGATTTTTCAACTGATATTGCTGCTCGTGAATTAGAGTATCAGGAAGCGTACAATGAAGCTTTGAAAGGAGGATATGTCAAAGTCAACCTTGGAATGCTTAAGGTGATTGGACAGGAAGGAGTGGGTAAAACATGCCTCATCAATGCATTACTAGGAAAGAAGTAAGTACTAGTTGGACAGTAAAATTGACATTACAAAATACATGCAGGTACTACCTAATTACAAATTGTCTATAGAACAAAGTAATAAATTTTAACTTTGTAGTTTTAAAAAAAGATAATTTTAATTGTTGACTAAATAACTGATTTAAAATGTATAACTACTACTGTTATCTATAATTAAAAAGAGAAAATGGCATTTTACAGCACTTAAAAATGACTGACATTTTAAATTATTATATATATCTCAGGTTTGAGAAAGAACACAACATTACAAATGGAATAGCAGTGATAAGAACAGCAAGCACAACATGGAAAGAGGCTAATGCTGATAGTGGTAAACATGAATAAAAATTAGCAATTACTCTTCCCATCATCATAGGCTATGTAACAATATTCATCTCATTATCATAGACACAAACAGGCCGAATGGAATTTGGTAAATGCATACAACAATGTCAACAGTCATATTTTCACATACATACTTTACAATCCTTGTTATGATCCTTTAACGCAAGCTATTGTTTGTTGATGTACTGTAATTGTAATTTTACTTTAATTAATCAATCAATTATTGTCACCTATCAATGTATCTGCTGTAATAATATGTGCAAATGTCTTTTTTCTCTAGGTAATCCTTTAAAACAGTATACAAAAATGGTCACTGACAAAATGAGAGAAAAGAAAACTGTAAACGTATGTCAGTAATAGTGTAATAAAAACATAAAATGAATAAAGTAGCACCTACAGGACTATTACAAACCACTTAGGCTTTCTTTCTAAATGAATCAATGAGGCATTATGAGCAGCTTTTTCATTTTTTTTCCTTTTTAATCCAAAAATAATTTGGTTTTTTGTTTGAGTGTAACTAATATTAGTTTTCTCTTATATTAAATTGTAAACAATACTGTATTTAACTTGAATAAACATTTATTTCTTTTTTATATCCATTTATTTTTTTTGTTTTATGTGTCAGATTGACATGAAACCACCTACAGATGATGACAACAATGATTACAAAAATGATGGTATGTAACTTTCTCTTAAATTCTATTTATTCTTACATTTTTGTAGTAAAAGCACTAATAAATAAGTCTTGCAATTATCAGTTTGCAATATCTGTCATATTAAGTTCATAGTTATGTGAATTAGATTATTAATTCGATTTTCCAGTTTAATGTAACTAAAGAAGTATACAATTATGTTATCAGATTTATAACTTAGAGGCAACCTATTTGTGTAACAATTAGAGAAAACTTGGCGGCGGCCATCCCCCTCATAGACATCATCCACAGACTCTGTACATGCAGGCTTGGTGGGCTTGTTTGATAAGTTTCTTAATTAGCAACGTTAAAAAAAGATGAACTAATTAAAACCGTAAAAAAGGCTTTCAAACTTGCTTATTTTTTTTTTATGAATCTAGAAGAATCAAAGTGAATTCACAGTCTACACCCACTATATAATATACATAAATATATACTGGGCATATACAAAAGTGCAGATTAATATTTTGTATGTATTACCGTATCCTTTCATATCTACCGTCCCCTTTCGCTCACCATCCCGGTAAGAAAGCTCACTATGATGATAATGAAGACAACTATACTCATAGTAACTTTTAACTGATTAACTATGATAAATTAAAATATTAAAATAATGATGCTTGTGACACCATTTTTGGAATGACCAAAACACTTGTTTCCACTACAGGTGCTGATGCAGCTACTCAAGCTGTTCCATTTGATACAGATCAACAATTAGATAAGGATGTAATCAAGGAAGTTGAGGAAAATAAGGAGGAGGTTTTGGAAGAAACATTCAACATCTGGGACCATGGGGGACAATTAATCTACCATGGTCTACATCGGGTAAGTAGGTTTCTGTATAGTTTGCATTGATTGTATGGCCAATGTATAGTTGGTCGTCTCCCGGTGTTCTGATCTGGTGGGCGCTGCACTGCTGGCTGCCGTTGGTCAGTGGAGGGCCTAATCCAAATTTCCTCAGTTTCCAGTTAAGCTTGAGGACAACTATTAATACCTTTACCTTTTACCTTTATGAAAGTCTTTATTATATATTAAAGTCCACATACAATTAAAAATAATATTTGTTCATATGTTGTCAGAAGGCCTTTAAGAATATTAATCAGTTACTATTTAAATATTTTTGCAGATGTTCATGACACTACAAGCACTATACATTGTTGTGTTTGATCTCAGTAAATCCTTGGATGATCTTGCTACTGTCATTGATTCAACTGGAGTAAGTATTTCTAGAGCATGGCAGCAGTAAGGTATTGTGATGGAACAAGTCTTCTAATTTATAAGAACAGTTTGACTATTTTAAAAGATTTAATATTTCATACCTTCCAGATAAGGTTTTTAAAAACTAAGCATTTTAAGTTTAACTGTGGTTAATTGTTCTGTAATTCTTTTCAGAAGAAATTTCAACATCATTGGACCAATCTCCAGTTCATATTATCTTACATCCTGTCAGTTTATTCTCATAGTCGTATTGTGGAAGAAGATGAGGAGAATGAAGTTGACAAACCAACTATCCTTATTGTGGGTACACACAAGGGTAAGCTTGGTAAGACTGAAAAACAGCAAAATTATGAGGTTAATACTTCTTTTGTTTCTATATTATTATAAATAGCCACAACCAAAGATACATTGCAGTTGTAAATGTATTACTTTAAATAAATTACAAAATTGACACATTTTTATGATATAGGCGTAAACTGTTATTAAAATTATTTACAAACAGGCAGAAAAGGTGTTTAAAATTATTCAAGATGTGCTTAAAACAAAACCATATGGAAATCATGTCTACCACAAATATTTTGCCATTGAAAACAGCCAACCAACTACAGATAAGAGCTTTATTGATCTCAAACAAGTTATTGATACACTTATGAATGCTTTAGAACAGCCTTTTCCTTTAAAGTGGATGCGTTTTCGATGTGATCTACATGATCTAAGAGGACAAAAACAGCCCTTCTTTTCTTTGTGTCCTTTAGAAGAGGTAAATGTTAATTGTTCTTTTTTTTCAGAAAAGAACATTTTTGAAAATATTAAGTCGCAAGTTTCTATCAAGTATCTAAAAAAAAATTAACGTTTCTAAATATAAGTACCCTTTAATTAAAAAATGTCCATAGCCAATTAGATTACAATATCCAAAATCATATTTTCATCACAGATATTTGCAGCCATTGTTTTATTTATAAATTGTGTGTTTGAAAATACTGAGGTAATTAGCCATTAAAATTCAATATTTCAAACTATTTTTTCATGTAATACCCACATGTTACAAAAACTGAATATGATTTCATATTTTTTTATTTAATTCTGAATAATACTAATTATTATTTCTTTTAGATCAAAATTCTGACAAGTAAGAATGGTATTGTTGACGAAAAAAGCAAATCAGGCCTGCTTAACTTCTTGTATGATCTTGGTGAAATTATTTACTTGCCTGACAACAAATTATTAAGGGATAAAGTGGTGCTAGATCCGATGAGGCTAGTTGAAATTGTCACCAAATTTGTAACTGTGGTTCCCCCAAAATATCCCGTAAGTAGACTCATAAATGTCTTGCATTGTAAAAACGTGTTACCGTAGTATAATTACTCCTGTTCTGTGTAATTTATTATTCCTTAGCAACGAATTTGTCGTTGATCAATTTATTAGAGATGCTTAACATTTTCTATAGATAAAATAAAAGTATGCTGTAAGGCATCATTTGTAATTTACTGTAGTTTTTTTAAGTTTTAATTATTTCACTTTCAATATTCTGCTTTCAATCTATTATAATTGAAGCACTAGAAAAGCAAACTAACTTGGAGTAATTTCACAGTTTACCCTTTCACTGCGTGTACCCGGTATTCCCGGTTATAAACATGTCGTCAAACTTCATATAACCATCATTACCGGGTACGGTATAAAACTATTTTCCTGCACTACAAGCGACCTCTATATTTTTTAATATCGTCTTCTGTAATGATGTCATTAGTATGCAAATTACCATTTTTTTTACTCCAAACCGTAGACCAACCTTTTACCTACCACAAAAGTATTTACAAA
The DNA here is from genome assembly GCF_963402885.1 of Antedon bifida. Taxonomy (NCBI): domain Eukaryota; kingdom Metazoa; phylum Echinodermata; class Crinoidea; order Comatulida; family Antedonidae; genus Antedon; species Antedon bifida. The sequence goes on along the minus strand of NC_136228.1, from coordinate 14,129,153 downwards.
ATTATCTCATTTAGTATGTTTTTGCAATTTATTAAAAATCACCTGTCTCAATGTTACGCACAGTGAAAGGGTTAAACCACAATACTGTATTATACCAACACATGGTTCATTCATATTCTAAATGCTTACTGTATCCATTTCCGTCATCCTCACAACTGTTATAAACACAAAATACGATACATGGTTGATAGTTGGTGTTTTTTTTAGCCCGCTATATTTAGAGGATCTTTTGATAAGCTTGACAAAGGCATACTGGAAGAAGACTTGTTGCGAAAATTATGGAAAGATAGTAAAGTTGATGACGGAAAGAATTTTGAGTTCCTTGTAGCACTGATGATTCAATTCGGTTTCATATGTGAGAGAAAGACAACCAACAGCCAAGATGTGGCAAGTACATCTATAGTAGGTTATGTTTCTTTAATCTTTCATTTGATGCATGTAAGATTTAGAATAAAAAGTATTATTCTAATAGTTTGGATTTAAATGTTCAGACAAAGTTTGAATAAACTTTCTAGTGAAAATGTCTAAATGATAGAGTATCTTTAGTTTGTAATAATAAGTAATCTAAATGGCATTGTTACGAATTAACAATTTCAGAAATCAGTTGGAAAACGATCCTTTTTTGTACCACTGCGACTTGCTATCAAGACAAGTCAAGTGAGACAAGTACCTGATGATTCACAATCTATCAGCAGACCTATCTATTACGACTTTGAGGGATATCTGCCAGACGTATTGTTTCCGTATTTAATTATTGAATTCCTTAACAAATTTCAAAAGGAAGGAGTTAACCCAATACTCGCATGTAATTATGCAGAACTTTACCTGGACGAAAATCATCATGTGACTTTGTCTATTGACAAATTTATTACTAAGAATGATGAGCGAAAGTTCTTGTTAAAGGTAATATATAATCTCTAATGTTCAATAAATATCACTAAATTATGAAAGTTAAATATTGTTGCTTAGTCTTTCCCTGATCTGTCATGTCAGAATCTACTTTAAATGCATATAAAACCAAAACTAAATTCTGATAACAAAACATTACATCTATTTTTTACTTTCTAGATGGCTATTAAAAGAACAGATTCTTTTGATGAAACGAGTAATGAGGAACCTTCAGCTGAAGCATGTAAATTGGTATGTATCTATACCAGTTACGTTATCTATCTATTTGGAGGTAGTTTATGAAAATACACGTAGAAAGTTTTCTCCTCAATTTTTTGTCAGGTTTGCTTGATGTCTGAAAATGTCTGCATATATACAATGTATACTGATTTTAAAAACCAATTACATATTACTTTCCAACATTGCATTGTATAGTATAATAATGAATGTTTATGAGATGGATGGTAAGAATATTTGATGAGTTGAAAGATTGACTGCACTATTTTTAACAAAGCAGAGCCGAAAATAGAGCAGTCAATGAATAACATATTCTCTCCATTCAACGAATACAAAACATTCATTATTTGTTTTATAACACACCTATTTTTTATTAAATTTATCCATCGTAAATCAGTGACGAATGTTAGGCCCAGGAAGCTAGGTCATTTAAAAAGGCGGTGATCCAACTTTGGACACGGAGTAGAACCGTAAACAGCGTAAACAAATTACATCCATGTTCTCTTTTATTTTTGTAATTGAATTGTAAGTAATTTTAATATGTATACTGCCTATTTATAGATTTATTCCCAATCAAGTTTTCAGATTTACACCATAAATCTAAAAACATTGCCTGCCTCACATTACATAAAATGTCTAACTTTGTAAGCTACTGCACCATTGATGCTTTCATATTTGTTAATATGATATGTGTTAAATTCAATTAAATTCAAATCAACATTCAATTTATATCTTTAGGTTTTGTCAACAGTTGAGAAGTCATTCGAGCAATCTAAAGATGGTGGTAGAAGAGGGATTCCATTCAAGAGATGCATTCCTTGTCGGTGTAGTGATCAATTAGACAAAAAGCATTTTCAAATTCTTAAAGATTTCCAATGCAGGAAGTTTACGTGCACAGAAACTGGCAAGTCTGTTACGATGGATGTCACATGTTACAAGCGGCTGTTTGGAGGTAAGAGTCATTAAATTTATTTATTTTTATTAAGTACATTTTCATTAATACACTACTTTCTTCATGAAGGACTCTCACTCATCCCTAGAGCACAGGAAACTGAAAAACAAAGGGCTATTTCTGTTCTATAAACAATTTGTGACCTATTTCTGCAAAAAAGTGACATGTTTAAATAATTATAGAATAGAGAAAAAGGATACTGTACCTTATTTGAAAATAGACATATTTGATAATACTCTTCCAGTAGTAGTACAACATAATCATTGCTGTGATATCTTCATTCCTCTTACCAATAGTAGTACTATCAGAATCATTATTGATAATCTATACATATGCTGCTATTAGCTGTGATATCTTCATTCCTCTTACCAGTAGTAGTACTATCATAATCATTATTGATAATCTATACATTGTTACAACTTGCTGCTATTAGCTGTGATATCTTCATTCCTCTTACCAGTAGTAGTACTATCATAATCATTATTGATAATCTATACATTGTTACAACATGCTGCTATTAGCTGTGATATCTTCATTCCTCTTATACCAGTAGTAGTACTATCAGAATCATTATTGATAATCTATACATTGTTACAACATGCTGCTATTAGCTGTGATATCTTCATTCCTCTTACCAGTAGTAGTACTATCAGAATCATTATTGATAATCTATACATTGTTACAACATGCTGCTATTAGCTGTGATATCTTCATTCCTCTTACCAGTAGTAGTACTATCAGAATCATTATTGATAATCTATACATTGTTACAACATGCTGCTATTAGCTGTGATATCTTCATTCCTCTTACCAGTAGTAGTACTATCAGAATCATTATTGATAATCTATACATTGTTACAACATGCTGCTATTAGCTGTGATATCTTCATTCCTCTTACCAGTAATAGTACTATCAGAATCATTATTGAGAATCTATACATTGTTACAACATGCTGCTATTAGCTGTGATATCTTCATTCCTCTTACCAGTAATAGTACTATCAGAATCATTATTGATAATCTATACATTGTTACAACATGCTGCTATTAGCTGTGATATCTTCATTCCTCTACCAGTAGTAGTACTATCAGAATCATTATTGATAATCTATACATTGTTACAACATGCTGCTATTAGCTGTGATATCTTCATTCCTCTTACCAGTAGTAGTACTATCAGAATCATTATTGATAATCTATACATTGTTACAACATGCTGCTATTAGCTGTGATATCTTCATTCCTCTTACCAGTAGTAGTAATATCAGAATCATTATTGATAATCTATACATTGTTACAACATGCTGCTATTAGCTGTGTTATCTTCATTCCTCTTATACCAGTAGTAGTACTATCAGAATCATTATTGATGATCTATACATTGTTACAACATGCTGCTATTAGCTGTGATATCTTCATTCCTCTTACCAGTAGTAGTACTATCAGAATCATTATTGATACTCTATACATTGTTACAACATGCTGCTATTAGCTGTGATATATTCTTTCCGCTTACCAGTAGTACTAGCAATTTATAATTTATTTAATAATCTCAAGTTAAAGTTAAAATAAATGTTAATGTTGGAGGTTCAATGTTAATAGGGCAGATATTTATAAAACATATTCTTATATTTTAATAAGTAATATAATTTTATCTGTCACAAACTTGTTTGTGTATTAATAGTTTTAAGTACAGTATTACAATTTTTTTTTGTATGAAAAGACTTTAATATGTGGGTAAGGTTTGGATTATCACTATAATGCAAGAACATAGACGCAACATAAGTAATTTGACCAATGACAAGTGAAGGATTAGATAGGTCTAATATTAGCTGTGTATTGCAACCTATATCTTTGTATTTCATCCATGTGAGACTATAGTTAAACAATGTATGCAGTGGAACCCCCACTGTCAATTTTCCACCACAGACTGTACAAAGGCATTGCATTATGTACTATAAACATTTGCCTAATTCGTAATTGTACATTTTAATAATTTTTAGGCAGTAGTGATGAGGACCAAAATAAAGGCACATCATCCAGTCACGAATCTCAACCAAGAGAAGGTAAGTTACTATTAGATAAAAATTATGATACGAGAAGAGTTTCTCAACCTTACAACTTTACTTTCTTTATGGAAACACATGGTATATACCCCTAACCTGACTTTACTAGTGTTTATTTGCACTCTTCAAACCTTACAACTTTACTTCCTTTATGGAAACACATGGTATATACCCCTAACCTGACTTTACTAGTGTTTATTTGCATTCTATGCAAACCTTACAACTTTACTTTCTTTATGGAAACACATGGTATATACCCCTAACCTGACTTTACTAGTGTTTATTTGCACTCTTTAAACCTTACAACTTTACTTCCTTTATAGAAACACATGGTATATACCCCTAACCTGACTTTACTAGTGTTTATTTGCACTCTTCAAACCTTACAACTTTACTTCCTTTATGGAAACACATGGTATATACCCCTAACCTGACTTTACTAGTGTTTATTTGCATTCTATGCAAACCTTACAACTTTACTTCCTTTATAGAAACACATGGTATATACCCCTAACCTGACTTTACTAGTGTTTATTTGCACTCTTCAAACCTTACAACTTTACTTTCTTTATGGAAACACATGGTATATACCCCTAACCTGACTTTACTAGTGTTTATTTGCACTCTTTAAACCTTACAACTTTACTTTCTTTATGGAAACACATGGTATATACCCCTAACCTGACTTTACTAGTGTTTATATGCATTCTATGCAAACCTTACAACTTTACTTCCTTTATAGAAACACATGGTATATACCCCTAACCTGACTTTACTAGTGTTTATTTGCACTCTTCAAACCTTACAACTTTACTTTCTTTATGGAAACACATGGTATATACCCCTAACCTGACTTTACTAGTGTTTATTTGCACTCTTTAAACCTTACAACTTTACTTTCTTTATGGAAACACATGGTATATACCCCTAACCTGACTTTACTAGTGTTTATTTGCACTCTTTAAACCTTACAACTTTACTTTCTTTATGGAAACACATGGTATATACCCCTAACCTGACTTTACTAGTGTTTATTTGCACTCTTTAAACCTTACAACTTTACTTTCTTTATGGAAACACATGGTATATACCCCTAACCTGACTTTACTAGTGTTTATTTGCATTCTATGCAAACCTTACAACTTTACTTCCTTTATAGAAACACATGGTATATACCCCTAACCTGACTTTACTAGTGTTTATTTGCACTCTTCAAACCTTACAACTTTACTTCCTTTATAGAAACACATGGTATATACGCCTAATCTGACTTTACTAGTGTTTATTTGCATTCTATGCAAACCTTACAACTATACTTTCTTTATGGAAACACATGGTATATACCCCTAACCTGACTTTACTAGTGTTTATTTGCATTCTTCAAACCTTACAACTTTACTTCCTTTATAGAAACACATGGTATATACCCCTAACCTGACTTTACTAGTGTTTATTTGCATTCTATGCAAACCTTACAACTTTACTTCCTTTATGGAAACACATAGTATATACCCCTAACCTGACTTTACTAGTGTTTATTTGCATTCTATGCAAACCTTACAACTTTACTTCCTTTATGGAAACACATGGTATATACCCCTAACCTGACTTTACTAGTGTTTATTTGCATTCTATGCAAACCTTACAACTTTACTTCCTTTATGGAAACACATGGTATATACCCCTAACCTGACTTTACTAGTGTTTATTTGCACTCTTTAAACCTTACAACTTTACTTCTTTTATGGAAACACATGGTATATACCCCTAACCTGACTTTACTAGTGTTTATTTGCACTCTTCAAACCTTACAACTTTACTTCTTTTATGGAAACACATGGTATATACCCCTAACCTGACTTTACTAGTGTTTATTTGCACTCTGCAAATCTTACAACTTTACTTCCTTTATAGAAACACATGGTATATACCCCTAACCTGACTTTACTAGTGTTTATTTGCATTCTATGCAAACCTTACAACTTTACTTCCTTTATGGAAACACATAGTATATACCCCTAACCTGACTTTACTAGTGTTTATTTGCACTCTTTAAACCTTACAACTTTACTTTCTTTATGGAAACACATGGTATATACCCCTAACCTGACTTTACTAGTGTTTATTTGCACTCTTTAAACCTTACAACTTTACTTTCTTTATGGAAACACATGGTATATACCCCTAACCTGACTTTACTAGTGTTTATTTGCACTCTTCAAACCTTACAACTTTACTTTCTTTATGGAAACACATGGTATATACCCCTAACCTGAATTTACTAGTGTTTATTTGCATTCTATGCAAACCTTACAACTTTACTTCCTTTATAGAAACACATGGTATATACCCCTAACCTGACTTTACTAGTGTTTATTTGCACTCTTCAAACCTTACAACTTTACTTCCTTTATAGAAACACATGGTATATACCCCTAACCTGACTTTACTAGTGTTTATTTGCACTCTATGCAAACCTTACAACTTTACTTCTTTTATGGAAACACATGGTATATACCCCTACCCTGACTTTACTAGTGTTTATTTGCACTCTTCAAACCTTACAACTTTACTTCCTTTATGGAAACACATGGTATATACCCCTAACCTGACTTTACTAGTGTTTATTTGCACTCTTTAAACCTTACAACTTTACTTTCTTTATGGAAACACATGGTATATACCCCTAACCTGACTTTACTAGTGTTTATTTGCACTCTTCAAACCTTACAACTTTACTTCCTTTATGGAAACACATGGTATATACCCCTAACCTGACTTTACTAGTGTTTATTTGCACTCTTCAAACCTTACAACTTTACTTCCTTTATAGAAACACATGGTATATACCCCTAACCTGACTTTACTAGTGTTTATTTGCATTCTATGCAAACCTTACAACTTTACTTCCTTTATGGAAACACATAGTATATACCCCTAACCTGACTTTACTAGTGTTTATTTGCATTCTATGCAAACCTTACAACTTTACTTCCTTTATGGAAACACATGGTATATACCCCTAACCTGACTTTACTAGTGTTTATTTGCATTCTATGCAAACCTTACAACTTTACTTCTTTTATGGAAACACATGGTATATACCCCTAACCTGACTTTACTAGTGTTTATTTGCACTCTTCAAACCTTACAACTTTACTTCTTTTATGGAAACACATGGTATATACCCCTAACCTGACTTTACTAGTGTTTATTTGCACTCTGCAAATCTTACAACTTTACTTCCTTTATAGAAACACATGGTATATACCCCTAACCTGACTTTACTAGTGTTTATTTGCATTCTATGCAAACCTTACAACTTTACTTCCTTTATGGAAACACATAGTATATACCCCTAACCTGACTTTACTAGTGTTTATTTGCACTCTTTAAACCTTACAACTTTACTTTCTTTATGGAAACACATGGTATATACCCCTAACCTGACTTTACTAGTGTTTATTTGCACTCTTTAAACCTTACAACTTTACTTTCTTTATGGAAACACATGGTATATACCCCTAACCTGACTTTACTAGTGTTTATTTGCACTCTTCAAACCTTACAACTTTACTTTCTTTATGGAAACACATGGTATATACCCCTAACCTGAATTTACTAGTGTTTATTTGCATTCTATGCAAACCTTACAACTTTACTTCCTTTATAGAAACACATGGTATATACCCCTAACCTGACTTTACTAGTGTTTATTTGCACTCTTCAAACCTTACAACTTTACTTCCTTTATAGAAACACATGGTATATACCCCTAACCTGACTTTACTAGTGTTTATTTGCACTCTATGCAAACCTTACAACTTTACTTCTTTTATGGAAACACATGGTATATACCCCTAACCTGACTTTACTAGTGTTTATTTGCACTCTTCAAACCTTACAACTTTACTTCCTTTATGGAAACACATGGTATATACCCCTAACCTGACTTTACTAGTGTTTATTTGCATTCTATGCAAACCTTACAACTTTACTTCCTTTATGGAAACACATGGTATATACCCCTAACCTGACTTTACTAGTGTTTATTTGCACTCTTTAAACCTTACAACTTTACTTCTTTTATGGAAACACATGGTATATACCCCTAACCTGACTTTACTAGTGTTTATTTGCACTCTTCAAACCTTACAACTTTACTTCCTTTATAGAAACACATGGTATATACCCCTAACCTGACTTTACTAGTGTTTATTTGCACTCTATGCAAACCTTACAACTTTACTTCTTTTATGGAAACACATGGTATATACCCCTAACCTGACTTTACTAGTGTTTATTTGCACTCTGCAAATCTTACAACTTTACTTCCTTTATAGAAACACATGGTATATACCCCTAACCTGACTTTACTAGTGTTTATTTGCACTCTTCAAACCTTACAACTTTACTTCCTTTATAGAAACACATGGTATATACCCCTAACCTGACTTTACTAGTGTTTATTTGCACTCTTTAAACCTTACAACTTTACTTCCTTTATGGAAACACATGGTATATACCCCTAACCTGACTTTACTAGTGTTTATTTGCACTCTTCAAACCTTACAACTTTACTTCCTTTATGGAAACACATGGTATATACCCCTAACCTGACTTTACTAGTGTTTATTTGCACTCTTTAAACCTTACAACTTTACTTCCTTTATGGAAACACATGATATATACCCCTACCCTGACTTTACTAGTGTTTATTTGCACTCTATGCAAACCTTTAAACAATATAATCATATATTATAGTGATGGTGATATGATACTGACAAAGAAATTGATGTTTAAATGATGAATTTCTGGGATTATATTATTATAAAATAAAAAGAATAATACTAATTATTAACATAAGATAACAAAATAATAGGAATGGTCTTTAGTTTTACTGTTGTTTCTAAAGCTGATCATAATGTTATGCATGTAGAACATTATTTTTTTTTTAAACAAGCGAGACAAGGTAGTTAATTTTCCACAATTTATTTGAACATTTTATTTCGCTTGTTGTAGATTACTCGCATAGAAATTTTATCTTTGTACTCAACTGATTATAGTTAAACATCATATGCAGTAGATACCTCTTGTAAGTCCCTCCTCCCTCTATACTATGAATAAGCAGACACTTCTACAAAATACTTTAAGTAAGTGTCCACTTACAGAAGGTTCAACTGTAATATTTTTTATTTTATTTGCAGATGAAATTGGGCCAACGAAAAGAAAAAGAAGAAAAACAGGTCAAGGTGATTAATTGAAATTAGTATATTTAAGCTAAATAGACATTTAAAAATGTATTTATACCTATGTTTTACTTATCGTAACATAATAAACTAGTAATCAAGTATTTACCTTTGTTAATGCCAATGAATTAGTGCATTTTATTTTAGCAAAAGATGATTTATCAATGTCCTAAAGGCAACAACAGAACTCGCTGTCGACATAATTCAACAGCACAGACAAAAGGCTGTTGTAAAAAGACATTGTGTACTATAAATATTTTCCTAATTTGAAAATATACATCTTATTTTGATTATTTTTAGGCAGTAGTGATGAGGACCAAAATGAAGGCACATCATCCAGTCACCAATCTCAACCAAAAGAAGGTAAGTTACTAGATAAAGATTATGATATGAAAAGAGTTTCTCAACCTTAAAACTTTACTTCTTTTATGGAAACACATGGTATATACCTAGCATGTTTAAATAGTACATGCTTATAAAAGAGCAAATCTTTTTTAAATAGACATATCATTTTGCCTATAGGAAGTGGTGAAGAAGCCAAACAATTAGTGATGAAATCATTACTTTCTCTAAAATTATTTTAACACAAAAACATGATATTGATAATTAAGATAATATAATGAGTGCAAGTAGTTTTTAAATTAATATACTAATTATATATACAGTAAATATAAAATGATTATAGTGTTTCATTTATTTATAATCTTAAAACAATGATTATGATTTCAACAATAATTCAATAATAATTATATTATTGGCTGGGGCTATCTAACTGATTTAGGGATTGTTTTTTTTATTGATGACCATTAGAATCTCACACACAAAAACAACAGCTTCAGTGAATGCAGCTATAAATAATAAAAAACTGCATATACTTATGGCTGTGGTTGAAAGAAGCTGCTTATAATCATTGGCTGCTTTTTCATCGTTCAGTATATTTATATCTCTCACCTCGCGATCCAAACGGAAGCCACATGGGTGTGTGCTGAATATGTAATTGAAAAGTTTCGTTGTATTCAAGCGTTGAGAGCGCTACTCCATGTTGATCACACAATGTTCATTATTCACATGACCGTTTATTAAAATAATATTTTTTGCAACATCACTAAACTAGGCCCGGGCCTAAATGATGATCTGTCGGGTTGCAGAAAAATAGTTAACATGGCTGTTTTATTTTAGTGGGGGTGGGGGCTAAAGCCTGTTTAGCCACCGTCTAAATTTAAATATAAGAGAGTGATACTGATAAATGATACATGATGATGAAACTGACTGGAAATCATTCTTATGCTTTAACCAACACATTTAATCAATTCCATTCAATTCAATTCAAGAAACATTTATTGGCCAAAAATTGTATATCATAACAATGGAATATAATATATATAGTCGAGAGACTACAAAAGGCCCAATGGGCCTGTCGCTGTAGTCCCTCTTTACATTATACAAATAATAATAATACAACACTTAATCTTACACAGGTGTGCCTTCTGGTACAGATACAGCTTCTGGTGCTGTTGCAGATTCAGGAGATACCATTCTACAAGGTAAAAACATACAAAACTGGTATTATTGAAATTTAGATATTTAAATAAAATTTTAAAATAAATTATGTCATAAATTTTTTAAGAATTTCAATAACAGCATTACTATACCTAAAAATAAAGTAAAATCAAAAACTGAAATAGATTGATCAGGTTTGGAAAACTTAAATTGAGTTATTGTCATTGTTGACTTTATGGAGTCAAAGCAGGCCTTCGTTCTAAGCTGAATAACTATAAAAACGCTCTGCGGTATGATTTAGGTAAAAAGCAGAGTTAGTGAAACTTTTCTTTTATTACCTTTTTTCATTTTTAAACGTTCAAAAGGAGGAGAGGCCAAAACCAGATAATTAAACCAGACAGTTCCACACAAATCTTATTCTTCTCTATCTCAGAGTTTTTGAAATTCTTGATATATTGAGATTATAAACTTTCATGATTCCCATGGACATGGATAGTGTTGGATGCGTCTGTTAATATTTGAGGCTGATTATGATGTCAAAATGAAGGGTTTTGACAGGCAGAGATAATAAAGTCATTGACTACAGTATGAACATTGTACCACTTTTAAGTTGTGAGGATTTACATTCTGATCTCTCTACTACTTCTACTTCTAATTTGTATAATTTGGAAATTAAAGGATTATAATTAAAATCAATTCTGTACATTTTGGTGACACAAAGTTAAATTGAGATCAATTTGTACTTTAAACTTTCTCTTAATAATGTCTTCTTTACTTATATGACTCTTTCCCCACAAAAAACTAAATTTTAGTTTGTGTGTACAGTTGATTTTGTTTTATTATTTTAATGTATTATACATTCCGTTGGTGGTAGTTATTTTCCTGGTAGTTGTGTCAGTAGTTAATTGCACTAAACTTATAATAAAGAGATAATAAAGAAAATATAGAATACAGATCATATATTGAAAACTTTACTTTTCACAGATGTGCAAAGTAATTCTCCAGCCGATCCATTACTTTCATCAGTCAACCCAGCCAATCAACAAGGTAAGATCCATATTTGGCCATACAGACATTTAGTATAAATTACAAAATTTAAATACAGTGTTTAATAAAGACATGATGTAGCATAGAGAATATAATTAAGTAAATACACATTATATTAATTTGAAACTGTGAAATCATATATGTACACCATAATATATTAAACAACTTCTAAAGACTTGTTTAAGACCTTTGACAATGATAGTAAATGAATTCTCTCATGCTTAATAATATTTATTTTAATAAAGAAACTAACATAGCTTTCAACACTGCCATGTGTATTATTAAATTCTAATATTTTTTGCAACATCACTAAACTAGGCCCGGGCCTAAATGATGATCTGTCGGGTTGCAGAAAAATAGTTAACATGGCTGTTAAATTTTAGTGGGGGTGGGGGCTAAAGCCTGTTTAGCCACCGTCTAAATTTAAATATAAGAGAGTGATACTGATAAATGATACATGATGATGAAACTGACTGGAAATCATTCTTATGCTTTAACCAACACATTTAATCAATTCCATTCAATTCAATTCAAGAAACATTTATTGGCCAAAAATTGTATATCATAACAATGGAATATAATATATATAGTCGAGAGACTACAAAAGGCCCAATGGGCCTGTCGCTGTAGTCCCTCTTTACATTATACAAATAATAATAATACAACACTTAATCTTACACAGGTGTGCCTTCTGGTACAGATACAGCTTCTGGTGCTGTTGCAGATTCAGGAGATACCATTCTACAAGGTAAAAACATACAAAACTGGTATTATTGAAATTTAGATATTTAAATAAAATTTTAAAATAAATTATGTCATAAATTTTTTAAGAATTTCAATAACAGCATTACTATACCTGAAAATAAAGTAAAATCAAAAACTGAAATAGATTGATCAGGTTTGGAAAACTTAAATTGAGTTATTGTCATTGTTGACTTTATGGAGTCAAAGCAGGCCTTCGTTCTAAGCTGAATAACTATAAAAACGCTCTGCGGTATGATTTAGGTAAAAAGCAGAGTTAGTGAAACTTTTCTTTTATTACTTTTTTTCATTTTTAAACGTTCAAAAGGAGGAGAGGCCAAAACCAGATAATTAAACCAGACAGTTCCACACAAATCTTATTCTTCTCTATCTCAGAGTTTTTGAAATTCTTGATATATTGAGATTATAAACTTTCATGATTCCCATGGACATGGATAGTGTTGGATGCGTCTGTTAATATTTGAGGCTGATTATGATGTCAAAATGAAGGGTTTTGACAGGCAGAGATAATAAAGTCATTGACTACAGTATGAACATTGTACCACTTTTAAGTTGTGAGGATTTACATTCTGATCTCTCTACTACTTCTACTTCTAATTTGTATAATTTGGAAATTAAAGGATTATAATTAAAATCAATTCTGTACATTTTGGTGACACAAAATTAAATTGAGATCAATTTGTACTTTAAACTTTCTCTTAATAATGTCTTCTTTACTTATATGACTCTTTCCCCACAAAAAACTAAATTTTAGTTTGTGTGTACAGTTGATTTTGTTTTATTATTTCCAGTATGCAGTGGTTATGTATTATACATTCCGTTGGTGGTAGTTATTTTCCTGGTAGTTGTGTCAGTAGTTAATTGCACTAAACTTATAATAAAGAGATAATAAAGAAAATATAGAATACAGATCATATATTGAAAACTTTACTTTTCACAGATGTGCAAAGTAATTCTCCAGCCGATCCATTACTTTCATCAGTCAACCCAGCCAATCAACAAGGTAAGATCCATATTTGGCCATACAGACATTTAGTATAAATTACAAAATTTAAATACAGTGTTTAATAAAGACATGATGTAGCATAGAGAATATAATTAAGTAAATACACATTATATTAATTTGAAACTGTGAAATCATATATGTACACCATAATATATTAAACAACTTCTAAAGACTTGTTTAAGACCTTTGACAATGATAGTAAATGAATTCTCTCATGCTTAATAATATTTATTTTAATAAAGAAACTAACATAGCTTTCAACACTGCCATGTGTATTATTAAATTCTAATATTTTTTGCAACATCACTAAACTAGGCCCGGGCCTAAATGATGATCTGTCGGGTTGCAGAAAAATAGTTAACATGGCTGTTAAATTTTAGTGGGGGTGGGGGCTAAAGCCTGTTTAGCCACCGTCTAAATTTAAATATAAGAGAGTGATACTGATAAATGATACATGATGATGAAACTGACTGGAAATCATTCTTATGCTTTAACCAACACATTTAATCAATTCCATTCAATTCAATTCAAGAAACATTTATTGGCCAAAAATTGTATATCATAACAATGGAATATAATATATATAGTCGAGAGACTACAAAAGGCCCAATGGGCCTGTCGCTGTAGTCCCTCTTTACATTATACAAATAATAATAATACAACACTTAATCTTACACAGGTGTGCCTTCTGGTACAGATACAGCTTCTGGTGCTGTTGCAGATTCAGGAGATACCATTCTACAAGGTAAAAACATACAAAACTGGTATTATTGAAATTTAGATATTTAAATAAAATTTTAAAATAAATTATGTCATAAATTTTTTAAGAATTTCAATAACAGCATTACTATACCTGAAAATAAAGTAAAATCAAAAACTGAAATAGATTGATCAGGTTTGGAAAACTTAAATTGAGTTATTGTCATTGTTGACTTTATGGAGTCAAAGCAGGCCTTCGTTCTAAGCTGAATAACTATAAAAACGCTCTGCGGTATGATTTAGGTAAAAAGCAGAGTTAGTGAAACTTTTCTTTTATTACTTTTTTTCATTTTTAAACGTTCAAAAGGAGGAGAGGCCAAAACCAGATAATTAAACCAGACAGTTCCACACAAATCTTATTCTTCTCTATCTCAGAGTTTTTGAAATTCTTGATATATTGAGATTATAAACTTTCATGATTCCCATGGACATGGATAGTGTTGGATGCGTCTGTTAATATTTGAGGCTGATTATGATGTCAAAATGAAGGGTTTTGACAGGCAGAGATAATAAAGTCATTGACTACAGTATGAACATTGTACCACTTTTAAGTTGTGAGGATTTACATTCTGATCTCTCTACTACTTCTACTTCTAATTTGTATAATTTGGAAATTAAAGGATTATAATTAAAATCAATTCTGTACATTTTGGTGACACAAAATTAAATTGAGATCAATTTGTACTTTAAACTTTCTCTTAATAATGTCTTCTTTACTTATATGACTCTTTCCCCACAAAAAACTAAATTTTAGTTTGTGTGTACAGTTGATTTTGTTTTATTATTTCCAGTATGCAGTGGTTATGTATTATACATTCCGTTGGTGGTAGTTATTTTCCTGGTAGTTGTGTCAGTAGTTAATTGCACTAAACTTATAATAAAGAGATAATAAAGAAAATATAGAATACAGATCATATATTGAAAACTTTACTTTTCACAGATGTGCAAAGTAATTCTCCAGCCGATCCATTACTTTCATCAGTCAACCCAGCCAATCAACAAGGTAAGATCCATATTTGGCCATACAGACATTTAGTATAAATTACAAAATTTAAATACAGTGTTTAATAAAGACATGATGTAGCATAGAGAATATAATTAAGTAAATACACATTATATTAATTTGAAACTGTGAAATCATATATGTACACCATAATATATTAAACAACTTCTAAAGACTTGTTTAAGACCTTTGACAATGATAGTAAATGAATTCTCTCATGCTTAATAATATTTATTTTAATAAAGAAACTAACATAGCTTTCAACACTGCCATGTGTATTATTAAATTCTAATATTTTTTGCAACATCACTAAACTAGGCCCGGGCCTAAATGATGATCTGTCGGGTTGCAGAAAAATAGTTAACATGGCTGTTAAATTTTAGTGGGGGTGGGGGCTAAAGCCTGTTTAGCCACCGTCTAAATTTAAATATAAGAGAGTGATACTGATAAATGATACATGATGATGAAACTGACTGGAAATCATTCTTATGCTTTAACCAACACATTTAATCAATTCCATTCAATTCAATTCAAGAAACATTTATTGGCCAAAAATTGTATATCATAACAATGGAATATAATATATATAGTCGAGAGACTACAAAAGGCCCAATGGGCCTGTCGCTGTAGTCCCTCTTTACATTATACAAATAATAATAATACAACACTTAATCTTACACAGGTGTGCCTTCTGGTACAGATACAGCTTCTGGTGCTGTTGCAGATTCAGGAGATACCATTCTACAAGGTAAAAACATACAAAACTGGTATTATTGAAATTTAGATATTTAAATAAAATTTTAAAATAAATTATGTCATAAATTTTTTAAGAATTTCAATAACAGCATTACTATACCTGAAAATAAAGTAAAATCAAAAACTGAAATAGATTGATCAGGTTTGGAAAACTTAAATTGAGTTATTGTCATTGTTGACTTTATGGAGTCAAAGCAGGCCTTCGTTCTAAGCTGAATAACTATAAAAACGCTCTGCGGTATGATTTAGGTAAAAAGCAGAGTTAGTGAAACTTTTCTTTTATTACTTTTTTTCATTTTTAAACGTTCAAAAGGAGGAGAGGCCAAAACCAGATAATTAAACCAGACAGTTCCACACAAATCTTATTCTTCTCTATCTCAGAGTTTTTGAAATTCTTGATATATTGAGATTATAAACTTTCATGATTCCCATGGACATGGATAGTGTTGGATGCGTCTGTTAATATTTGAGGCTGATTATGATGTCAAAATGAAGGGTTTTGACAGGCAGAGATAATAAAGTCATTGACTACAGTATGAACATTGTACCACTTTTAAGTTGTGAGGATTTACATTCTGATCTCTCTACTACTTCTACTTCTAATTTGTATAATTTGGAAATTAAAGGATTATAATTAAAATCAATTCTGTACATTTTGGTGACACAAAGTTAAATTGAGATCAATTTGTACTTTAAACTTTCTCTTAATAATGTCTTCTTTACTTATATGACTCTTTCCCCACAAAAAACTAAATTTTAGTTTGTGTGTACAGTTGATTTTGTTTTATTATTTCCAGTATGCAGTGGTTATGTATTATACATTCCGTTGGTGGTAGTTATTTTCCTGGTAGTTGTGTCAGTAGTTAATTGCACTAAACTTATAATAAAGAGATAATAAAGAAAATATAGAATACAGATCATATATTGAAAACTTTACTTTTCACAGATGTGCAAAGTAATTCTCCAGCCGATCCATTACTTTCATCAGTCAACCCAGCCAATCAACAAGGTAAGATCCATATTTGGCCATACAGACATTTAGTATAAATTACAAAATTTAAATACAGTGTTTAATAAAGACATGATGTAGCATAGAGAATATAATTAAGTAAATACACATTATATTAATTTGAAACTGTGAAATCATATATGTACACCATAATATATTAAACAACTTCTAAAGACTTGTTTAAGACCTTTGACAATGATAGTAAATGAATTCTCTCATGCTTAATAATATTTATTTTAATAAAGAAACTAACATAGCTTTCAACACTGCCATGTGTATTATTAAATTCTAATATTTTTTGCAACATCACTAAACTAGGCCCGGGCCTAAATGATGATCTGTCGGGTTGCAGAAAAATAGTTAACATGGCTGTTAAATTTTAGTAGGGGTGGGGGTGGGGGCTAAAGCCTGTTTAGCCACCGTCTAAATTTAAATATAAGAGAGTGATACTGATAAATGATACATGATGATGAAACTGACTGGAAATCATTCTTATGCTTTAACCAGCACATTTAATCAATTCCATTCAATTCAATTCAAGAAACATTTATTGGCCAAAAATTGTATGT